>NC_045454.1:12358944-12386214 GCF_002776525.5 Piliocolobus tephrosceles | reverse complement strand
ACCCAGGCTGGAGTACAGTGGCTGGATCTCAGCTCACTGCAAGCTCCGCCTCCTGGGTTTACGCCATTCTCCTGCCTCAGCCTCCAGAGTAGCTGGGATTACAGGCGCCCGCCATCTCGCCCGGCTAGTTTTTTGTATTTTTAGTAGATACAGGGTTTCACTGTGTTAGCCAGGATGGTCTCGATCTCCTGACCTCGTGATCCGCCCGTCTCGGCCTCCCAAAGTGCTGGGATTACAGGCTTGAGCCACCGCGCCCGGCCTAATAATTTCAAAATTAACTCAATCCAGAAGAAAACAATTTAGCATTTAGAACCTTATGGTCACAGGAAATTAACATGTAAATTTCTGTATGTATTTTGGTTGCCGACATATAAATCATTAGATGGAATTCTGTGGGTATATGGACTGTAAATACAAAAGTACACGAACGAAAAGAAACCATGTGAAATTTCTGACTGAAAAAGAAGAGCTTGTTTTTATTTTTATTATTTTCGAGACGGGGTCTTGCTTTGTCACCCAGGCTGGAGTGTAGTGGCGCAATCATGGCTCACTGCAGCCTCGACCTTCCAGGCTCAAGTGATCCTCCCACCACCTCAGTCCCTTGAGCAGTTAGGACTACAGGTATGTCTGGCTAAATTATTTATTTATTTTTGAGACGGAGTCTCGCTCTGTCATCCAAGCTGGAGTGCAGTGGCGCGATCTTGGCTCACTGCAAGCTCTGCCTCCCGGGTTCACGCCATTCTCCTGCCTCAGCCTCCTGAGTAGTTGGGACTACAGGTGCCCGCTACCACGCCTGGATAATTTTTTTTTTGTACTTTTAAGAGACGGGGTTTCACCATGTTATCCAGGATGGTCTCGATCTCCTGACCTTGTGATCCGCCCACCTCAGCCTCCCAAAGTGTTGGTTGGGATTACAGGCGTGAGCCACTGCGCCCGGCCATTTTTGTATTTTTTTTTTTTTTTTTTTTTTGAGGCGGAGTCTTGGCCCGGACTGGAGTGCAGTGGCCGGATCTCAGCTCACTGCAAGCTCCGCCTCCCGGGTTCACGCCATTCTCCTGCCTCAGCCTCCCGAGTAGCTGAGACTACAGGTGCCCGCCACCTCGCCCAGCTAGTTTTTGTATTTTTTTAGTAGAGATGGGGTTGCACCGTGTTAGCCAGGATGGTCTCGATCTCCTGACCTCGTGATCCGCCCGTCTTGGCCTCCCAAAGTGCTGGAATTACAGGCTTGAGCCACCGCGCCCGGCCTAGTATTTTTTTTTTAAATAGAGATGGGGGTTATCAGTATGTTGCCCGGCTGGTCTCGAACTCCTAGGCTCAAGCAATCTGGCTGCTTCAGCCTCCTAAAGTGCTGGGATTGCAGGTGTGAGCCACTGTGCCTGATATATATATATATATATATATATCTCCTTAAACCAGACATTGGTAGGCATCAAATCATTATTGTTGTATGTAATTTGCAATAAATATGAAGGGAAGGATGCACCAGCCGTCTGGACATGTCAATATCATAACACACCAGAACCAGAAATTCCATCCTTCACAACTACTTAAGGTTATGAAAAAAGTTTTACTTGTCAACTTGAAAATGCACTAGAGGGCACAGAATTTTTTTTTTTTCTTTTTCTGAGACAGGATCTTGCTCTGTTGCCCAGGCTGGAGTGCTATGGCAATCTCCGCCTCCCAGGTTCAAGTCATCCTCCCATCTCAGCCTCCTGAGTAGCTGGGACTACAGGCGCATGCCACCATGCCTGGCTAATTTTATTTTTTTGAGTAGAGATGGGCTCTTGCCATATTCCATCATATTTATTTATGTATTTAACAGATGGGATCTCACTCTGTGGTCCAGGATGGAAGGCAGGGGCTCTATCACAGTTTACTGCAACTTCAAACACCTAGACTCAAGCAATCCTCCCACCTCAGCCTCTGGAGCAGCTGGAACTACAGATGCTGCACCATGCCTGGCTGTTTTCAATTTTTTTTTTGTTTTGTTTTTTTAGAGATGGGGTCTTGCTATGTTGCCAAAGCTGGTCTTGAACTCCTGGGCTCAAGCAATCATCCTGTCTCAGCCTCCCAAAGTACTGGGACGACAGGAGAAAGCCACTGCGCCCAGCCACTACACATCTTTCATCTTCAAAGGGGTGGGGCAGCAGGAAGGCTTGGGGGCGCTCTGCTGGAGCTGGAGGGAAGACCTGAGGCACGAGCCCAGGGCCCGAGCAGTCACTGTCACTGTCAGCTGCTGCAGTTACTGTTACAGTTGACTGTGGCTCAGGCCCTGGGCTTGTGGGTTCCTGGGGTCCAGGCTGTGGAGATCCCTCCCACACTGAAGTCTTAGGGTCAGGCTGACCTGGGGTCCCCCTAGGGCTCCACCACCTGCTCTCTGGTCAATGACAGCCTGCCCCGAGCCCCCCTCTGTAACACAGGAAGGACAGCATCATCCTGACAATGACACTCGCCAGCCCTGGTGGTGGCCCAGAGCTGGTCCGGTAACTGTCACTGCCTCCTTTATGTCAGGGACACCTAGCACAGTGGCCAGAGAGTGGTGAGGGCTGAGGGTTCCAGCTCCTCTGGCCTTCCTGGGTGGGGTTCCCAGCGTGCAATTGCAAATGTCTCAGCGTAGACCACGCATGGGGATCTGGGCCAGCAGGTGGGTGTGGGTGTGCCAATGGGAGTGGGCACGTACCCAGGCCACAGGAAATCAATCAAAGAGGGTGTGTGTGTGCGCACACAGGCATGGGCTTTCAGGGCTCTTAGAGCAGGGGCCGACGGCATTCTCTCGGGTCAGCGGTCAGATGTGGGCTTCAGGAAACAAGGCCCAGGTGGGAATGAATCACAACAGGGCTGTGATTCTAGAAGTGATAGCTGCAAGGGGCCGGGACAGAGTAAGCTGGAGGGACTCACCAGACTTGTGGGGGTCAACAGGCTCCAGATGTCTCCTAGACCCCTCACACTCAGCGTGTCCAAACCTGAACCCAGCTCCCAGCCCCACACCTGTCCCCCCGCTAAAGACTGGGGCCTCATCCCAGCTGTTCCCCTCCTCCCACGGCCTCTCAGCTGCATGTCGGGTCCATTCTGCATCCTGACCATCTCTCCCAGTGGATTCCCTTCTGCTGTCCTGGTCCAGGATCCATCCCAGCTCTGACCAACGTTCCCCTCCCTGACCTCCTGAATAGGAGGAATACAGGCTGTCTATCCACTTCCGAGTGCCTATCACAACCAGGAATAGTGGCTATCCAGTTACTTGTCTGCAATCAGTCTCCCCACTGTCCTGTAAGCCTCACAAGGGCAGGGCCCAGGGCTGTCACAGTCACTGCTGTGTCCCCAGCACTGCCCAGTGCCAGGCCAGGCACACGCATGATGCTCATTAGATCTAAGCTTAACACATAAGTGGGTCCCGCCTCCAGCCTCCTTCCCATCTGCCGGCCCCAGCCTCACCCTCTGCAATTGTGCTCCACGCAGCAATCAGAAGGATTTGGTGAGAAGAACAGAACAAACTGGCCAGGCGCCGTAGCTCAGGCCTTTAATCCCAGCACTTTGGGAGGCCGAGACAGGTGGATCATGAGGTCAGGAGTTTAAGACCAGCCTGGCCAACATGGTGAAACCCCATCTCTACTAAAAATACAAAAAATGGCCGGGCGCGGTGGCTCAAGCCTGTAATCCCAGCACTTTGGGAGGCCGAGACGGGCGGATCACGAGGTCAGGAGATCGAGACCATCCTGGCTAACACGGTGAAACCCCGTCTCTACTAAAAATACAAAAAAAAAAACTAGCCGGGCGAGGTGGTGGCGCCTGTAGTCCCAGCTACTCGGGAGGCTGAGGCAGGAGAATGGCGTGAACCCGGGAGGCGGAGCTTGCAGTGAGCTGAGATCCGGCCTCTGCACTCCAGCCTGGGTGACAGAGCGAGACTCCGTCTCAAAAAAAAAAAAAACAAAAACAAAAACAAACAAACAAACAAAAATTAGCAGGACGTGGTGGGAGGCCCCTGTAATCCCAGCTACTCGGGAGGCTGAGGCAGGAGAATCGCTTGAACCCGGGAGGCGGAGGTTGCAGTGAGCCAAGACCACGCCACTGCATTCCAGCCTGGGCAGCAAGAGCAAGACTCTGTCTCAAAAAAAAAAAAAATTAAAAAGAAAAAAGAGCCGGGCGCGGTGGCTCAAGCCTGTAATCCCAGCACTTTGGGAGGCCGAGACGGGCGGATCGCGAGGTCCGGAGATCGAGACCATCCTGGCTAACACAATGAAACCCCGTCTCTACTAAAAAAATACAAAAAACTAGCCGGGCAAGGTGGCGGGCGCCTGTAGTCCCAGCTACTCGGAAGGCTGAGGCAGGAGAATGGAGTAAACCCGGGAGGCGGATCTTGCAGTGAGCTGAGATCGGGCCACTGTACTCCAGCCTGGGCGACAGAGCCAGACTCCGTCTCAAAAAAAAAAAAAAAGAAAAAAGAAAAAAGAAAGAAAAGAACAACCTACCATTCCCCGTCGCCCCCACCCCCAACCCCTGCGGCAAATAAAAGTAACACATTGCAAGAAAACAAAGTACTCAAACTATAAAACGTAGTCAAAGTTCCCTCCTCAGAGGAACCCTCAACTACTGCCGTTGCCAGCCTGTTTTCCCCTAGCGCCATCTCCTGGACAGCCCATAGTAAGCACACCTCACTCATTTCTGAGCTCTTCAACTGGAGGTTTGTTCAGATCTAAACCATTTTTTAGCTACTCATAATCCAGCGCCACTATGAAAGGTGAGCACTCTGTCCCCACACGGCCTGCCCTTCCTCCACTCCCCCATTTCTACAGGGGATTTGTGTGCAGTTTTTATTATTCTATGTTCCGTTTTTTTTTTTTCAGACGGAGTCTCGCTTTGTCCCCAAGGTTGGAGCAGTGGCGTGATCTCGGCTATACGGTGCAGTGGCCATGGAAACACTCTCGGTGTGCTGTGACTAAGGCAGAGAGGAGACCCTCTTGAGTGCTGCTTCATAAGACTTCAGTGCTTTTTTTTTTTTGATAGAGTTTTGCTCTTGTTGTCCAGGTTGGAGTGCAGTGGCTTGATCTTGGCTCACTGCAACCTCTGCCTCCCGAGTTCAAGTGATTCTCCTGCCTGAACCTCCCAAGTAGCTGGGATTACAGGCGCCGGCCACCATGCCCAACTAACTTTTGTATTTTTAGTAGAGACGGGATTTCTCCATGTTGGCCAGGCTGGTCTTGAACTCCTGACCTCAAGTGATCCGCCCACCGCAGCCTCCCAAAGTAGTGGGACTACAGGTGTGAGCCACCATGTCTGGCCTGACTCCAACTTCATGAGAGATCTTAACCTATAATTTTCCTTTTCTGTAATGGCTTTGTCAGGCTTTGATATCAGTATTCTATTGGACTCATAAAATGAATAAGTCAGTGGTCCTACTTTCTCTCTTAAAAGAACTTGGACAACGGTATCCTTCCCTCTCCTTCCCCCTCCCCTTCCCTTCCCCCTTCCCTTCTCTTCCCTTTCCTTTCCTTCCTTCCTTTCTTTCTTTTTTTTTTTTTGAGATTGAGTCTCACCATGCTGTCCCAGGTGGACTGCAGTGGCGTGACCTCAGCTCACTGCAACCTCTACCTCCTGGGTTCAAGTGATTCTCTCACCTCAGCCTCCCATGTAGCTGGGACTACAGATGCACATCACCACACCTGGCTAATTTTTGTATTTTTTGGTAGAGACACGGTTTCACCATGTTGACCAGGCTGGTCTCGAATTCGTGACCTCATGTGATCCACCCACCTCGGCCTCCCAAAGTGCTGGGATTACAGGCGTGAGCCACTGCAGCCGGCCTCCTCCATTTTTCTTTTCCTGTCTTTTCCCTTCTTCTTTCAGATCGCAGCTGAACTGTCCCTTCCTCCAGGACGCCCTCCCTGAACCACAGGCTGGGTCAGACACATTCTCAAGGTTCTCAAAGCTCCCTGGGCTTAACACAAGGCCAGCCTTAATAAATGGCAGCAAGAACTTTGGAGTCACACAGACCTGGACTCAAATCCTGGTTCTGTCATTTTCTGGATATGCAAGTTGAGCCTTGGTGTTTCCTCATCAAAACTAGGGGTCAAAATACTCAACTGGCAGGACTGGGAGAATGGCAATGACAGAGTAAGGGAGAAAATGCTCAGTTTGTAAATGTTAACCTAATATCCTCTTCCTGACTCCTATTAGGAATTTTATTCCTGGAAGTACGTCCTACCCACTGGTCTGAATCTACTCTTGGGTTACATAGAATCGTTTTCCGTCTCCTCCCTGAACTCTCTCCCTCCAGACTCACTCCCTTTCATCTGTCTTCCATAACAGAGAATCCCAACTCAGATGTCCCCTCCTCCAGGAAGCCTTCCCTGACCTCCAGACCCCTGGGCTCCTCCATCCGAGCTCTGACTGCTCTGGGTCCTCACTGCATGGTGAGAAGTCTGTCTCTCCAACTGGACTGTGAGGCTGATGCAGGCAGGGCCTGAGCCTAACTCGGTCACTGCACTGTCCCCAGCCCCAGATAGGCACAGAGCAGGCACTTAATGAAAAAGCTGATCTGTGGAGGTGCCCAGGAGGTGGCCATGGACAATGGGTATGGCTCCCTGTCTCTGGCTCCCCATCCCCCTTCTCTCTCTCCTGATGCTTTTGGTGTTATCTGTCCCCTCGAGAATGTGGCACTGTGTATCACCCCTCCTCCTGGAGATGTGTGCTTCTCTTGGCTCCAGGCCCCCCTCCACCCGTCTGTCTCTGGTATAGACCCTTTCCTCGGCCTCAGTGGTTGGCATTTCTCAGGGTACCATTTCCCAAGCCCTCTTCTTACTCGACTGTCACATCCACTTCCAGGGGCCACTCAGAACTTCAGGACCCAAACTCCTGAGCTCAGATCTGTCTTAGCCCTGGAGCTCCAGGTCACAGGCACTTCAGACACTCTAGGTCACAACACAATGGCTGACCAGGCCCAGGGAGGAGATTTCCCAGAGAAAGGAGGGATATCTTAACCCGCGGAGTCAAGTAAAGTGACGTACTTGGCCACAGTTAACTATTGTTCAAGATTTTTCTGAGCATGAAACTGCAGGTGGCTGGAATGCAATCCTTTCCTCAGGAAATGTGCTGCTAAGACAAAACAGCTCCCTCCATGGTGGGGGACTGGGGCTCAGGAGCTTATGGACAAATAGGACAGGCCGGACGCAGTGGCTCATGCCTGTAATCCCAGTACTTTGGAAGGCCGAGGTGGGTGGATCACCTGAAGTCAGGAGTTCGAGACCAGCCTGACCAACATGGAAAAACCCCGTCTCTACTAAAAACATAAAATTAGCCAGGCATGGTGGCACATGCCTGTAATCCCAGCTACTCGGGAGGCTGAGGCAAAAGAATCACTTGAACACAGGAGGCAGAGACTGCAGTGAGCCAAGATCATGCCACTGCACTCTAGCCTGGGCAGCAAGAGCAAAACTCCATCTCAAAAAAAAAAAAAGGACAAAGTGCCTCTCCCCCACTATTGGGAACATGCCTGCACACGATGGCTGCTTCCTTGTAAAACGAAGGGAAGGTATTCCTCATAGGGGCCACTACTCTCCTGCAAGTGATGGTGAAGAGTCGTCATAAGGACACAGTAGTGACTGCTAAAGCACACGGTGGTGGCAAGAGGGCCGTGATGAACATGCTGGCTACTGAGAGGCTAAACCCTGCGGAACTGGTAACCAGAACTGTTTACTAGTGAGGAGGAAGAGGTTATTTAATGTGGGAGAGGGAAAGGAAAAACATTAAATCCTTATCTTCCATACAAGGAAATCAGCTGATAATAAAAGATGGGGAAGATAGGCCGGGTGCCATGGCTCACACCTGTAATCCCAGCACTTTGGGAGGCTGAGGTGGGTGGATCACCTGAGGTCAGGAGTTCATGACCAGCCTGACCAATAAGGTGAAACCCCATCTCTACTAAAAATACAAAAATTAGCTGGGTGTGGTGGCAGGTGCCTGTAATCCCGGCTACCCCGGAGGCTGAGGCAAGAGAATCGTTTCAACCCAGGAGGCGGAGGTTGCAGTGAGCTGAGATCGCACCACTGCACTCCAACCTGAGTGACAGGGCGAGACTCCGTCTCAAAAAAAAAAAAAAGAAATACGATAAATACCAAAAAAATAGCCGAAAGAGTTACAGTGGCTACCTGGGGGAAGCAGAAATTGAGGTAGAAAAGGTGGTGGCTGGGTTTTCTTCTATCATAAATCATACAACTATCAGACTGTTTAGCCTAAGTACATACAGTCCCTGACTTATGATGGTTCAACTTGCAGTTTTTCAACTTTATGAGGGTGTGAAAGCAATAAGCATTCAGTAGAAACCATACTCCAGGCCTGGCGCAGTGGCTCACACCTGTAATCCCAACACTTTGGGAGGCTGAGGTGGACAGATCACCTGAGGTCAGGAGTTTGAGATCAGCCGGGTGAAACCCCGTCTTTACTAAAAATAAAAAAATTAGCTGGGTGTGATGGCGCACACCTGTAATCTCAGCTACTTGGGAAGCTGAGGCAGGAGAATCACTTGAACCCAGGAGGCAGAGGTTACAGCGAGCCGAGATCACGCCACTGCCCAGCCTGGGTGACAGACTGAGACTCAGTCTCAAAAAAAAAAAAAATAAATAAATAAATAAAAGAAATGACACCTAAATGAACGTGCGTTTCTGGAGAAGATCCTGGAACAGGCAGTAAAGGACACCAGTGGAAACACTGCTGAGATAGGAATGAGGCCTGCAGGCTTTATACCAGTGTTCATTTCCTGGGTCGCCTCATTGCACTGTGGTTATGTAAAATGTTATCATCCGGAGACTCTGGGTGAAAGGTATGCGGGAACTCTCTGTACTATTATTGTAACTTTTCTCTGAGTCTAAAATTAATTCAAAGTAGAAAAAACGAAAACAGACACAGCCCCCAGGTGGCTCGACTGTGAGGAAATGGACCTTCTCACCCATTTGCTGGTGTAAGTGTAAGTCCGTGCACACCCTGGAGTCAGTCATTCTGCTTCTGGGCATTTATGCCAGGTTCACCTGTCCAGGTGCGAAAGGCCTTGCTGGTCTCCTTAATCCTGCAGCACAGTGGATGATGACAATTAAAAAGCCAAGAGAGACCCTCTGACACTATAATCTCATAAATTCCAGCATTTCTGTCAGCAATTGAAATGGAGTAAGGAAGTCCGGCTTTCTGTTTTTGTTTTGAGACAGGGTTCTACTCTGTCACTCAGACTGGAGTACAGTGGCAGGATCATGGCTCACTGCAGCCTGGAATCCCAGGGATCAAGCAATCCTCCTGCCTCAGCCTCCCAAGTAGCTGGGACTACAGGCAAGAACCAGCATGCCTGGCAAATTTTGTTTTTGGGACAGAGCCTCTTGTTGCCCCGGCTGGAGTGCAGTGGTGTGATCTTGGCTCACTGCAACCTCTACCCCCCGGGTTCAAGTGATTCTCCTGCCTCAGCCTCCCAAGTAGCTGAGATTACAGGCGCACGCCACCATGCCCAGCTAATTTTTGTACTTTTAGTAGAGACCGGGTTTCACCATGTTGGACAGGCTGGTCTCAAACTCCTGACCTCATGATCTACCTGCCTCGGTCTCCCAAAGTGCTCATGATCTACCTGCCTCGGTCTCCCAAAGTGCTGAGATTATAGGCATGAGCTACTGTGCCCGGTCTTTTATTTTATTTTATTTTATTTTTAAATAGAGATGAGGTTTCGTCACGTTGCCCAGGCTGGTCTTGAACTCCTGGGCTCAAGTGATCCGCCTGCCTTGGCCTCCCAAAGTGCTGGGATTACCAGTGTGGGCCACTGTGCCTGGCCAAAACAGATAATTAAAACTTTTTTCAAAAAAATCAAACAAGCCACCTTGGTCCCCAGGATTCCACAGGTTAAGCCTCTACCTCTGCACCTCTGCTGCTCCCTTCTCAAGACCCAATAAAACAGCAGTCTTAGGTGGAAAGACAGCAGAAGTCACAAGAACAAAGCTGGCTGGCGGGGGGAGGTGAGGGGGGTGGTAATGCCACTAGGCAGAAGGGGAGGGAATCAATGATGCAAGCCTTGAGGCGGGAGCAGATGGCTGAGAGGTAACTGAGCCAGCAGGGAGGCTGCTGAGACCTAGGCACTCATGGAACGGGGCGGGTAGGGGGAGGAAGGGGAGAGGGGGAAAGAGCGGTGGCAAGAAGCAGAAGGAATTGGAGACTAGGACCACACGTGCCAGGTGGCTGAGGGTGGGGTTAAGCCCAGAATCCCTCTTTGACTGGGGGTCAACCAGGAGGACTCCGAGAACAGCCCAGGGGGGAAGTGCCACACTGCAAACAAGCCTGTTTCTCTGGCATAGGGCTGGTGGGCAATGCAGGCGTCAAGAGCCCACTCAGCCTCGGCCTTGAACTCCAGTGACCCTGCCGGGTGTTGCTGGGGACAAAACCACACCTGCCACTGAGGTCCAGACGGGGGCTCTGCTTAGCCTGGCCATGGGGTGATGAGCATGGGAAAGATCTGGGTCAAAGACATCCTAGTGGCTCCCAGACCCCTGCTCCTCTGTCTCCCTCCAAAGCCACTTAAAAATACACCAACCAGTTCTTTTTTAAGAGTTTGCATTGTTCCCTGCTGTCTTTGAAGTTCCACCTACATTTTACTTTCTCTATAAAGTTTTATCCTAATGTGACTTTTTATGCTCAATATCCTGTCATATGTCTCTGAAACAAAAATGTATCTATAAATTAAAACCAAAAATTTCATTCTTTGTGATTTTAGTTAAAACTTTTCTCTGCTGGGTGCGGTGGCTCACGCCTGTAATCCCAGCACTTTGGGAGACCAAGGCGGGCAGATCATGAAGTCAAGAGATTGAGACCATCCTGGCTAACATGATGAAACCCTGTCTCTACTAAAAATACAAAAACTAAAAATTAGCTGGGCATGGTGGCGCACACCTGTAGTCCCAGCTACTCAGGAGGCTGAGGTAGGAGAATTGCTTGAACCTGGGAGGCAGAGGTTGCAGTGAGCCGAGAGAGTGCCACTGCACTCCAGCCTGGTGACAGAGCAAGACTCTGTCTCAAAACAAAAAAAAAAAACAAAAAAAAAAAAACAAAGAAAAAAAGACAAAACAGCCGGGCACCGTGGCTCACATCTGTAATCCCACCACTTTGGGAGGCCAAGGCGGGTGGATCATGAGGTCGGATCAAGACCATTCTGGCTAACACAAGTGAAACTCCGTTTCTACTAAAAACACAAAAAATTAGCCAGGTGTGGTGGCGGGTGCTTGTAGTCCCAGCTACTCGGGAAGCTGAGGCAGGAGAATGGCGTGAACCTGGGAGGTGGCGCTTGCAGTGAGCCCAGATGGCACCACTGCACTCCAGCCTGGGCGACAGAGCAAGACTCCGTCTCAAGAAAAAAAACAGGGCCGGGCGCGGTGGCTCAAGCCTGTAATCCCAGCACTTTGGGAGGCCGAGACGGGCGGATCACGAGGTCAGGAGATCGAGACCATCCTGGCTAACACGGTGAAACCCCCTCTCTACTAAAAAAAAAATACAAAAAACTAGCCGGGCGAGGTGGTGGGCGCCTGTAGTCCCAGCTACTCGGGAGGCTGAGGCAGGAGAATGGCGTAAACCCGGGAGGCGGAGCCTGCAGTGAGCTGAGATCCGGCCACTGCACTCCAGCCCGGGAGAGAGGGCAAGACCTGTCTCCAAAAAAAAAAAAAAAAAAAAAAAAAAAAAAGAAAAAAAACAAAAAAGAAAAAGAAAAAAAAACTTTTCTCTTGGATTGCATTATCGTGCAATTGCTGTTAGTATACCACTGACCGAAACAGCATGCATTACATAATTTGATGTTTAGTGGCTGGGCGCGGTGGCTCATGCCTATAATCCCAGCACTTTGGGAGGCCGAGGCGGATGGATCACCTGAGGTCAGGAGTTCGAGACCAGCCTGGCCAACATGGTGAAACCCCGTCTCTATTACAAACACAAAAATTAACCAGGCATGGTGGCATGTCCCTGTAATCCCAGCTACTCAGGAGGCTGAGGCAGGAGAACCGCTTGAACCCGGGAGGCAGAGGTTGCAGTGAGCTGAGATCATGCCACTGCACTCCAGCCTGGGCAACAGAGTGAGATTAACTTTTGTATTTAGTCTAATTATGACTAATTTTTGAAATTCTAGTAGAAACGGGGTTTCACCATATTGGTCAGGCTGGTCTTGAACGCCTGACCTTAGGTGATCCACTTGTCTCACCTCCCAAAGGCTGGGATTACAGCCATGAGCCACAAAAAGATTTTTAAATTAGCTATACACGGTGGTGCATGCCTGTGGCCCCAGCTACTCAGAAGACTGAGATAGGAGGATTACTTGAGCCCCCAGGTTCAAGGCTGCAGTGAACCATGATCCTGCCACTGTACTCCAGCCTGTGAGTGACACGTGGTCTTCAATCAATCAATCAATCAATCAAATCTAACAAATACATACAAGAAAATAAAATTATAGAATATGTCACTGATGACCACAGATGAAATCTTTAGGAAAATATTAGCAAACCAATGCCAGCAACATATAAAATACATAATACAGCATAATCAAGTGGGGTTTCTGCAGGAATAGAAGATTGGTTTAATATTCTTTTTTTAATTATTTTTTTTGAGACGGAGTCTTGCTCTGTCGCCCAGGCTGGAGTGCAAAGGCGCGATCTCAGCTCACTGAAACCTCTGCTGCCAGGGTTCAAGTAATTCTCCTGCCTCAGCCTTCCGAGTATCTGGGATTACAGGCGCAGACCACTGTGCCCCACTAATATTTGTATTTTTAGTAGAGTCAGGGCTTTGCCATGTTGGCCAGGCTGGTCTCTAACTCCTGACCTCAGATGATATACCCGCCTCGGCCTCCCAATGTGCTGGGATTACGGGGGTGAGCCACCACTCCCTTAGGTGATCCACCCGCCTGATTTAATATTCTTTAAAAAATCAATTATTTTTAATGATTGTAGTAATAGAATTGTGGTTGCCAGCCTCCAAGATGCCCTCCTCCCCAACAATCCCTGTATCCTGGTGTTTACAGCCCTGTATTCTCCCTTCCCACATGTACCAGGGTTGGTCTGTAAGACCAACAGAATATAGTAGAAGTAATATGTCACTTCCAAAATTTTATGAAGACACTGCCTCTTTAGTCTTGGTCACTTTCATTCTTGATTCAAGTGAATCAACCTTCTTGGAAGTAGATCCTCCAGTCCTGGGCAAGACTTCAGGTCCACAGACTCCCAGCCAGGGCCACCCAACAAAGCCGTTCCTAAATTCCTGATTCTTAAGAACTGTATGACATAATAAATGTTTATTTATTATCACATGGAAAAGTACTCAATAGCACCATTCACCAAAGAAAAGCAAATAAGTTACCATTTTATACCAAACAGAATGGCTAAAATTAAACTGTGAAAATATTAAATATTGCAAGGATATGGGGCAACTGGAACCACATGGCAAAACTCTTGGTAGTTTCCTATAAATTTGTTGTTGTTGTTTTCGTTTTTTTGAGATGGAGTCTTGCTGTGGCTGGAGTGCAGTTGCGGGATCTTAGCTCACTGCAACCTCTGTCTCCCAGGTTCAGGTAATTCTTTTGCCTCAGCTGCCTGAGTAGCTGGGATTACAGGCACCCGCCACCACATCCAGCTGTTTGTATTTTTAGTAGAGACGGGTTTCACCATGTTGGCCAGGCTGGTCTTGAACTCCTGACCTTGGGTGATCCACCCGTCTCAGCCTCCCCAAGTGCTGGATTACAGGTGTGAGCTGCTGTGCCCAGCCAGTTTCTTATAAAATTAAATATACCCTTACCATACAACCCAGAAATTTTACTCCTAGATAATTACTGGGAGAATATCATTTCTACCAAGAGAAATGAAAACATCCTTATAAAGGCTTGTACACAAATGTTCATAGCACCTTTACTTGCAATAACTTGGAAACAACCCAAATGTCCATCATTAGGACAGTTATCAAACAAAGCATGGCATATTCATATACTGGAATAAAATAAAAGAATACCCTTTTATTAAGAGTAGCAAACAAAATAAACTGGCCAGGCGTGATGGCTCACACTTGTATCCCAGCACTTTGGGAGGCCAAGCGGTGAGGATTACCTGGGCCCATGAATTCAAGACCACTATTGGCAACTTGTGAGGTCCATTTCTACAAAAAATAAAATAAAGGAGCCGGGCATGGTGGCATGTGCCTGTGGTCCCAGCTACTCGGGAGGCTGAGGTAAGAGGATTGCTTGAGCCCAGGAGGTTGAGGCTGCAGTGAGCCGTGTTTGTGCCCCTGCCCTCCAGCCTGGGTGACAGGGGTAGACTACGTATCAAAAAAAAAAAAAGAAGAAGAAATGAACTACTGATACATGCAGCAAGACGTATCTCAAAAGTATCAAATGAACAAAAGCTAAACATAAATTTCATAATGTATGATTCCATTTACATCAAGTTGAACAACAGGCAGAACTAATCAATAAGGAGAGAAGTCAGGGAGACAGAGCAGGGGAGGAGGGACCTTTTTAGAGTGATGATGATGTTTTATATCTTGGGTACTAGTTACATGCGTATATGCATTTACCAATACTCATTGAACTGTAGCCTTTAGATTGTATAGATACTATATCCTAACAAAGAATATACCAAAAAATCAAGTGCCAATAATTAAACATAAGAGGAGTTTGGGAGCCAGTGGGATGTGACTTCTTATCCTGTGTTGCCTCAGGGAATCTGTTTCTCTCGCTTTGAGAGATTTCCTCACTCACAAAACCAGGATGGTCATAAACTCCCTAATAAGGTGGTTAAGATCATTTGCTGAGATAATGGAAAGCATTTTAAATAAAAGCTGTTGTTATCAGTCAATAAATTATTATTCAGGGTAAACATAGCTTCAAGCCAGTCTCTGCCGTGGCTGCCCTTCCCCAGATGTGATCCAGGCAGATGACGATGATGATGACGATGATGATGATTATTATTGTGAGACACGGTCTCACTCTATTACCCAAGCTGGGGTGCAGTGTTGTGATCTCAGCCCACTACAACCTCAGCCTCCAGAGGTCAAGTGATCCTCCAGTTTCAGCCTCCCAAAATGCCGGAATTACAGGTGTTTGCCACCGCACCTGGCAATCCAGTTTATTTATGTATTTTATTATTTATTTATTTATTTATTTATTTATTTATTGAGACAGAGTCTTGCTGTGTCACCTAGGCTGGAGTGCAGTGGCGCGATCTCGGCTCACTGCAACCTCCGCCTCCTGGTGTCACGCCATCCTCCTACCTCAGCCTCCCGAGTAGCTGGAATTACAGGCATGCCCCACCACACCTGGCTAATTTTTGTATTTTTAGTAGAGATGGGGTTTCACCATGTTGGTCAGGCTGGTCTCGAACTCCTGACCTCAGGTGACCCGCCCACCTTGGCCTTCCAAATTGCTAGGATTACAGGCGTGAGCCACTGTGCCCCGCCCAATCCAGCCAGTTTTAAGCTTGCCCTAACAGTGCTCCAAGTTTTAACAGAATTGTGCAGGCCACAATAGCCGGGCAGTGCTTCCTCCCACAGACCTGGCTTGATCTTTCCATTATAGCAACTGAGACTGCAGTAATGCACAGTGCTCCAGTTACCAGAGGGGCACGACTGGTTCCATCTGCCCAGCATCTTGGGGGAGCGTATCTCCCCAACTTTTGGCTCAAGGGATTCAAGAGGAGGTCACCCCACTCCTGAGTCTGGCCAATTAAGGCACTGCTTTCCCTGGGTCACAGAGACTGTGCCGGGATGGGGATGTGATGCAGGGTGGACCACTCGATTCAGCCTGGGAATTCGGCGGGAAATCCCGGTTGAAGCACCACTCTGTACCCTGGGGTCACTGGGCAGGTAACTAATACCCTCAAATGTGCCCCATGAGAGCAGGGATCTTTGTTCTGTTGACTACTGAGTCATGCCTCTCAGAACAGTTCCTGGCACACAGCAGGCACTAAATAAAGATTTGTTGAGTGAATGAATTACTCAGCCTCCTAATGGACTGAACCATAGCCACACCCCAGAAAACGATCCCCACCTCTACTCTCCTCCCAGGCCTGGAGAGACCAACTCAACTTGGTATAGAGGACACTCAGGAGTTTCTAGAAGCAATTAACAGAGAGGTTAGGGCCGAACGCTGTGGCTCACGCCTGTAATCCCAGCACTTTGGGAGGCCAAGGCAGGCAGATTACTTCAGGTCAGGAATTCAAGACCTCCCTGGCCAACATGGTGAAACCCTGTCTCTACTAAAAATACAAAAATTAGATGGGCGTGGTGGCGGGTGCCTGTAGTCACAGCTACTCAGAAGGCTGAGGCAGGAGAATCGCTTGAACCCGGGAGGCAGAGGTTGCAGTGAGCCGAGAGAGCGCCACTGCACTCCAGCCTGGGCAACAGAGTGAGACTCCGTCACAAGAAAAACAAAAAAGATTTCAGAACAACTTTAGTGTTTCTGATTACCAGTGCTACTTTATATTATTCTCTACTGTCTTAGTAATTCCATCCTCCCCACCTCCATTAGAGTTTAGAAGCCGATACTCACCACTGCAACCTCCTATACACCAAGGGGCAGGAGGTGACCCGGCTGTGGTAAGCTGGCAGTGAGGCAAGTTTCCTAGGGACTTCTGGAAAAGGATATTCCTCCTTGAAGCGCTATCCTCACTTATCTGACCACCCGCCCCTCCATACACACACGCACAGACTTCCTCCCTTAGGAAACATAAAGCCACAATGCCTGGAGCCGCAGCAGCCCTACTGAGGCTATGAGGACTGCCTGAGCACCTACACGGCAGAGACAAAGTCCTCAGGTTCCTAATGACACCACTGAGCCACCAAACCAACCACGAAGAGGCCTTCCTCAGGGCTTACTGAAAAGCCAGCAAAAAACACCCTTTTGATTTAAGGTTTGATTGACATGTACTGGCTGGGTTCTTTTTGTTTTTTTGAGCCTGAGTCTGGCTCTGTCGCCCAGGCTGGAGTGCAGTGGCCGGATCTCAGCTCATTGCAAGCTCCGCCTCCCGGGTTTACGCCATTCTCCTGCCTCAGCCTCCCGAGCAGCTGGGACTACAGGCGCCCGCCACCTCGCCCGGCTAGTTTTTTGTATTTTTTTTAGTAGAGACGGGGTTTCAACGTGTTAGTCAGGAGGGTCTCCATCTCCTGACCTCGTGATCCGCCCATCTCGGCCTCCCAAAGTGCTGGGATTACAGGCTGGGTTTTCAATTAATTACAGATGAGCACAAACTGATACAGAGATACACCGGGGTCAATTACAGATGCCTTCCTGTGCTTTCTCAAGCAGGCGCCATCCCCAGGCTGACACGGGCGCCCTCTCCTGTCCACTTGACATATTGCTTGCGGCCAGGACAAGTAGATTCCCTGGGATGCACTCAGGTTGCACATCAGTCAGACCTCTACACAGGGGCTTCTGAAAAACACTCCTGGCCGGGCGCGGTGGCTCAAGCCTCTTATCCCAGCACTTTGGGAGGCCGAGACGGGTAGATCACGAGGTCAGGAGATCGAGACCATCCTGGCTAACACGGTGAAACCCCGTCTCTACTAAAAAAATACAAAAAAAAAAACTAGCTGGGCGAGGTGGCGGGCGCCTGTAGTCCCAGCTACTCGGGAGGCTGAGGCAGGAGAATGGCGTAAACCCGGGAGGCGGAGCTTGCAGTGAGCTGAGATCCGGCCACTGCACTCCAGCCTGGGCCACAGAGTGAGACTCCGCCTCAAAAAAAAAACAAAAAACAAACAAACAAACAAAAAACACTCCTGTTCAGAAATCGGCCAGAAGATTTAGCCATGAGAACATGAGCAAATTCCAGCAAATGCCTCTGCATAATGAGGGGTGGGACTAAAAAAGGAGCAGCGAGATTAAATGAAGCCAATGACACACTTCTTCCTTCTGAGACTGTGTGCCTTAGTTAGGTCTTTGCCAGCTGTGACAGCCAGAAAGAATGTCAAAGCCAGCCGGGAGCAGTGACTTACGCCTGTAATCACAGCACTTTGGGAGGCTGAGGCGGGCAGATCACTGGAGGTGAGGAGTTCGAGACCAGCCTGGCCAATATGGTGAAACCCTATCTCTACTAAAAATAAAAAAAAAAATTTTTTTTTAAATGATCTGGGCATAATGGCACACTCCTGTAATCCCAGCTGCTCGGGAGGGCTGAGGCAGGAGAATCGCTTGAACCTGGGAGGTGGAGGTTGCAGTGAGCCAAGACTGTGCCACTACACTCCAGCCTGGGGGACAAAGCGAGACTCCATCTCAAAAAAAAAAAAAAAAGTCAAAGCCAGACTCTCACAGAGGGTCTCACCAAGAGTTTCCAAATTTACTTAATAATGTCTGTATAGGAGAATGTTTTCAGTGAGAGTAAAAATATTTGGGGGGGGCATGAATAAGTTTATTTTTTAAATGTTTACATCTTCATTTCATCCCTCTAATTTTTGTGTATGTTTTTAAATGCATATAACAGCCATACTGTTATATGTTAGCGCTACACATGACCGCTAAATACTTTTATTTATTTACTTATTTTATTTTATTTTATTTTTGAGACAGAGTCTCGCTCTGTCACCCAGGCTGGAGTGCGATGGTGTGATCTTGGCTGACTGCAACCTCCACCTCCCGGTTTCAAGCGATTCTCTTGCCTCAGCCTCCCAAGCAGCTGGGATTACAGGCATGCACCACCACGCCTGGCTAATTTTTTGTATTTTTAGTAGAAACAGGGTTTCTCCAGGTTGGTTAGGTTGGTCTCGAACTCCCGACCTCAGGTGATCCACCCACCTCGGCCTCCCAAAGTGCTGGGATTACAGGCATGAGCCACTGTGCCCTGCATTTTTTTTAGAGAGACAGGGTTTCACTGTGTCAACTAGGCTGGAGTACAGTGGTGTGACCAAGGTTCGTTGCAGCCACGACTTCATGCGCTCTAGTGATCCTCCCACCTCAGCCTCCCAAGTAGCTGGGGCCATAGGCGCACACCATCATGCCCAGCTAGTTTTTTTTATTGTTGGTAGAGATGGGGTTTTGCCACGCTGCCCAGGCTGGTCTTGAACTCCTGGGTTTAGGTGATCTACCTGCCTTGACCTCCCAAAGTGCTGGGATTACAGGTGTGAGCCACTGTGCCTGGCTGACTGCTAAATAATTTTACACATGTGTACACACATGCATATATATATGCTAGGGAAGGAACCTCAGAAATGTTTCCTTGATAGGAGAATATAATAACAAACATTTGGAGGTCACCAGCAGCAGCCTGGTTGCCACATAATATAACTGATGTGATGCTCTGGTGATTATAAATAGACTCCAGCAAAGTGATTTTCAAACACTGGTGCGCGTGAGAATGCACTCCGGAGACTGCTAAAAATGAACACGTCCACCCCTTCCCCATGTCTACCAAATCAGGACCTGCAGGTAGCACTCCTGGGCATCTACCGGAAGCACCCCACAAAGCTCACTAGTTTTCCTCCATACTGTACACCTTTCAGCTCCCCAATCCTCTTGGCATTTGTGTTTAATCTGGTGGTTAGTCAGCCCTTCTATTGAGAGCTGAACACCAACTGTTGTGGCTGTCCTTTCTAGAAGTTCTATTTAATTCTTTTTCCAGCTTCCTGGCAATTTTTTATTTTACTTGTATTTTAAGATCCTTCTCTTTTATCCTTTTAACAGATAAGCTTAGGTATTTTATATCTACATCTGATCATTTCACATGTTTGCAGGTTGTGACCTGCCATGCTTTTCTGCTGGTTCTCACTCATGGTGGCTGCTTTTTTCATATGGTATATATATATATATATATATATATTTTTTTCTTTTAGTGTCCTTGTTGCCTCTACTGTGAGCTTGTATGCTGGAATTCTGTCTGAAGGAGTTCTCCAAGGCTCGGGCAAAGAGAGCACAGGCAGAAAGAGTTTATGTTTGTCCTTGCCAGGTGCTTAGACACAATTAGGTACCCCAGGGGTTCATTCTCAGCGTGCAACTTCTAGGACCTTTCAAAGAGGCCCCAAGTCCACATGAGGGACAGTCAGTAGCTACAAATTCTCAGAGGAGAATGTATCAGTCTCTACCTAGGGCAAAGGCTTGTGTGCCTTAAGAAGGAGGTTTTTTTCTAGTTTACCAGGTACCTTGGCGGAGACCTGGCTGTCTCCTGGCCAGTTCCCCCACAGCATAGTCCCCATCCCCCAGGCCAAGTGATATGGTGTGGCTGTGTCCCCCACCCAAATCTCATCTTATATTCACACAAAAAATTACATTCATACAAAAAATTAGCCGGGCATGGTGGTGCATGCCTGTAATCTCAGCTACTTGGGAGGCTGAGACAGGAGAATCACTAGAACCCAGGAGGCAGAGGTTGCGGTGAGCTGAGATCATGCCATTGTACTCCAGCCTGGGCAATAAGAGTGAAACTCTGTCTCAAAAAATAAATAAATAAAATAAATAAAAAGTAAATAAACATGTACAGAGTATTTGAGGGCCAGGCACAGTTCTATGTTTTATGGATATGAACATCCACATAACAACCCAATTACAAGCATAAAACTGAGGCCCAGAGAGGTTAAATAACTCTCCCTGGGGTCACACAGAAAGTGGCAGAGAAGGGAAGGATAAGCGGGCAGCCTGGTTCAAGGCCGGGCTGTAAACAGTAAACACTTTACTGAATGGTGGGTGCTAAGGGAACATCATACCTATGAGGTAAGTGCTATATGGTACAGAAAGTCAGAGTGACTCATGCAGGACACACACGACGTCAATAGCGGGGCAAGGATCTGAGTGCACCAAGTCTTTATCCAGAAGCAGAGGTTTTGGTACTTGGGCAGTAATGACAAGAAGGGATTCCGGCTGGGCGCGGTGACTCACGCCTGTAATCCCAGCATTTTGGGAGGCCACAGCGGGCGGATCACTTGAGGTCAGGAGTTGGAGACCAGCCTGACCAATATGGTGAAATCACATCTCTACTAAAAATACAAAAATTAGCTGGGTGTGGTGGCGGCACCTGTAATCCCAGCTACTCAGGAGGGCAAAAGCCTGGGCAACAAAGTTAGACTCCGTCTCAAAAAAGAAAAAAGGATTCTATGTATACCTCATCCTGTAGTAGCAACCAGATGGGCATGTCCCAGGCCTGGGCTCACCTATCCACTATCCTGTTGCATCCTCACAAGAATCCTGGGAGATAAGTTCTATTATTATCCCATTTGATAAATATGGAAATGGAGGCTCACAGAGGTCAAGCTGCCTGCTCAAAATCACACGGCTAATAAGAGGCAGTGCCAAGATCCGAAGCCAAGAGTGCCTACTCTGTGGCAGACTGCCATCGGGGACCCCTTCATATCATACCCTGTTTAGTCCTTTCCCACACTCACTGTAGTCTGTGCCTAGGGCTGCTTTGACCAATAGAGTGTGGTGGAAATGACACTGGAAGGTTCCAGGCCTTGCCCTTAAATAACCTGCAGCTTCTGCTTCTTCCTGCATGAAAATCTGGCTGCTGGGGAGTCCTGAGCAGCCGTGTGAGATATTCAGCTACTTGGGAGGCTGTAGCTGCAGGAGAGACCATGTGGAGAAGAGAGGCCCAGAGACTATGCTGAGAGGCAATCAACTGCCCAGTGCCAGTTCCAGATGACTCCAGCCCAGCCACCTCCGCCTGTACCTGGATAAGAGCCCGCCAAGCAGCAACCGGCAAAAGAACTGTCCGGCTGAGCCCAGGCAAGCCACAAAGGTAACAGAAACTAAGAGTGACTGGGTTTTTTGTTTGTCTTTTTGAGACAAGGTCTTGCTCTGTTGCCCAGGCCGGAGTCCTATGGCACGATCTTGGCTCACTGCAACCTCCACCTCTCTCGGGTTCAAGCGATTCTCCTACCTCAGCCTCCTGAGAATCCGGGACCACAGGCATCCCCTAAATTTTTATATTTTTAATAGAGAAGGGGTTTTGCCATGTTGCCCAGGCTGATCTTGAATTCCTGGCCTGAAGTGATCCACCCATCTCAACCTCCCAAAGTGCTGAGATTACAGGCATGAGCCATTGCACCTAGCTAAGAGTTACTATGTTAAGCCACCAAGCTTTGGATCAGATGGTTATGAAGAAAAAGAAAACTGAAACCAAGTCCATGGGCTAAATTCATAAGAATGGCCACAGAGCTGAGCACTTCTGAAAAAATGACCTCAGCAACCTGAACGAATGATTGTGGTGTATCCGTTTCCCACGGCCACTATAACAAACTACCACAAATGCAGTGGCTTAAAACAACACAAATTTATTATTATTATTTGAGACAGGGTCTTGCTCTATCACCCAGGCTGGAGTGCAGTGGTGGGGTCACAGCTCACTGCAGCCTCATTCTCCTGGGCTCAAGCAATCCTGCCCCAGCTTCCTGAGTGGCTAAAACTATAGGCATGCATCACCATGCCCCAGTAATTGTTTTTTATTTTTAGTAGAGACAAGGTCTCGCTGTGTTGCCCAGGCTGGTCTTGAACCCCTGGGTTCAAGTGATCCTCCTGCCTCGGCCTTCTAAAATGCTGGGATAACAGGTGTGAGCCACCATACCTGTCCTAAATTTATTATTTTACAGTTCCAGAAGTCAGAAGTCTGAAATGGGGGCCAGGTGTGGTGGCTCACACCTGTAATCCCTGCACCTTGGGAGGCCAAGGCGGGTGGATTACCTGAGGTCAGGAGTTTAAGACCAGCCTGGCCAATATGGTGAAACCCCCGTCTCTACTGAAAATACAAAAATTAGCCGGGCGTGGTGACATGTACCTGTAATCCCATCTACTCAGGAGGCTGAGGCAGGAGAATCGCTTGAACCCCAAATGCAGAGGTTGCAGGGAGCTGAGAAGACACTACTGTACTCCAGCCTGGGTGACCGTGCGAGACCCTGTCTCAAAAACAAAAAACAAAAAAACCGAGCATGGTGGCTCATGCCTGTAATCCTTTGGGAGGCCAAGGCGGGTGGATCACCTGAGGTCAGGAGTTCAAGACCAGCCTAGCCAACATGGTGAAACCCTATCTCTACTAAAAATACAAAAAATTAGCCAGGTGTGGTGGCGGATGCCTGTAATCCCAGCTACTCAGAGGACTGAGGCAGGAGAATCGCTTGAACCCAGGAGGCAGAAGTTGCAGTGAGTTGAGATTGTGCCAATGCACTGCAGCCTGGGCAACAAGAGTGAAACTCCATCTCAAAAAAAAAAAAAAAGAAAAAAAGAAAGTCCAAAATGGCTTTCACTAGGCTAATCTCAAGGTGTCCGCAGGGCTATGTTCCTTTCTGGCGTCTCTAGTGGAGAATCCATCTCCTTGGCTTGGCTTTTCCAGCTTCCAGAGGCTGCCCACATTCCTTGGCTCATGCCTTCCTTCCTCCATCTTCAAGGCCAGCAAGGCAACATCCCTCAAATCATTCCCTCTCTTGCCTCCCTCTTTCCCTTATAAAGACCCCTGTGATCACGCTGACCCCACCTGCGTAATTCAGGATCATCTCCGCATCCCCAAATCCTTAATTTGATCACATCTGCAAAGTCACCTTTGCTGTGCATGGTAACATACTCAGCAGGTTCTTGGGATTAGGATGTGGACATCTTTGGGGGACCAGTCACTCTACTGCCTACTGTGTGTGATAAACCAGGAAAAGGACCAGTGCACTCCAAAGGAATAAACAGAGATGAGCTGGAATTTTCCCACTGCCCAGAGACATCTCACAGCCTCCCTGGGTGCACCAAAAGTGAACTTTGCAGGCGTGGCCTCAACCTGCCTAGCATCACCAACCTCCTTTACTTTTGGGTTAAAATAATTTAAACAAAGGAATTCTGTGGTTAAAAAGATCTCTGCCTCCCCAGCAGGGTGCATCATCGAAGATTTATGCTTCTAGCATGTACTATTCTTTCCTCAGACAGCCACAGCTACTGCTGCAGCCTCTCCTGTGAGACAGCTGGGCCCAGCCCGCTGAGTCAAAAGTATCTCAGCCAAGGTACAGATACTAGATTTATTGGTCAGCTCAGGACGCCTGACCTGAGAGAACGCAGGGCCACCAGTGCACCCTGGGAAATTCCAGTTGCCATGGCTGGGGGCCAGAGCAAAGGGCAATTAGCAGTGTGAAGACACTAATGATGTAATTAAAATGTGTAAATGTAAGAAGCCAGTACATCGCAATATCCGGTAGCATCTCCAACTCGACCTGTCCCTAACTGAGCTCCAGGTCTTTCTGTCCAACCTGCACCTTCTCCAGTCTGCCGTCTCACACCCAATCCATGGGAAATCCTGCCGGCTCTACCTTGTAAACAAATCTACTGGTTATTCATCACGAAGAGGAAAAGGAAAGGTTCTCGACACGGTTACACCTTAACCAAGCGATCCAAATTACCATCACAAATGACGGAACAAACAGACCTCAGGAGCCCCCTGAAGGGATGGCCTTAAGAGGCACCTTGAGTCTGTGGTGCTCCCGCCAAACATGTTCAACATGAATCCAATCAGGGGAAGCAATGAGGAGACTCCAGACAGCGGGACACACTATCAATCAGAGGACTGGCTCCGATGCCAATGTCATAAAAAACAAGGGCAGGGATACTATTCTACAGTAGGGTCAGCAAACTCTTCCTGTAAAGGGGCAGAGAGTAAATATTTTAGATTTTGAGGCCGGGCGCGGTGGCTCACGCCTGTAATCCTGAAACCTCTCTTTGCAAAATTATGACTGACACAGTGAAAGAGATCTAACTTGACTGACTTCATCTTGCTTCCAACCTCTAAGCTGCCCTTATACATTCCTGAGCAAAGGCTGAACTAACTTTGGGAGAAACTTATAGTTTATAGTTTAAACAAACATAGTGCCTGGCGCAGTGGCTCACATCTGTAATCCCAGTACTTTGGGAGGCCGAGGCAGGTGGATCACGAGGTCAGGGTTTCGAGACCAGCCTGACCAACATGGTGAAACCCCGTCTCTACTAAAAATACAAAAATTAGCTGGGCGTGGTGGTGGGTGCCTGTAATCCCAGCTACTCAGGAGGCTGAGGCAGGAGAATTGCTTGAACCCGGGAGGTGGAGGTTGCAGTGAGCCGAGATCACATCATTGCACTCCAGCCTGGGTGTTGGAGTGAGACTCTGTCTCAAAAATAAATAAATAAATACATAAAATAAAATAGAACTCTGATCTTGTCCCTCTTCTGCACAGAACCCTCCAGTGAGTCCTGTTCCACTCAGAGTAAAGCCAAGGCATTTGCAGTGACCCACAGGCCCCATACAAACCGTCCCCCTTTCCCGTCATCAGTTTCTTCTGTACTGTGTGCCAGGCACGCTCATGCCTGAGGTCCTGTGTGCATGCGGGATCCTCTGGGCTGGAACGCCTCTTCCCCCAGATACCAACGCTGCTCATTCCCTCCCTCCTTTGCATATTTTCAGTGAGTTCTCCCTGATAATCCTATCTACGCTTATAGCCTTCCTTTAAATACTCCTTGTTCTATGACCCTGATTTTTTCTCCTAGAGTAATTATTGCTATCTAATATATTTCATATTTTAACTTTTTTTTTTTTTCAAGATGGAGTCTCACTCTGTCACCCAGGCTGGAGTGCAGTGGTGCAATCTCAGCTCACTGCAAACTCTGCCTCTTGGGTTCAAGCGATTCTCCTGCCTAAGCCTCCCGAGTAGCTGGGATTACAGGCACCCGCCACCATGCCTGGCTAAGTTTTGTAGTTTTAGTAGAGATGGGGTTTCACCATGTTGCCCAGGCTGGTCTCAAACTCCTGACCTCAAGTGATCTGCCCGCCTCAGCCTCCCAAAGTGCTGGGATTACAGGCGTGAACCACTGGGCCCAGCCAACTATTTATTTCATTTACTGTCTGGCTTCCTCCACAAGAATGTAAGGTACCTGAGGGCAAGATGTTTTGCTTTTTCCTGCCTGTTGTATCTATAACATCTACATGACAGCTATGACCCTATGCCAGGCACTGACTTAACATTTTATATCCATTTACTTAATCCTCACAACAACACAATAAATATTATTTACAGCATAATGCATATATAGTATATACACAAAATGAGAATAATAATAGCATCTACCTCATCATAATCGGTGAGGACCCAATGGTAGAGGCTGGGAGGTGCTCAAGACAAGCCTTGGCACCAAATACAAGCCCAGTTAATGTGACTATTACATAACACCCACTGTACAGAAGCGGAAATTGAAGCTAAGAGGGGCTAAAGGACGTACCCAAAGTCACCAGTCTGGGTAGGGATTCAAACCTATGTCAGTCTGACTCCAGAAGCCATTTTCTTTCTTTTTTTTTGAGATGGAGTCTCGCTCTGTCGCTCAGGCTGGAGTGCAGTGGTGCAATCTCGGCTCACTGCAACCTTCGCCTCCTGTGTTCAAGTGATTCTTCTGCCTCAGCCTCCTGAGTAGCTGGGATTACAAGCGCACGCCACCATGCCCAGCTAATTTTTGTATTTTTAGTAGAGAAGGGGTTTCACCACGTTGGTCAGGCAGGTCTCTAACTCCTGACATTGTGATCCGCCCGCCTTGGCCTCCCAAAGTGCTGGGATTACAGGCATGCCCGGACTTTTTTTTTTTTTTGAGACAGAGTTTCACTCTTGTTGCCCAGGCTGGAGTGCAGTGGCACGATCTTGGCTGACTGCACTGTCCACCTCCCAGGTGCAAGCGATTCTCCTGCCTCAGGCTCCCGAGTGGGATTACAGATATGCACCATCACACCTGGCTAATTTTGTATTTTTAGCAGAGACGGGGTTTCTCCACGTTGGTCAGGCTGGTCTCTAACTCCCGACCTTAGGTGACCCACCCACCTAGGCCTCCCAAAGTGCTGGGATTATAGGTGAGGGGCACTGCGCCTCGCCCAGAAGTCTTTTTATTTATTTATTTATTTATTGAGACAGAGTCTCTGTTGCCCAGGCTGGAGTGCAGTGGCATGATCTCAGCTCACTGCAACCTCTGCCTCCTGGATTCAAGCAATTCTCCTGCCTCAGCCTCCCAAGTAGCTGGGACTACAGGTGTATGCCACCACGCCTGCCTAATTTTGTATTTTTAGTAGTGATGGGGTTTCACTATGTTGGCCAGGCTGGTCTTGAACTCCTGATCTCATGATCTACCCACCTCCACCTTCCAAAGTGCTGGGATTACAGGCGTAAGCCACTGCGCTCGGGTCCAGAAACCATTTCCTAAACCATTTCCTTCCTTCCTTCCTTCCTTCCTTTCTTTCTTTCTTGAGACGGAGTCTCGCTCTGTAACCATTTCCTAAACCATTTCCTTCCTTCCTTCCTTCCTTCCTTCCTTCCTTCCTTCCTTCCTTCCTTCCTTCC
>NC_045454.1:12346006-12358934 GCF_002776525.5 Piliocolobus tephrosceles | reverse complement strand
CTTCCTTCCTTCCTTCCTTCCTTCCTTCCTTCCTTCCTTCCTTCCTTTCTTTCTTTCTTTCTTTCTTTCTTTCTTTCTTTCTTTCTTTCTTTCTTTCTTTCTTTCTTTCTTTCTTGAGATCTCGCTCTGTCGCCCAGGCTGGAGTGCAGTGGCCAGATCTCAGGAGACTGCAAGCTCCGCCTCCCGGGTTTTCGCCATTCTCCTGCCTCAGCCTCCCGAGTAGCTGGGACTACAGGCGCCCGCCACCTCGCCTGGCTAGTTTTTTGTATTTTTTAGTAGAGATGGGGTTTCACCGTGTTAGCCAGGATGGTCTCGATCTCCTGACCTCGTGATCCGCCCGTCTCAGCCTCCCAAAGTGCTGGGATTACAGGCTTGAGCCACCACGCCCGGCCTCCAGAAACCATTTTCTAAACCACAATGCTAAGAATATCACGGTGTTTGGAAGACAGGCAGAGACAGGAAACAAACTGGGTCTAGGAATTCAGTGTCCAAAGTCCTGCCTCTGGCACAAATCTCTGTGTATGACCTGAGCAATTAACTTCTGCCCTCAAGGCCTCCATTTTCCCTTCTATAAACCAGAGGAAGTCATTTCTCTTTCTGGACATGGGGACAAAACAGTTGTGGGGGTCAAATGAGATGGCTAACAGGAAAGCACTGTGGTAACCGTGAAATCTAATACTTTCCCATTCTAAGAGCTGCAGACCCAACAATGACCCCACCAAACACCGAACAACCAAGAATTCTGGGCCCTGGAAAGCAAACTTTAAGCATCCAAACTTACAGAGGGGAAAAAAGGTGCACTCCCTTAACTATGTGGGCCTTGTATGTGCTCCTCTCTCTGCCCCAGTGCTTTCCTTGCTCCTTGTCCTGGTGTTGTCTTCACCCTTCAGGTCCCAGGTCAGATGTCTCCTCTGCCAGGAAGCCCTCCCTGAACCCCATGCCACATCAGGTGCCCAGTGGGCTCCCCCATCTCAGCTCTGCCCCCGCTGGACTAGGAATTCCTTGAGGGCACAGATTGGTGCTGGCTTGGTCCCTGCTGTTTCGCCAGCATTGCCAGCACAAGACCTGGCACAGGGCAGAAGCTCACAAAATACTAGCTAAAGGAAGTAATGAATGGATGGAGGGATGAATGGTGTGTAACCGCCCAAAGGGTTCACCTTGCCCGCTGCCTAGACAGAGCTGATTCACCAAGGCAGGAGAACTGCAAGACAAAGAGTAATTCACGAAGAGCTGGCTGTGCGGGAGGGTTTTTTGTTTGTTTGAGACAGAGTCTCGCTCTGCTGCCCAGACTGGAGTGCAGTGGCACAATTTCGGCTCACTGTGACCTCTGCCTCCCAGGTTCAGCAATTCTCCTGCCTCAGCCTCCTGAGTAGATGAGATTACAGATGTGCGCCACCACACCAGCTAATTTTTGTATTTTTAGTAGAGATGGGGTTTCACCAGTTGGTCAGGCTGGTCTCGAACTACTGACCTTGCGATCCGCCCACCTTAGCCTCCCAAAGTGCTGGAATTACAGCTGTGAACCACTGCACCCAGTCAGGGGTTTTACTATTACTCAAATCAGTCTCCCTGAGCATTCAGGGAGTATATATATATATTTTTTTCTTTAGAAGGAGTTTCACTCTTTCGCCTGGGCTGGAGTGAAGCGACGTGATCTTGGCTAACTGCAACCTCCATCCCCGGGTTCAAGTGATTCTCATGCCCCAGCCTCCCGAGTAGCTGGGATTATGGGCACCTGCCACCATGCCCGCCTAACTTTTGTATTTTTAGTAGAGATGGGGTTTCACCATGTTGGCCAGGCTGGTCGCAAACTCCTGAACTCAGGTGATCCACCTGCGTCAGCCTCCCAACATGCTGGGATTACAGGCCTGAGCCCATGGGCCCAGCTGGAACAGAGTTTCTAAGGATAACTTGGTGGGTGGGGGAAGCCAGTGAGCCAGGACTGCTGATTGGTCAGATATAAAATCATAGGGAGTCCCAGCAGTCTTCCAGCACTCAGTCAGTCCATGTGTGGGGGCCACAAGATCAGATGGGCCAGTTTATTGATCTGGGTAAGGCCAGCTGATCCATCAAGTGCAGGGTCTGCAGAATATCTCAAGCACTGATCTTAGGAGCAGTTTAGGGAGGGTCAGAATCTTGTAGCCTCCAACTGCATGACTCCTAAACCATAATTTCTAATCTTGTGGCTAATGTTAGTCCTACAAAGGCAATCTAGTCCCTAGACAAGAAGGAGGTTTGCTTTGGGAAAGGACTGTTACCATGTTTGTTTAAACTAGAAACTAGAAACTAAATCTCTCCCAAAGTTAGTTCATCCTTCGCCCAGGAATGAACAAGGATAGCTTGGAGGTTAGAAGCAAGATGGAGTCAGTTAAGTTAAATCTCTTTCACTGTGTCAGTCAATTTTGGAAAGGCGGTTTCAGTGGTTCTCCGACCCAGCCAATTATGCTAAATTCCCTTATGTTATGTCCCACGTAGCACACAGATCACCTTTTTAAAGTAGTTTATATTTTGGGTGTTTACTATGCCCTTTATTTCTATTTATTTATTATTTTTTGAGACAGTCTTGCTGTGTCGCCCAGGCCGGAACGCAATGGCACAATCGAGGCTCACTGCAGCCTCCACCTACCGGGTTCAAGCGATTCTCCTGCTTCAGCCTCCCAAGTAGCTGGAACTATAGGCGTGCGCTACCACACCCAGCTAATTTTAGTATATTTTGTACATACAGGATTTCACTATGTTGGCCAGGCTGGTCTCGAACTCCTGGTCTCATGTGATCCGCCCGCCTCGGCCTCCCAAAGTGCTGGCATTACAGGTGTGAGCCACCGCGCCGGACCTTACTATGGCCTTTAGATCTGAGCTCGGGCGGCCCCCTCTAGGCAGCCCTGCTGGCCTCAGGTCCTTGGGCCAGGAGCTCCTCTGAGCTCCGGGGCTCCCACTTCCCCGACCACTCTGGATTGACAGCGATGGATCAGGAGTGTGTATCTCCCAGTGCTGAGCAAAAAGGCCGCATAGTCTGTTTACCGAATGAAAGGACGGCGTATGAGCGCATTAATGAGTACACAGATGAATGTCCTCTCTGGTTCAAAGTCCTTTTCCAGATTCCCAGGCCATGCCTCCACACTTCACCCCCGAACCATGCCCCTAATCCAGACTTATTGCCTACAGTAAAACTGAGGCACGTCGACGTCCTAAACGGAGGATATACAAGCACCTCCCAGATCAGGGGAAACTGACGCACAGGGTGCAACTTTTGAAACGAAGTTGCCCAAGGACGGCCAGGCAAAGGACCCCGTCAGGTTTCTCCTCAGCCCCTCCCCTAGTTCCTCTCTCCTGGAAAGCTCCGTCCAAATTTCTCCCATCCCTCACACTATTGGTTTCACAGGGCATCAGTCTCCAAGCGCTCTCTTCCTCTATTGGTTGGCATTTCCTACTCACGCGGCGGCGCCCTGACCCGCCCCTTACGCCCCGCCCCGCCCTCACTATTGGGCCACCCTCACGCCCCTCTATCAGGAACCCTCCCTATTGGCCACTGGACTTTGCCGGTTCGGGCTGTGATTGGTCGTAAACAGAAGTCCATCCCCTGAGCAACCACCTGAGAGGGGTTGGAGAAAGGAAAAAGGTTGGAGGGAATTCGGGTCAGACTCACGTTGAGCCGGCGGGAGGCAGATATAGGTCTTGAAGAACTCGCTTCGGCGGGCGGCCTCCTTAATGCGGTTGGCAAGCGGCTTGCTGACCTGCCGGATGCCCAAGTATAGCAGCTTCGCCATAGGGAACGCGCCCACCACCATCTTGGCGGTCTCACAGGGCACGCGCAACCCGGCTGACTGGGCGGGGCGCCTCAACCTCTTCACTCCTCCCCCGCCCTCTCGTGGCCATGCGTGCGTCAGTACGTATGTACGTACGCTCGGGGGAAACTGCAGAGGCGCACCCTGACGTCACCCCGTCGACGCTGACGTACCGACGTCCTTTCGCTGAATATGCAAATATACACGGAAATGGGACGGGTCGGGGGGCGGTTCCGTTAACGGATGCTGGAAGGCGCGTGGATTCCCACGCCCGCCTTGGCCGACGTCACTGTGCTCTTTCGTGATGTCATGTAACGAGTTGGCGTCCCCACCCAAAGGAGGCTCTTAATTAGTCCTAATTAGTCCTATGAGCCCCAAATACACCGTCCTCTGCAAGCTAGGGCTCTCATTGGGTTTAAGAGGAAGCCACGTAGCCATAGAGACCTTGGTTGGGATCCCAGCTCTGTCATTTCCTCGCTGTGTAATATTAGATGAGTAGCATAACCTCTCTGGACTTCGTATTACCGTCTACCAAACGGGAATCCTAATAGCACTTGCCTCTTTGGGTTGTTGTGAGGCTTCTGCGCTAATCTTGAGTGTAAAACAGTAGACCATGGGAAGTGGTTAGAATGGTGCCAGTCATATAGTTAAGCACTCAGTAAATAGCCCTTCTTACTATACAGGTAATGATTGCATTATTATTGCTAACTCCAGCCTGAGGGTGCATTTCGCCCCCAGAAACAGCGAATACAACCCTTTCCCAAGTAACTGACAAACTGAGGCCCACAGCGGGGCAGGGGGTGGCAGAAGATTCCTGCAGAGGTTGATAGCCTAGCATCTTGGCTAATAAAACCATACCCGTTCTCAAGCAACCCAACTTCCTTCATTAGGAGGTAGGGTCCCCAGGGAGCTAGTTCAGAAATAAGTTTAAGGACATGTCCCAGACTGTCCTTTCTTACCCAGCAGGGAGTAAAATCATATAAACAATGTCAGGAAGGGGTTGAGAGAAATTCCTGGATGATGGAGTGCTGGTGGGTAATTGAGAGATTCTGGGAGGCAGAAGGACAGAAGAAAAACAGGAACAGAGGACTGGCCGCCATGGCTCAAGCCTGTAATCTCTGCATTTTGGGAGGCTAAGGAGGGTAGATCACCTGAGGTCAGGAGTTTGAGACCACCCTGGCCAACATGGTGAAATCCCATCTCTACCAAAAAAAAAAAAAAAATTAGCCGGGCATGGTGGCAGGCACCTGTAATCCCAGGTACTCCGGAGGCTGAGGCAGGAGAATTGCTTGAACCTGGGAGGTGGAGGTTGCAGTGAGCAGAGATCATGCCACGGCACTCCAGTCTTGTTGGTGACAGAGTGAGACTCCATCTCATAAAAAAAAAAAAAGAAAAAGAAAGCAGGAACAGAGGAGTGGTGTGCAGGAGGAAACATACATTCAGGACACAGAATCAGGGGGCCCTGGACTTCCTTGGTATCCACTCTGACTCTCTCAGTTTCCTTTGTCAAGCTCCTGGCACTGAGGGACTTGCGTTTCCTCATCTGTAATGATGGTGCTGGCGTGTGTGAACCCTGATATTCTGAATTGCTAAGAATGCCAGGATTCCATAAAAACAACCTTTCCCAGACTGAAGGTATGCAGGAACTTGGGACTACTTAAGGTCCATCATTCACTTGGGACCAGCCCCCTTCCCATTTTACAGACTGGTCAAGTGAGGCCAGAGGATGAAAAGGATTTGCCCACAGTTCCAGAGGAAATCAGGGTGGAGCTAAAATGGGGATTTATTTATTTTATTTTATTTTTTGAGATGGAGTCTCGCTCTGCTGCCCAGGTTGGAGTGCAGTGGCATGATCTTGGCTCACTGCAAGCTCTGCCTCCCGGGTTCACGCCATTCTCCTGCCTCAGCCTCCCGAGTAGCTGGGACTACAGGCATCCACCACCATACCCAGCTAATTTTTTTTGTATTTTTAGTAGAGATGGAGTTTCACCATGTTAGCTAGGATGGTCTCGATCTCCTGACCTCATGATTCACCCTCCTCGGCCTCCCAGAGTGCTGGGATTACAGACATGAGCCACCGCGCCCGGCCTTTTTTGTTTTCGTTTTTGAGATGGAGTCTGGCTCTGTTGCCCAGGCTAGAGTGCAGTGGCGGGATCTCAGCTCACTACAAACTCCGCCTCCCGGGTTCAAGTGATTCTCCTGCCTCAGCCTCTGGAGTAGTTGGGATTATAGGTTCGCACCACCACGCCTGGCTAATTTTTGTGCTTTCAGTATAGATGGGATTTTAACATGTTGGACAGGCTAGTTTTGAACTCCTGATCTTAATCGATCCACCTGCCTCGGCCTCCCAACGTGTTGGGATTACAGGCATGAGGCACCACGCCTGGCCTAGTGCTTAATTAATTTTATTGAATGAATGCAAATGAGCATTTGGAGGGAAGGAGTAGTGTGCAGGTTTTCATCGGATTCTTCAAAGAGACTGTGTTCAAAAAGTTTCTGGGGCAGGCCATGGGGGCTCGCACCTGTAATCCTAGCACTATGGGAGGCCAAAGCAAGAGGACTGCTTGAAGCCAGGAGTTTGAGACCAGCCTGGAGAACATAACGAGACCCCATCTCTACAAAAATATATATATATTTTTTTAATTAGCCGGGCATGGTGGTTTGCTTCTGTAGTCCCTGCTACTCAAGAGGCTGAGATGGAAGGATCGTTTGAGCCTGGGAGGTTGAAGCTGTGGTGAGCCATGAGCTCTACTGCACTCTAGCCTGGGCAACACAGCGAGACCCTGTCTCAAAAAAAAAAAAATTAAAATTTCTGTCCCCAAGCCGGGTGCAGTGGCTCACGCCTGTAATCCCAGCACTTTGGGAGGCCGAGGCGGGTGGATCACCTGAGGTCGGGAGTTTGAGACCAGTCTGGCCAACATGGAGAAACCCGGTCTCTACCAAAAATACAAAATTAGGTAGGCGTGGTGGCACACACCTGTAGTCCCAGCTACTTGGGAGGCTGAGGCAGGAGAATTGCTTGAACCCGGGAGGCGGAGGTTGCAGTGGGCCGAGATTGTGCCATTGCACTCCAGCCTGGGCGACAAGAGCGAAACTCAGTCTCAAAATATATATATATATATTCTGGCCCCAACATCTCCATTCCAGTAGCTTTACGGCAGTGGGATAGGGTGGGAAGACTACTAGGCCTCCCAGATCCCAGGCCTCCCTCTCTTCTCTAGCCCTCCAGCACTCCAACACCAAAGCCTGGATTTCCCCCATCTCTGTGCTCCCTCCACCCCAGAAAAATCATTGAGTGCACTTTTTCCCCCATCTCTCTCCTCCTTCTTCCTTTCTCTGAGAATGGTTCCCGGGAAAGTCTTCTGTGAACCTCTGTGGAGGGAGGGGAGGGCACGGGAGGGGGGAGGGCAGGAGGGTTGTGGGTGGATCGTCACACCTCAGGAGTCTGTTTACACACCCGTGAGGAGGAAAGGGAGAGGAGACCTTCTCTGAAGGGCAAGGCCTGTTCAGAGCTGGGTGCTTCTTCCTGCCCTCCAGCCTAGTTACGGAACAGTGGCCATTCCTGGTGACCCCTGAGACCAGGGAAGGGAGGGCAGCCTTGGCCACCCTGGGGCGTGGGAATACAAGCAGAGATGGGGAGGGGAGAGGGAGCCCAAGTTGGCTCCAGCGCTGACTCACCAGCCATGCGACCTTGGACTGGTCGCCTGGCCTCTCTGGTGACCGCCCTAGACCAGGGCCTGGGATCCTTCCTGGAAGTTTTTTCTGCTCAGACCCCCTAGTCACCCTTTTCCCGGAATGGGAGAGGTAGTCGTGTTTCATAATTCCGCTGGCCCCTGTGCTGCTTCCATTAGAGGATTCCTTCAAAATAAATCCAAGGCTGGGCATGGTGGCTGAAGCCTGTAATCCCAGCACTTTGAGAGGCTGAGGTGGGAGGATCATTTGAGGCCAGGATTTCACACCAGCCTGGCCAACATGGCAAAACCCCGTCTCTACTAAAAATACAAAAATTAGCTGGGCATGGTGGTGCGCTCCTGTAATCCCAGCTACTCAGGAAGCTGAGGCACAAGAGTTGCCTGATTCCAGGAGGCAGAGGTTGCAGTGAGCCGAGATCCTGACACTGCACTCCAGCCTGGGTGACAGAGCGAGATTCTGTCTCAAAATAAATAAATAAACAAACAAAAATAAAACTCCAAAAGCTGATCAATGCTCCATGTTAAATCCACAACCACCACCCACCTGGCCCGACTGACAGCACACCCCTCTTGGACTCCGCAGTCACCTCCTCACTGGGCTCCTGGCTTCTATCCTTGTCTCCCATATTCCTTTTTCATTTTGAGACAGAGTCTTGCTCTGTCGCCCAGGCTGGAGTGCAGTGGTGCAATCACTGCTCATCACAGCCTCCACCTCCTGGCTCAAGTGATCCTCCCATCTCAGCCTCCCAAGTAGCTGGGACTATAGACGCACACCACCGTGCCTGGCTAATTTTTAAATTTTTTGTAGAAACTGGGTCTCCCTATGTTGCCCAGGCTGGTCCCAAACTCCTGGCCTCAAGCAATCCTCCTGCCTCAGCCTCCCAAAGTGCTGGGATTACAGGCTTGAGCCACCATGCCCAGCCAACCTCCCATAGTCTACTCCCTACTCAACAGCCCATGGGATACTGTTAATACTTAAGTCAAATCACCTTCATCCTCTACTGAGAACCCCCTCATAGCTCCCATGTATCTCAGATTAAAAGGCAGAGTCCTCACTGGGACTTACATGGCCCTACACGACCTGCTGTCCCCTCTCCTGTCTCATTTCTCCTTTCCTGTTGTCCTCCCCACCTCCACTGCAGCCACACTGCCATACCTGCTATCTTTCAAATTCAGACAGTCTATTATTATTATTTGAGCTGGAGTTTTGCTCTTGTCGCCTAGGCTGGAGTACAGGGGCACAATCTCAGCTCACTGTAACCTCTGCCTTCTAGGTTCAAGCAATTCTCTTGCCTCAGCCTCCTGAGTAGCTGGGATTACAGGCACCCACCACCATGCTCAGCTAATTTTTTTTTTTTTTTTTTTTTGTATTTTAGTAGAGACAGGGTTTCACTATGTTGACCAGCTGGTCTCAAACTCCTGATCTCAGGTAATCCGCCGGCTTTGGCCTCCCAAAGTGCTGGGATTATAGGTGTAAGCCACCATGCCCGGCCGAAAATTCAGACACTCTCTAACCCCAGGGCCCTTGAACCTGCAGTTCCCTCTGCCTGAAATGCTCTTCCCACGACAGCCACAGGGCTGAGTGCCGCACATCCTTCAAGTCTTTGCTGGAAAGCCACCGCAACAAGCCCTCCTCTGCCCTCCTTATTTAGATCAGACTCCAAGTCATCCTCTATCCCCTCAACTGGCCTTACACAGAAAAATGTCCCCTTCACATTTAGCAATTCCAAACATTACATATTTTTTATTTACTTGTGTATGGCGAGCCCTGTGAAGGCAAGGCCAGGCTGCCTCAGTCATTGCTGTATCCCAGCCCCACCCAGCACAGTACGCTACATAAACCTCTGTTGAATGAATGAATAAATACGCGGCCGAGCGCAGTGACTCACGCTTGTAATCCCAGCACTTTGGGAGGCCGAGGCGGGTGGATCATGACGTCAGGAGATCGAGACCATCCTGGCTAACGTGGTGAAACCACATCTCTACTAAAAATACAAAAAAATTAGCCGGGCATGGTGGCGGGCACCTGTACTCCCAGCTACTCAGGAGGCTGAGGCAGGAGAATGGTGTGAACCTGGGAGGCGGTGCTTGCAATGAGCTGAGATCGCACCACTGCACTCCAGCCTGGGCGACAGAGCGAGACTCTGTCTCAAAAAATAAGATAAAATAAAATAAAATAAATACCCTTTCCTCTTGTCCCAAACCTTCTTCCCAAACCTTCCTGCATCACTCCTCCAGGCAGTCTGCCCTGATTGCCCTTCACTTGAGTTCTGACATTCTCCCTCTTCATCCTCAGTCCTGACTTGGAGATCGCTGTTTATCCAGAAACTGAGAATTGCTGTCTTATGTTCTCTCTCCTTTATGACCAGGGGCTTTACAAACATAATGACTCTATATCCGCTGTGTTTCTCCTTCCACTTTCTCCCGGAGTCACAGACTTTTATCCACTTGTTGGAAAGAAAAAATCTAACCTTCTCTATTTGTCTTTATTTTCTGGAAACCAAATGTTTGACTTAATTTATCTGGCCAGACATGGTGGCTCACATCCCTACTCCGAGCACTTTGGGAGGCCAAGGCAGGAGGATCTCTTGAGCCCAGGAGTTCAAGATCAGCCTGGGAAACATAGTGAGACTCAGTCTCTACAAAAAGTACAAAAATTAGCCAGGCATGGTGGCGCACATTTGTGGTCCCAGCTACTTGGGAGGCTGATATGGATCTCTGGAGCCCAGGAGGTGGAAGCTGCAGTGAGCCACGATTGCACTACTGCACTCCAACCTGGGCGACACAGCGAGACCCTGTCTCTAAAAAAAATATTTACTCATCTCCTCCTTCAGGAGGCCTTCCACAACTGCCAAACTGTGATGGCATCTGGGAGCACAAAGGTTGACCAGCGACACACCAACCTCACTCTTCCTAAGTTCTTGTATTCTTATATTAACACAGCCCTTTTTCCATACAATTTGCATACACCAGACCAGGAGAGAAGGGACTGGGATGAGAGGGGAAAACTGGGGGTTCTGTGCCACGCGGGGCTCACTGTGCTGGTGGCAGCATCTTCAGCTGCACCTGGTCCCCCTGGGAGGGCGGAGTGGCCGCCCGGCCGCCAGTCATGGCCTTGACTGTGCTGTTCCTCTTGGAGGTGAGTGGGGTCTCCAGGGTGAGTGAGGCGTTGGCCATCTCCTGGGGCTTGTCGCTGGCCAGAAAGCGGAGCAGGTTGTGCAGAGCCTTGGCGACGTCGCTGCGGGCACCCTCGTTGACCAGGCAGTAGAGGATGGGGTCCGCCACACAGTTGAGGCTGGTGAAAGCCAGTGAGCTGTGGTATGCAGAAAAGACGCGCTCCTCGAAGCCGCAGTCCCAGGGGCGGCCCAGGTAGATGGCGCTGCGGGACAGCAAGAGCACGTGATAGGGCGCAAAGCAGACCAGCACGATGGCGATGAGGCTGAGGGCCAGCCGCTTGATCTTGGCCTTCTCCTGGCGCTCGGTGGACACGCTGCCTCGCACGGCACGCAGGATGCCCCGGTACGACAGCAGCATGAGCGCCCACGGGAAGAGGAAACCCACGAAGACCCGATAGAGGTTCATCCAGGCCACCCAGCCTTCCATGGGGAACTTCTCAAAGCAGAAGGTGTGATTGTAGCGGTCTCGGAAGAGCTCGTCATGGAACAGGGGCGCCGAGTTGGCGCCCAGCTCAGTGGCCCAGACCACGGAGCTCACGGCCACGGCGGTCTTGACGCGGCGCAGGCGGGCGAAGCGGAGTGGGTGGGCCACGGCCAGGTAGCGGTCCACCGAGATGCAGCACAGGAAGGCGATGCTGATGTAGATGTTGGTGTAGAAGATGAACCCGAAGAGCTTGCAGGACCCGGGGCCGTGGATCCAGTTGTCATGGTGCAGGAAGTAGTCGACCCACAGCGGCAGGGTGCAGATGTACAGCAGGTCGGCGATGCTGAGGTTCATCAGGTAGACGCCCAGCTCGTTGCGCTGTTGCACCTGGCGGTAGGCTGCCCACAGAGCCAGGCAGTTGGTGGGCAGCCCCACGCCGATGACGAAGATGTAGAGGGATGGCGGAAAGAGGTGGTCCACAAGTGAGTCCACGTGGCAGCCCTCCCACGTGTGGTTGCCCATGGTGGGCACTTCGGCTTCTGGGGCGCTTCCCCTGGCCCACGGGGGCTGTGGGGCCACGGGGAGCGGGAGGCCATGGGGCCCCCGAGCCCCTTCCTTGGAGGCTCAGGGGAACATGGTGGGATGTACTCTACAGGGAAGAGTTGAGGTTGGGTAGGCTGGGCTGGGCTGGGAAGGGCAGAGCTTGAGAGGGAAAAGTTGGAGGAGGGATGGAATTATGACAGGAAGGAAGTCTGGAGGATGATGAGATTACTAAAGTGGTTTGTCAAGGAGGTTATGTATAGAGTTAATCAGGGTGTCAATGAGGGAGTATAGGGGTGACACAAAAATTGGTCTTGGGGAGTGTTTATGGAGGGGATGAAAGCATCGCTGGGCAACAGTGAGAAGGAGATGTTTGCAGGGCAGTTAGGAAGTATGTGTAGCCATACTGAAGTAATAATGGCGGGGGGATGTTCTAGAAGACACAGGAAATACATGAGACAGCGTTGAGATAGGACACAGGGCAGTTAGGGAGTGTCGGAAAGTCCAGGCAATGCGGGTGGGAGTGCTGGCATTTCCTAGGACCCCAGAAAGAAACAGAGACAAAGTCACTAGTAAGGAGAAGGTTCTGGAAAAGGAGGTGTCTGGCTCAGGGTGGACAAAGACAAAAGGCTCAGTCTGGGGACTGCAGGAAGGAGTCTTAGGAAACAGGAAGCAGGTGAGTAAGGTCTAGATCAGAGATGAGTTTGGGGACAGAAGGGAAATTTGAATGGGGGCAGGGGAGGGACTCCAGATTGGTCCTGGTGGGGGCTGAGCATTGGGATGAAGTCAGTTCACCGCTGACTTTGCAGTGCCTGTTGGGAGAGAGGACAACAGTGAGGGAGTCACGGACACTCTGACCTTCTTCTCCCCACACTCCTCACCATAATTGCTGTGGACTGCAGAGAGTGGACACCCCAACAGTGCCTACTTGAGCTCCACCCTAAGCAACTACGCTCTGAGAACACACATTTGAGGTGTCAGGCGTATTTTTCCCCTGATAGATGTTAGAATACTCAACTCAGGCCAGGCACAGTGGCTCACGCCTGTAATCTCAACACTTTGAGAGGCTAAGGTGGGAGGATTGCTTGAGCCTAGGAGTTCAAGACCAGCCTGGGCAACGCAGTGAGACCCAGTCTCTACAAAAAGGAAAAATAAAAATATTAGCCAGGTGTGGTGGTGCTTACCTGTAGTCTCAGCTACTGGGGAGGCTGAGGTAGGAGGATCACTTGATCCCAGGGGATTCAGGCTGCAGTGAGCTATAATCGCACCACTGCACTCCAGCTTGGGCAACAGAATGAGACCCTGTCTCAA
>NC_045454.1:12345562-12345906 GCF_002776525.5 Piliocolobus tephrosceles | reverse complement strand
CACGAGGTCAGGAGTTCAAGACCAGCCTGGCCAACATGGTGAAACCCTGTCTCCACTAAAAATACAAAAGTTAGCCAGGTGTGGTTGTGTGTGCCTGTAATCCCAGCTACTCAGGAGGCTGAGGCAGGAGAACTACTTGAAACCAAAAGGCGGAGGTTGCAGTGAGCTGAGATCATGCCACTGCACTCCAGCCTGGGCAAAAGAGTGAAACTCTGTACAAAAAAAAGAAAGAAAGAAAAAAGAAAGAAAGAAAGAAAAAAGAAAGGAAGGAAGGAAGGAAGGAAGGAAGGAAGGAAAGAAAGAAAGAAAGAAAGAAAGAAAGAAAGAAAGAAAGAAAGAAAGAA
>NC_045454.1:12321029-12345552 GCF_002776525.5 Piliocolobus tephrosceles | reverse complement strand
GAAAGAAAGAAAGAAAGAAAGAAAGAAAGAAAGAAAGAAAGAAAGAAAGAGAGAAAAGGGGGGAAAAAAGTCCCAACTCAGATTTTAGCACTTTCTTGCAGAAGCCCTGTAAAACTGGCACAGGTATCACATCATGCTTCAGGAAATGCCAGACTAGTCTAACTCTATCATGTCACAGACAGAGAGAAGGGGCCCAGAGAGGCTGAGTGACCTCCCCAAGGATGCACAGCATGGAAGCAATAGGACCAGGGCTGGGGCCAGCCTCCCACTCCTTACCCAAGAATCCCATTCTTGTCAACAAGGATAATAACAGCAAACATCAATCAAGCCCTACTACATAGCAGATCCCATTCCAGGCATTTTTACGCATATTATTTCTTTTTATTTTTTTATTTTTTGAGACAGGGTCTTGCTCTTTTGTCCAGACTAGAATGCAATAGCATGATCACAGCTCACGGCAGCCTCGACCTCCTGGGCTCCCAGTGATCCTCCCGCCTCAGCCTCCCAAGTAGCTGGGAACACAGGCATGCACCACCATAGTATAGATGGAGGTCTTCCTGTGTTGCCCAGGCAGGCCTCGAACTCCTGAGCTCAAGAGATCCTCCCCTGTAATCCCAGCACTTTGGGAGGCCGAGGGGGGCAGATCATGAGGTCAAGAGATCGAAACCATCCTGGCCAAAATGGTGAAACCCCGTCTCTACTAAAAATACAAAAATTAGCTAAACATGGTGGCACGCACCTGTAGTCCCAGCTACTCGGTAGGCTGAGGCAGAAGAATCGCTTAAACCTGGGGGAGGTGGAGGTTGCAGTGAACCGAGATCACACCATTGCACTCCAGCCTGGGTGACAGAGTCAGACTCCATCTCAAAAAAAAAAAGAAAAGAAAGAAAAGAGCGATCCTCCCACCTTGGCCTCCCAAAGTGCTAGGATTACAGCAGTGAGCCACCATGCCTGGCCGATTTTTGGATATTACTTCACTGACATTTTCAGGACTCCTATAAGGAAAGTAGTTGTTCTTCCTCTTTGACAAACTGAGGCACAGAGCTGTTCCGAGACCTGTCCAAGGTCCTGATGTCTAGAGTGCGGCCATTGCCGCTCTCAGTCCTCGTCTCCAGCCTGTGCTTCAGTTTCCACCCCAGAATAACTGGACTAGCCAGATACAGTGGCTCATGCCTGTAATCCCAGCACTTTGGGAGGCCAAGGCAGGAGGATCGCCTGAGGTCAGGAGTTCGAGACCAGCCTGGCCAACATAGTGAAACCCTGTCTCTACTAAAAATACAAAAACTAGCTGGGTGTGGTGGCACGTGCTTGTAATCCCAGCTACTCGGGACGCTGAGGCGAGAGGATTGCTTGAGCCCAGGAGGTAGAGGTTGCAGTGAGCTAGCACCACTGCACTCCAGCCTGGGAGACAAGAGACTCTGTCTCAAAAAAAAAAAAAAAAAAAAAAAAGAAGGCCTGGCACGGTGGCTCACACCTGTAATCCCAGCCCTTTGGGAGGCCAAGGCAGGCGGATCACCTGAGGTCGAGAGTTCAGGACCAGCCTGAGCAACATGGAAACATGGAGAAACCCGGTCTCTACTAAAAATACAAAATTAGCCAGGTGTGGTGGCGCATGCCTGTAATCCCAGCTACTTGGGAGGCGGAGGTGGGAGAATTGCTTGAACCCGGGAGGCGGAGGTTGCAGTGTGCTGAGATGGTGCCATTGCACTGCAGCCTGGGCAACAAGAGCGAACTCCATCTCACAAAAAAAAAAAAAAAAAGAATAACTGGAGAGAAAAGGATCCTGGGCTGCCAGTGGGGACTGGGAACCAAAGCTGCAGAAGAGTAAGGGAAAGGGGAGAGTCAGGAGTTGCTGGGAACAGTCAAGGTCAGGGAGCATGGGGAAGCCCTGGGGTTAGCGCCAGCAGTCTCCTCCCTCAGGGACCACTCCCTTCACTGTCTCTGCCCTTCCACCCCCCAATTTTCCTGAGTGAGAACCTTGAGCCTGCCACCCACTTTGTTCTGGGAAGATCTGCACACACAGGGTAAAGGATATTCATGGACCAAGCCCCTGTCATCAACCCCAGAGAGAAGCAGAGCCAAGTCCAGAGTCACAGGCAGCTTCAGGAGCCATTCCATCCAGGGGTCTTTTGGTTTAGTTATTTTGGATGTGAAGTCTGTTTTTTTTTTCCAACAAGATCTTAACCAGAAACCAATTTAAAACAGTGAAAAGGGTGAGCTGCTAGCTGCTCTGGTGAAACGAGGTGGGGGTGGAGTGGCCACCTCTGAAGAATCCCCGGGTTGCCCTTTTAAACCTTTTTTTTTTTTTTTTTTTTTTTTGAGATGGAGTCTCGCTCAGTCGTCCAGGCTGGAGTACAGTGGTGCAATCTCGGCTCACTGAAACCTCCGCCTCCCGGGTTCACGCCATTCTCCTGCCTCAGCCTCCTGAGTAGCTGGGACTACAGGCGCCCGCCACCATGCCCGGCTAATTTTTTGTATTTTTAGTAGAGACGGGATTTCACCTTGTTAGCCAGGATGGTCTCGATCTCCTGACCTCGTGATCCACCTGCCTCAGCGTCCCAAAGTGCTGGGATTACAGGCGTGAGCCACCACACCTGGCCTTTAACATGTTTAAAGTGGAGTTTAAGGTGAAGTCTATTGACAGATGAGGAAACCGAGCCCCACAGAGGGGAAGGAAGGAGGTCCATGGGAGCCTCCCAGATGCCAGAGCATCTTTCCATGGGAAAGTCCTCTCGGCTCCACCTCCCCAGTGCTTCCTGAATCTGTGTGCGTCTCTCTCAAACACCTGCCACTGTCCACTCTGCGTCAGTGTCAGCGCCATCACTCACTGGGGTCATTGCAGTAGCATTACCCTTGCTTTTCTGGGCTGCTACTCTGACTTCCTTCAAATCGCTTCCCATATCCCATATGGCAGCCAGAAAGATATTTTCTTTTTTTTTTTTTTTGAGACGAAGTTTCGCTCTTGTCACCCAGGCTGGAGTGCAATGGCCTGATCTTGGCTCACCGCAACCTCTGCCTCCCGGGTTCAAGTGATTTTCCTGCCCCTTCCTCCAGAGTAGCTGGGATTACAGGCATGAGCCACCACGCTGAGCTAATTTTGTATTTTTAGTACAGACAGGGTTTCTCTATGTTGGTCAGGCTGGTCTCCAACTCCCAACTCAGGCAATCCGCCCATGTTGGCCTCCCAAAGTGCTGGGATTACAGGCGTGAGCCACCGCACCCAGCCAAGATCTTTCTAACATGAAAATCAGCTCTTTCTTTCTTTTTCTTTTTTCTTTTTTTTTTTTTTTTTTTTTTGAGACAGGGTCTCACTCTGTCATGCAGTGTTGCAATCTTCACTCATTGCAGTCTTGACCTCATGGGCTCAAGCGGTCCTCCCACCTCAGGCTCCTAAGCAGCTGGGACTACAGGTGTGTGCCACCACACCTGGCTAATTTTTCTATTTTTTGTAGAGATGGGGTTTCCCCATGTTGCCCAAGCCAGTCTGCAACTCCTGGGCTCAAATGATCTTCCTGCCTTGCTGGGATTACAGGCATGAGCCACCGCACCTGGCCTAGTTCTTGTTACTTCCCTGCTTGAAACCCTCCAGTGGCTTCTAAATGGACTTGCAGTAAAATCTAGACTCCTCATCTGGAGTCACAAGGCTCTGTCTGACCTGCTGGGGCAGCCTAGCCATCTCACCCACCTCTCCTTCCTGCCTCAGCAGGCTCAAGGCCACTGACCTTCTTTCCAGCCTCAAACCTTTGCACATTTACCATACTCTCCATCTGGAATGCTTTTTTTTTTGGAGACAGAGTCTTCCTCTGTTGCCCAGGCTGGAGCGCAGTGGCACAATCTCGGCTCACTGCAACCTCTGCCACCTGGGTTCAAGTGATTCTCCTGCCTTGGCCTCTCGAGCAGCTGGGATTACAGGTGCACACCACCATGCCCAGCTAATTTTTGTGTTTTTAGCAGAGATGGGGTTTTACCATGTTAGCCAGGCTGGTCTCGAACTCCTGGCCTCAAGTGATCCACCCACCTTGGCCTCTCAAAGTGCTAGGATTACAGATGTGAGCCATTCCTCTTCCTTCAGATAGCCTGAGTAGCTCCGTTCCCTCCTTCACTTCCTCGGGAGTGCCTCTCCACTCAGTCCCCGAATCTCCTCCGCCCCAGTACCCTCTCCTCACATCACCTTGTGTCTTGTTTGTGTCTGACTGTCTAGAATATGTATTCCAGGAGGGGCAGAGACTCTGTGTGTCTTGTTGACTGTTGTATCCCTAGCACCCAGGACAGGCCCAGCATACAGTAGGTGCTCAATAAATTACCAAGGTCATGGTCAGGGAGCACGGAGCCATTTGCCAATGGCAGAAACCATTCCAGAAGCTTTGTAGAGGCCAGAGGCATGAAGTAAAAACATATTCTCTGCCCATGAGGCTGCCCCACCCCACCCCAGGCTCAAACAAGGGCATGGGGAGGAGGGGGAAGGGAGGGGGAGGAGTCAGTTCCCAGGGGAAGAGGTGGACAGGGGAGAGCTAGAAAGGGCAGGATCTATCCGCTTCTTAATTGACTTTGAAAGGTCAGGGCTGAGTCCTGCTCAGTAAGTCCTGCCCCCCGTGGGGTCCTCAGCGGCGGAGCTGCCTCCCTCGCCTCAGACTCCTGGGCAGAAAAGCTTGTGGGTCCTGTGGAGACGGAATGGGTGGGGGCGTACTCTGGGCTGGAACAGTGCGATCCAGTCCTTCCCTTCCATTAGAAACCTCCCACCCAGACCAAGTCACTCAAAATATCTCCCTGCCCTCTCCTCTGCCCTCTCTCTGCCCATCTCTCTGCCCCTAGTCTCTCCCTTCCTCCTGTGACATTTAGAGAATTACGTCTCTAGGAGCCTCAGTTTCCCCTTCTGTAAAAGGGGGCACAGCCTTTATACTCATCACATCACAGACTGGAGTGTCCTCGCAAGAATGCGATATCAGCTCCATAACGTGCAGGATTTGAACAATTATTATTCCACCGGGACTAGGAGGTTGAGACAAGAAATGAACCAGTTCTTCATGGCAGGAGACACCCACCGAGGGCTAGAAGTCCCCTTTGCCCTATTTTCTGTCGACCCTCAGGGCTCTGCTGACCTAACTGGGGGACCCAGGCAGGAAACATTTCCGCCAGCCAGCGGAGGAAATACACTTCCCATTGCTAATTTCCTCGAGGGGGAACCGGTCTAGCTCTCACCACTCCTTCCTCCCAACCCTCCTCCCCAACCTGCTGGCATCTTGGGGACGGTGGACATGGGGGGAGGGGTGCCCAGACAGCCCTCTCTTCTTCCCCACGTGAGATCTGCCCAACGTGGAAACCCCAAAAGTCAGCATGGAACGTCAGACTCTTAGAATGCCACAGCGCAGCCGACGTATATGTGACAGCTGGGGGTGCGAGGCTATTTTTGACCCCTTCCTGGTACAGATGGGGAAACCGAGGCCCGCAGTAGCAAGGCAGTTGTCTAAGTCACTTGATGTCTCAAGACTGGGCAAACCTCCTGTCGCTCTTAACTAAACAGCTTCCCTTCCCCTGAGGTTTTTCTCTTCACTCGCTGAACTTCTGTAATTTTTCTCAAGTCTTTCCGAGCATCTCTGGCCCCTCTGAGAACCTACTGGAAGGTATGACCTTCTCCCCACAAAGAAAGCAAGCGACCTTCCATCACCTGCTCCCCATAACCCCGTTCCCCTTCCAGGACCCTCTCTGGTTCTAAGTTCTGCCCCTTACTTAGGCTCTGTTGAGGGGGTGAACCCCCAAACCCCACAGTCCACAAGAAGCTCCCCTTGTCTGTCCCACAGGCCCCCACTTCTTGGGTCCCTGCTGGCCCCTTCCAGAGGATTGGGGGGAAGAGAAATATACCCAACAGTGGAGCGATAGTGGGACAGGAAAGACTAGGAAGACCCAGCCCCTGCCGCACTTTAGCAGCCTCGGCCGCTGCATCCTGCCAGCCACCCCAAAACCCAGCAAAGCTGAAAAACTTGGAGGATTTCCGGGACAAGAGGGAGAAGTGCTACAGCCCCCAGCATCCCCCAGCTCACTCACCGGCCTTGTCCCCGATGCCACCAGGCTATCTCACCTCCCCCTTTTCCTCCTCTGTGGGCTCCTGCTCCCCCGCCTTCCCCCAGCAGCCCCAGGGGACCAGCCAGCTCCGGTCTGCTCATTAGGGACGAAATGTGATCACCGGTCCTCGCTCCCCACCTGGTGCCCTGGCGGCCGGCGGAAACCAGGGGGCAATCGGGCCACCCTAACCGCCCCACTGCACCTCAGTATCCCCGTTTCAACCGAGGGGGTCTCTGTGTCCCCCACGCCCACACTGCCCATTAGGGACACCAGTCCTTAGACTGTCTCTCTGACGTTCTAGGTCCCTACGGTTCTGCAATCTTCAGGTTCTATCCTTAGTTCACTTCGCAGTTGAATGTTCTATTATAACATTCTAGAGCATTACTCTTCTTTCATTCTATTTATTACATCGTGGCTTTGTAAGTACCTACCCTAAGTTTCCAATATTCTAGGAGTGTCACATTCCAAGATTCGAAAGTTCTATTGTTAGAACACGTTATGATTTTTTTTAAGCATTCTATGACTTTCAGAATCTATTATTAAACTGTCAGTGATTTTTATCTTTCCCCAGCAAACAGGAATACGTATTTCCCTTTTCTCTTTTACAGAAATGGGAACGTACACTAAATACGGTGAGCCCCACTTCCGTTTCTTTCCCCCCTTCTCTCGCCTGCTTTTGAACATTCCAGCAGCCTGATTTCTAAGATTGTGCAGAATTCTAAGAAACTATGGATTCACAGAGGGAAGAGAGGGCGTGTTAGTCACCACCTCCACCTGGCTCCTAAATTCTCACCACCTGGGGGTGACATGAGATATCCAGGCCGCCTCTCTACCCTTTCCCTAGTGGGCCTAGCCTCAGCCCTCCCCACTCACACCAGCTGAGTTATTATTTGTCTAGACACAAACCAAATTATAGGCCCTGTCCCCGAGGGAACGGTGGGCTCCAGGCAGAGGGTCAGGAGACTGAAGCTGGAGTTAATCCCAGTTCCCCTCCACCTCCCTCCTTCTCTTCCCGAAACTCCACCCCTTCCACCCAAACCAACTCTTGCCCCTCTCCCTCCCCACCACCATGGTTTTAGAAATATTTTCTCTCCTCTGCTTCTAAAACCCTCCCTTCTGGATTCCAGCCATTTCTACTCACCCTGGCATCTCTCCCTCCTCATTGAGAAGACCTCTTTCCCCAAATTAATCCAGCTTAGTGGTAGAAGCAGCCAGCTCTCCAGATTTGGGCTTTGGTTGAAAACTGGGGTCCCAACCCTCCAGCCCGGCACTGACTCACTGTGGGGACTTCTGCTCTTGGGCCTTAGTTTCTCCATCTATAAAATGGGGGCAGGGGGAGTTGGCCTAGGTGGCTCTGCAAACCCTTTCCAACTCTCAGCTGCCATCACTGAAATGTGCCAAGATTTCAACACTCCTCTTTTTGGATTGAAGGACTCCAGTATCCCCAGGACCTTTGATTGGGATTGGGATCTGGAATTTCCAGGCCTCCCCTCTGATCCTTCTTCCATCTGGGCCCTTCCATTAAAAGATGTTCACGTTCAAGGTTCTTGATCATATGATTCCCAGGGTTCCAGGGGCCCCCATGGGTCTCTCATCCTCTTCAGCTGGGATTCCCCCAGAAAAGAAAACCTCCTCATCCTCACCCCAAACCTGAAGTCAAGTTCATCTACAGAGACAGATCTAGGGGCGGATGCCCCCTTGGTGGGTTCAGGAGGGGGGGGGCTGATGATGGGTTCTGGAGGGGGCACTGGGGAGTGTGGCCCCATCTTCTCCACTTCTGCCCCAAACAAATTCCCCAATGCACATCCAGCCCGAGTGCGCACATACACATCCCACAACCGATGCCTCCCAGACATTCTAGAGTTGTTCCTCAGCCTAGTTTGGGAGGAGGGGTTGTCCAGTTCCAGGGGGGAGAGTGAGGCGGAAGCAGGAAAGAGTTAAGGGTGACCCAGCCAAATCCTGGAAGAGAGGAAGTAGGGGAGGAAGTTCACCCCCCAGCCAGGAATTCCTGAAATTGGCGGGCGGGGTGGGTGCGACTTCAGGGGCAGTGGGGTGGCTCCGGGAAGAGGGCGCTGGGGTCATGGTGTCACTTAGAGTCCTCCTGCCCCAGGTCACAAGCCTCCTGCCGTCTACCCCACTCCCAAGCAGCTTCCCAGTCCAGAGGAAAGTTCCGGGATGAGGAGGATTTGGAAGGAGAGAAGACAGAGCAGAAAGTGCCAAAACAGGGTTATAAGAGACGGAGAGACAGAGACAGGGCAATATAGAGAGACGGAGAGACATGAAGGGAGAGAGCAAAGAGATACACAGAGACAGGGAGAGATGGAGATAGAGGCAGAGACATCCACAGAGGTCCCACAACAGATGGGGGAGAGGCAGAGGCAGGGGCAGAGGGAGGTGGGACCCAGAAACAGAGAGACAGAGACAGACAGAGACAGACGGAGACCGGAGAGGCAGAGATCAAGAAACTGACAGAGACATCCAGAGACACAGAAAGAAAGACACGTCCAGAGGCAGAGGGACCACAGACACAGAGACATCAGGCGGTAGTTGGAGACAGACGCAGAGCCAGAGAGAGCAACAGAGGGGGCGGGCACCGAGACGGCGCGGGAGACTGAGGCAGCCCCCGAAGGGGCGGGGAGGAGCGGTCCCGCCGCGAACAGGGCAACCTAGTGAGACCTCGCGGCATCGCGGGGGCCGGGGAGGGCCCGGCACTTACCTGCGCGCGGCGACTGGACGGGGCGGGCGGTGACACCTCTCTCGGCTGCGTCCAGGTCTCCGGTCTGAACGACGGCGCGGGGACCCAGCGGATGCCCCCGCTGGGCAGAACAGCGGCTACTCCTCCCGGCCCCCGGGCCTGAGCCGTCAGCCGAGGCCCCGCCCCGGCCAGGCCCGCCCCCATTAACCCCACCACTGCCGCTGCCCCTTAACCCCTTTCAGACTTCACCCCATTCAACGCCTCCAGCCCCGGGTGAGGCTCATCTGCTGCTGGAACACCCCCTAGTCCTTCCAAGTCCCCAGCTGGAAGGTCCCCTCTCTCGAACCACACACCCCCAACTTTATCAGGCCCTCAGCTATGGGAAGAGGAGGCCCCCGCTACTGACCTTCCCTGAGTTGAGCCATTTCCTCTCTTAGAGACCCCAGGCCTCAGTCATTCATCTTCTGGCCATTAACCTTCTGCATCTTCCACCGCTACGAGGGGGAGAATAAAGGGTTCTGTTAGGTCCCCAACTCCAAAGTCAGGGCCACCCCTAGAAGGAGCTCTGGGGTTGCACTTCCAGCCTGCCTCTTGGTCAGACCTCAGGCTAGTGACATCTCCGTGCCCCAGTTTCCTCTTTGAATCAAGATGCCTGCTTGCTTCCTTCCTTCTTTGCTTTGCTTTGCTTTTTTCTTTCTTTTCTTTCTTTTGAGAGGGAGTCATGCTCTGTTGCCCAGACTGGAGTGCAGTGGCACAATCTTGGCTCACTGCAATCTCCACCTCCCAGGTTCAGGCAATTCTCCTGCCTTGGCCTCCGGAGTAGCTGGGATTACAGGCGTGCACCACCATGCCCGGCTAATTTTTGTATTTTTAATAGAGATGGGGTTTCACCATGTTGGCCAGGTTGGTCTCAAACTCCTAAGCTCAAGCTATCTGCCCACCTCAGCCTCCAAAAAGTGTTGGGATTACAGGTGTGAGCCACCGTGCCTGACGTCTTTTTTTCTTTGAGACAGAGTTTCACTCTGTTGCCCAGTCTGGAATGCAATGGCACTATCATGGTTCCCTGCAGCCTCAACCTTCCAGGCTCAAGTGATCCTCCCACCTCAGCCTCCTGAGTTGCTGGGACCACAGGTATGCGCCACCACAGCTGGCCAATTTTTAAAAATTTTTTTTCTACAGACAGGGGTCTCACTATGTCTAGGCTGGTCTCAAACTCCTGGGCTCAAGCCATCCTCCTGCTTTGGCCTCCCAAAGTGCTGGGATTATAAGACTGAGCCACCGAGGCCGGTCATCATGGTTCTTTTCTCGTGGGGGTTTCGTTTCATTGTGTCAATGCTATCAAGTCTGTAAAATATGCCAACCACACCTCAACACTCCCCATCTTTCTCTGCCTCACTTTCCCCCTACCCTTTGGGGAAGGTGACATTCTCTGTTTCCCTTATTTTTTTCTAGTTGTCTGCCTTCCTACTAGGAGGAGTGTCATTTTTGTGTCTGGCTTGTTTACTGTTGCATGTCTGTTGCCTACAAGACAGCTGGGCAGGTGATAGGTGTGAAACACATTGTTTTCAGGCTGGGCACGGTGGCTCACACCTGTAATCCCAGCACTTTGGGAGGCTAAGGCAGGCAGATCACGAGGTCAGGAGATCGAGACCATCCTGGCTAACACAGTGAAACCCCATCTCTACTAAAAATACAAAAAAAATTAGCCGGGTGTGGTGGTGGGCGCCTGTAGTCCCAGCTACTCCGGAGGCTGAGGCAGGAGAATGGCAAGAACCCAGGAGGTGGAGCTTGCAGTGAGTTGAGATCGCGCCACTGCACTCCAGCCTGGGCAACAGAGCAAGACTCTATCTCAAAGAAAAAAAAAAGAAAAAAATACACTGTTTTCAGGGAGTGAACAAATGAATGATAAGTGCTCCTAAAACATTAGCTTATTTTTATTTTTGACATTACATCTTTCATAAACTAATCATGAGAATTCATTATCAGTCAAGGGACCTCAGATAGATGTGGCATACAACACTAAAAAATGATAGCTGTCAGGGTTTGATTTTTTTTTTTTTTTTTTTTTTTTTTTTGAGATAGAGTCTTGCTGTGCCCAGGCTGGAGTGCAAGGACATGATCTCAGCTCACTGCAACCTCCTTCTCCTGGGTACAAGTGATTCTCCTGTCTCAGCCTCTGGTAGCTGGGAATATCAGCATGTACCACCACACCCAGCTGTTTTTTTTTTTTTTTTTTTTTTTTAGTAGAGACAGGGTTTCACCATGTTGACCAGGCTGGTCTCGAACTCCTGACCTCAGGTGATCTGCCCACCTCGGCCTCCCAAAGTGCTGGAATTACAAGCATGAGTCATGGGGCCCAGCTTGTTTTTTGTTTTTTTGAGACAGAGTCTTGTTCTGTCCCCCAGGCTGGAGTGCCATTGTGCCATCACGGCTCACTGCAACCTCCACCTCCCAGGTTCAAGTGATTATTCTGCCTCAGCCTCCCGAGTAGCTGGGACTACAGGTGCGTGCCACCACACCTGGCTAATTTCTGTGTTTTTAGTAGAGACAGGTTTTCACCATGTTGGCCAGGTTGGTCTCGAACTCCTGACCTCAAGTGATCAGCATGCCTTGGCCTCCCAAAGTGCTGGGATTACAGGCGTGAGCCATCGTGCCTGGCTCTTTTTTGTTTATTTTTAAATTAAAATTAAAATGTAGGCCAGGTATGGTGGTTCATGCCTGTAATCCCATCACTTTAGGAGGCCAAGGCAGGGGGATCACTTGAAGCCAGGAGTTTGAGATCAACCTGGGCAACATAGCAAGACTCTGTCTCTACAGAAAAAAAATTTATTTTAACTAGCCAGCTGGGTGGTGGTGCGTGCCTGTGGTCCCAGATACTGCGCAGGCCAAGGTGGGAGGATCACCTGAGCCCAGGAGGCAGAGATTGCAGTAAGCCAAGATCGCACCACTGCACTACAGCCTGGGAAACAGAGAGGGAAAAAAGGGCAGTCAAGCTCTGCGGCTCATGCTTATAATCCCAGCACTTTGGGAGGCCGAGGTGGGAGGATCACTTGATCCCAGGAGTTTGAGACCAGCCTGGACAACAAAGTGAGACCCCCATCTCTACAAAAAAAAAAAAAAAAATTAAAAATTAACCGTGATTAAAATATAAATGTAATTAAAAATTACATTTAATTAACAATTAGTCTCAAAAAATTTAATTTAAATGTTCAGATCTTAAGGGAACAATATAAGGAATCCTGAAAATTGGATATACCATGTAATTAAACACCCAAATCAAGACTCAGGATATTGGCCAGGTGCGGTGGCTCACATCAGTAATCCCAGCACTTTGGGAGGCTGATGTGGGCAGATCACTTGAGTTGAGGAGTTCAAACCAGACTGGCCAACATGGCAAAACCCCGTCTCTAGTAGAAATACAAAAATTAGTTGGGTGTGGTGGCGGATGCCGGTAATCCCAGCTACTTGGGAGGCTGAGGCAGGAGAATTGCTTGAACCCAGGAGGTGGAAGTTGCAGTGAGCCGAGATCGCGCCATTGCACTCTAGCCTGAGCGACAAAGCAAGACTCCGTCTCAATAAATAAATAAATAGTCTGGGTGCAGTGGATCATGTCTGTAATCCCGACACTTTGAGAGGCCAAGGCAGGTGGATCAGCTGAGGTCAGGAGTTCGAGACTAGCCTGACAAACATGAAGAAACCCCATCTCTACTAAAAATACAAAATTAGTCCAGCATGGTGGCACATGCCTGTAATCCCAGCTACTCGGCAGGCTGAGGCAGGAGAATCACTTGAACCTGGGAGGTGGAGGTTGCAGTGAGCCAAGATCGTGCCATTGCACTCCAGCCTGGGCAACAGAGTGAGAATAACTCAAAAAATAATAATAATAAAAAAATAAATTCTGAATGTTCATTGGTGGGCTTACGGTCCCCTTCTCTTTCTGGCTTACCCTAAATTTATGCTGAGACTTGATCAGGGTCCTGGAGGGAAGCAAGTGGCCAGTCCCAAGTTTAACTGGGAGCGTTTTTGGGCAGTTTATGGAGGGATGGGCAGAGTGGAGAAAGCCACAAAGGATGGGGTGGCACCAGGGGACCAGCCGAAGTGGGCACGAAGCCATCGCCAGCCTAGGGCAGAAGGCACAGGGAGGGAGTCTATTACTGTCTCCAGGGACTGCTCGAGTTCCCAGAGGAGCTGCGGCTCAGAGAAGGGGAACCACAGCCACTGTGAGTGCAGGATGCAGGGAGGGGCCCAGGAAGCAAATACTCTGACCTCTCTCCACCGACCCTGCGGATAGAGTTTGCACATGGCATTCTCCCAGGGCCCCAAGCTAGGGAGGGAAGGCTGAGAGTGACCCTGGGGTGGAGGAGGGTCACGTGGAGAATCACCAGCACTTTTCCAGAACTTTCTTGGTGCATTTTTCCATGCAGGTCCAAGTCTGGCCACGAGGGGTCAAAAGAGCACCCAGATTCCCAATGAAAGGGCCGCTTTGGCAGCGCTGGGCCACTTTCCCAGAACCTGGGCAATGGGGAAGTGATGAAAGGTAGGTAGTGAAGGGATGAAAGGTAGGGAGTGAAGGGAGGAGGAGAAGAGGCTTTGACCCAAGAGCAGCAGAAAACTGTCTTCTAGACCTAAGGGTGATAGGATAAGGCTAGTGTAAACTCCATCCACGGGGTCGGTGGAGAGAGGTCAGGGTACGTTCACTTCCTGGGCCCCTTACTGCTTCCCTTAGTCCCACAGTGGCCGTGGACCCCTCCTCTGAACCATAGCTCCTCTGGGAACTCTGCCTGTGCCTGGAGATGGGTAACAAATTCCCTCCCTGTCCCTTCTGCCCTAAGGGTTGTGATGGCTTGGGTCTCACTGGGGCTGGTGTCCTATCTCCAGCAAAACTCTGGTCACTACTGGCTGAATAGGAGTTCTGCAGTGGACAAGTTCAGAAAGGGAGGGTTCAAATAGCTGGTGCATAAGACAATGTGACTGTAGAGGGTGCTGGCTTTTAAAAAAGTGAAGGATCAGCCCGGGTATGGTGGCTCATACCTGTATTCCCAGCACTCTGGGAGGCTAAGGCAGGCAGATCACCTGAGGTCAGTTCGAGACCAACCTGGCCAACATGGTGAAAACTCTTTATTAAAAAATACAGGCTGGGCATGGTGGCTTGCGCTTGTAATCCCAGCATTTTGGGAGGCCGAGGTGGGCAGATCACGAGGTCAGGAGATCGAGACCATCTTGACTAACACAGTGAAACCTCGTCTAAAAATACAAAAAAAATTAGCTGGGCATGGTGGCAGGCGCCTGTAGTCTCAGCTACTTCGGAGGCTGAGGCAGGAGAATGGCATGAACCCAGGAAGCAGACCTTGCAGAGAGCCGAGATTGCGCCACTGCACTCCAGCCCGGGTAACAGAGTGAGACTCTGTCTAAAAGAAAAAAAATACAAAAATTTGCCAGGTGTTGTGGCAATCACCTGTGTTCCCAGCTACTCAGGAGGCTGAGGCAGGAGAATCGCTTGAACCTGAGAGGCAGAAGTTGCAGTGAACTGAGATCATGGTACTGCACCCCACCCTGGGAGACAGAGCAAGACACCATCTCAAAAAAAAAAAAAAAAGTTTTATTTTATGTTATTTTAATTTTCTTGAGACAGAGTCTCACTCTGTTACCCAGACTGGAGTGCAGTGGCGCGATCTCGGCTCATGGCAACCTCTGCCTCCCAGGTTCAAGGAATTCTCCTGCCTCAGCCTCCGAGTAGCTGGGACTACAGGTGCCCGCCACCACACCTGGATAATTGTTTTGTATTTTTTAATGGAGCTAGGGTTTCACCACGTTGGCCAGGCTGGTCTGGAACTCCTAACTTCAGGTGATCCACCTGCCTCAGCTTCCAAGAGTGCTGGGATTACAGGTGTGGGCCACCGCACTGGGCCAGAAAGTTTTATTTTAATCCAAGTTAGAGCAAGATGGTTTCTATTGCTTGCTTCCAATGAAGACCTAAAAACAATGGTCCCTCATCACAAGCACTGTAACACACTGATATGGTTTGGCGGGGTCCCCACCCAAATCTCATCTTGAATTCCCAGGTGTTGTGGGAGGGAACTGGTGGGAGGTAATTAAATCTTGGGGCAGGTCTTTCACATGCTGTTCTTGTGATAGTGAATGAGTCTCACAAGATCTGATGGTTTTTAAAAGTGGCATTTTGGCCGGTCACGGTGGCTCAGGCCTGTAATCCCGGCACTCTGGGAGGCCGAGGTGGGAGGATCACGAAGTCAGGAGATTGAGACCATCCTGGCTAACATGGTGAAATCCTGTCTCTACTAAAAATACAAAAAATTGGCTGGGCGTGGTGGTGGGCACCTGTAGTCCCAGCTATTCAGGAGGCTGAGGCAGGAGAATGGCATAAGTAAACCCGGGAGGCAGAGCTTGCAGTGAGCCGAGATGGCACTACTGCACTCCAGCCTGGGTGACAGAGCAAAACTCCGTCTCAAAAAAAAACAAAACAAAAAATGAGTGGCGTTTCTCTGCATGAGGTCTCTTCTCTTCTCTACCGTCATGTGAGCTGTGTCTTTCATCGTCCACCATGATTGTGAGGCCTCCCCAGGCACATGGAACTGTAAGTCCAATAGACCTCTTTTTTTTTTCTTGTAAATTGCCCAGTCTCAGGTATGTCTTTATCAGCAGCATGAAAACGGGCTAATACACTAATACACACACACATCCATACACATACACAACTGTGTAGGCACACACCATACAAATACACAGACCCAGACACACCATAGTGCACGTGTCTTTATTTCTGGATGATATAAAAGAAAAAACTTAAAAAACACCCCAAACCAAACACCAGTGGATCCCCAAAGCGATGTGATTCCCTCATCCCACCCGGATAAATAGAGACTTCTGTCAGTCTACCCGCCCGCCCCCATAAACCCCTCTGCTATAGACATACTCTGGGTATATATTACTCTACACGGCAATAGACATCTCCCGAAAATAGAATTCCTGCCCTGACACCTGACTCTTCCCTGGCCTCATCAGACCACCCGCCACTGTAGCACACTGGTGTCCTTGCCCCCCGTGGTCAGGGCCATGCTGTCATCCCACAAGAAGGCCACATTTGTCACGTGGCTGCTGTGTCCACCGTACTTGTGGCTGAGGGCCTGTTACAAGGAAAGAAGTAAGTGAAGAAAGGTCAGTGGGGACAATGCCACTCCATCATGGTCGTCTTGTCTTGACCCAGTTCTTCTCTGCTCTTCCTCTTTTTTTTTTTTTTTTTTTTTAAATCACTTAGGTTAGAGTGAAGTCACTGAGGCATGAGCACAGCTTCAATGCAGCCTCGACCTCCTGGGCTCAAGGGATCCTCCCAACTCAGTCTCCCGAGTAGCTGGGATCACAGATATGTGCCACCACACCTGGCTAATTTTTTTTATTTTCACAGCGATGGGGTGTCCCAATGTTGCCAGGGCTAATAAGCTCTTGAAGAACCAACGGAGGCCAGGTGCGGTGACTCACGCCTGTAATCCCAGCACTTTGGGAGGCCGAGGCAGGAGGATCACAAGGTTAGGAGATCAAGACCATCCTGGCCAACATAGTGAAACCCCGTCTCTACTAAAAATATAAAAATTAGCTGGGCGTGGTGGAGCATGCCTGTAAATCTGAGCTACTTCGGAGGCTGAGGCAGGAGAATCGCTTGAACCAGGGAGTCGGAGGTTGCAGCGAGACGAGATTGTGACACTGCACTCTAGCCTGGCGACAGAGTGAGACTCCATCTCAAAAAAAAAAAAAAAAAAAAAAAAAGAACCAACAGAAGAGCTGCGTGTGGTGGCTCACGCCTGTAATTCCAGCACTTTGGGAGGCCGAGGTGGAGGTGGATTACTTGAGGTCAGGAGTTTGAGACCAGCCTGGCCAATGTGGTGAAACCCCGTCTCTACTAAAAATACAAAAAATTAGCTGGGTGTGGTGGCACACACCTGTAGCCCCAACTACTTGGGAGGCTGAGGCATGAGAATCACTTGAACCCGGGCGGCGGAGGTCGCAGTGAGCCGAGAGCATGCCACTGCACTTCAGCCTGGGCGACAGAGGGAGACTGTCAAAAAACAAAAACAAACCCACAAAAAACCCAGCAGGGCAACTGAATTGGTTTATTGAACAAGTTAATGGCATAAATGCAAGAAACAGCATGCACATGGGGAAGGCTGTTCTACATGCTGAGATTTGAGACATAAGCAAATGCAGTTTGGACCCTGATTCAAACAAACCAACCGTAGACGGCCAGTCTGGGGCACATCAGGGACATGTGAATATGTACTGGCTATGAGATCATATTTAGGAATTGATGTTTTGTTTTTGCCTCCCTAGGGATGAGGCATATAAGAAATTAATGTTGCCGGGCGCAGTGGCTCACGCCTGTAATCCCAGCACTTTGGGAGGCCGAGACAGGCGGATCGCCTGAGGTTGGCAGTTCAAGACCAGCCTGACCAACATGGAGAAACCCTGTTCTCTATTTAAAAAATACAAAATTAGCCAGGCATGGTGGCGCAAGCCTGTAATCCCGGCTACTTGGCAGGCTGAGGCAGAAGAATCGCTTGAACCCAGGAGGCGGAGGTTGCAGCAAGCTGAGATCGGGCCATTGCACTCCATCCAGCCTGGGCAACAAGAGCGAAATTCTGTCTCAAAAAAAACAAAAAGTAGAAGAAGAAATTAATGTTAATGAGTAGGAGTGGTCAGAGGCTTGTGGATATGTAAGAATTCTTCTTCTTCCTTTTATTATTATTATTATTATTATGAGACAGTCTCACTCTTTTGCCCAGGTTGGAGTGTGGTGGTGCAATCTCAGCTCACTGCAACCTCCACCTCCCAAGTTCAAGTGATTTCTCATGCCTCAGTCTCCTGTGTAGCTGGCATCACAGGCGCCCACCACCACCCACGACTCATTTTTTTGCATTTTTAGTAGAGACGGAGTTTCACCATGTTGACCAGGCTAATCTTGAACTCTTGACCTCAGGTGATCCGCCTGCCTTGGCCTCCCGAAGTGCTGGGATTACAGGCATGAGCCACCGTGCCCGGCCACAATTACCCTTATTTTTTTAGACACAGATGCTCAATTTAGAGGGCTAAAAGATAACCTGTGTTTTTGTGTGTGTGGTGTTTTTTTTTTTTTTTTTTATGACAGAGCCTTGCTGTCGCTCAGGCTGGAGTAAAGTGGCATAATCTTGGCTCACTACAGCCTCTGCCTCCCGGGTTCAGGCAATTCTCCTGCCTCACCCTCCCCAGTAGCTGGGATTACAGGCATGCACCACCAGGCTTGACTAATTTTTGTATTTTTTTTTTTTTTTTTGAGACAAAGTCTTACTCTGTCACCCTGTCGCTCAGTGTGGTGTCGCTCAGTGGAGTGCAGTGGCGCAGTCTTGGCTCACTGCAACCTCCGCTTCCCGGGTTCAAACGATTCTCCTGCCTCAGCCTCCTGAGTAGCTGGGATTACAGGCACCTACCACCACGCCCAGCTAATTTTTGTATTTTTAGTAGAGACGGGGTTTCGCCATGTTGGTCAGGCTGGTCTCAAACTGCTGACCTCAGGTGGTCCATCACCTTGGCATCCCAAAATGCTGGGATTACAGGCATGAGCCACCACACCTGGCTACATATGCAGTTTCTTAAAACTACAGACCAGGACAGGTGCTGTGGCTCATGCCTGTAATCCTAGCACTTTGGGAAACTAAGGTGGGGAGGATTGCTCAAGTCCAGGAGATCAAGACCAGCCTGGGCAACAGGGACCCTATCTCTATCAAAAATACAAAAATTGGCCAGGTGTGGTGATGCATGCCTGTAGTCCTAATTACTCAGAAGGCTGAGGTGGGAGGACCACTTGAGTCCAGGAGGTCAAGGTGCAGTGAGCCGAGATTGTGCCATGCCACTGCACTCCAGCCTGGGCAACAGAGTGAGACCCTGTCTCAAAAATAACAAAGAAGAGAAAGGAGAAAGAAGAAACAAATGAAATAAATATACCAAATTTGGTAATAGTTGAACATGGGTAACAGGTACAGGAGGGGTCACTGTACTAGTCTTTCTGCTCTTATGCATGAAAATTTCCTAGGAAAATGCTGAAACAACCCCTCTTCTGTTAGAACCAGAGAATGGTAAAATTAACGTCCAGCTTTTTTTTTGTTTGTTTTCATCTTTGTTTTGAGACAAAGTCTTGCTCTGTCGCCCAGGCTACAGTACAGTGGTACAATCATGGCTCACAGCAGCCTCAACCTCCTGGGCTAGCAATCCTCCCACCTCAGACTTTCTTGTAGCTGGGACTACAGGCATGCACCACCATGCCCAGCTAATTTTGTGTGTTTTATAGAGATGGGGGTCTCACTTTGTTGCCCAGGCTGGTCTTGAACTCCTGGCCTCAAGCGATCCTCCTGCCTCAGTCTTGCAAAATGTTGCAATTACAGGTGTGAGCCACTGCACCTGACCTTGGCCTCCCTTAAAAACTTGTAACATCTGGTTGTATATCCTGTGCCCAGATACATAGTAGGTGCTCAATAAATATTTACTGAGTTAACAAGGATAAAAGAACCAAAGAGCTCAGAATTGCAGTTGCTCAGAATTTTCGAGAACCACGTCTTCGGCTGGGCACGGTGGCTCACGCTTGTAATCCCAGCACTTTGGGAGGCCAAGGCGGGTGGATCACGAGGTCAGGAGATCGAGACCATGGTGAAACCCTGTCTCTACTAAAAATACAAAAAATTAGCCAGGCGTGGTGGCGGGCGCCTGTAGTCCCAGCTACTCGGGAGGCTGAGGCAGGAGAATGGTGTGAACCCGGGAGGCGGAGCTTGCAGGGAGCCAAGATCACACCACTGCACTCCAGCCTGGGCAATAGCACGAGACTCCGTCTCAAAAAAAAAAGAAAAAAAGACAGAACCACGTCTTCAGCATGGCACACTCTGAAATTCATCCACCTCTGGGTTAAGAAAGGCCCTTGGGATCAAGACCACTGTCCTCCTTGTACAGATGGGGAAACTGAGGCTCAGAGAAGGGGTGGGGTTGGACCAGAGCTGCCTGAATCTTGTCCCCACCCCTGCTTGCTACCCCTGTCCACCCCCATCTCCCCAAGGGACTCACTCGAGGCTGACAGCATGGGTAGCTAAACAGGTGAACTTTGCCAAAGTCATCAGCTGAAGCCAGCAACTTCCCATCATGGGAGCGGGCCACAGCGTTGATATCAGTGCCATCCGCCCCCTCGGACCAGATCCCTGTGGGCAAGATGGAGGTAAGTTGTAAGATGTCAGCTGGAGCCAGGGACTGCCAAGAGGAGCAGACTGCCACTCCAGCCACCCTAATTTGTTCTGACCTAGCCTGTATCTATCCAAGGATACGACTCAGAATGACCTTCTTAAAATGTGAATCTGAGCCTGCCCCTGCTCTGCTCAAAACCCTTCCATGGCTCCCTGGTGATCTTAGAAGAAGATCTATGGTTCTAAGCCTCAGCGGGCCCCATGCACTGCTCCAGCCTCACCCCTCATCAGTGCTCCCGTTAAACTCTGCAATGATTTGGCCACCCTGCCTCCCTGCATTTCTCCGAATGCCAAGCTCTGTGTCACGCCTGGGCTTTTGTATGTGCTATTCCCTTTGCCTAGAGACTGCTTTCCTTCTTCACTGCCCTGGAAAGTAACTCCTCATCCTCCAGGTCCTAGCTCAGATGTCTCCTCCTCCAGGAAGCCCTCCCTGATTCCCTCTAAGACTAGGCCAGATGCCCCACCCTGGGTTTCCCTGTCCCAGCCCTGCTCACTCTGGGTCATCACTGTCTGAGAAGTCTGCCTCCCCAGCTGAACTGAGAGCCCCAGGAGAGCAGGGCCCTCAGTCGTGGTCACTGCCAAGCCCATGGCAGGCACAGAACTGCTCAGGGAGTACGTGTTCGCTGATTTCGTGCCTGAATGAATGGGTGGCTAGGGCACCGGCAGTGTGGTCTCTCCTGGCCAGTTACCACGCCCATTTGGTTTCACTTTATTACAGCTCTAATCAGTCATCTACCCTACCCTTTCCTCTTACACAAACACAGCCCACATGCAGTAAAGGAGTGAGCTTCCCACACTGCAGGTAAGCAGTAAGACTCTGGAAACCACCAGCATGGATGTCTCTCAGAACTCCTGTCCTCAGTGAGACCTCTCTCATTCCAGAACTCACCAAACACCCCAAACCCCAGGACACAAGTAGCTGTGGCCCACTCCACGTTCCTCACAGCATCTGCACTGGTGATCTGCTTACAGGTAGCTGGGTCCCCTGGGGCAGAAAATGGGAGGAGACATTCAGAGTTGGAAGAACTACGCAGTAAACCCGTCCCTTTCTTAGACAATGGGAGCTGAGGTCCAAGACAGAGGAGGCTAAGGTCCCAGGGCTCATTCCACCTGTCAGGACTGGCTGAGAAGGCTGCATGCTGGGTCTTCACAGCCAGCAGCATAAGCGGGAGCATCTGCTTTGAAACCTGCATCTGGCAGGGCGTGGTGGCTCATGTCTGTAATCCCAGGAGGCGGCATGAGCCACCGCGTCCGGTTGGATCACCTGAGTTCAGGAGTTTGAGACCAGCCTGGCCAAGATGCTGAAATCCTATCTCTACTAAAAATACAAAAATTAAGCCGGGCGTGGTGGCTCATGCCTGTAATCCCAGTACTCTGGGAAGCCGAGGCAGGCAGATCACCTGAGGTCAGGGTTTAAGACCATCCTGGCCAACATGGGCAAACCCCGTTTCTATTAAAAATACAAAAAAAAAAAAAGCTGGGCGTAGTGGCAGACACCTGTAATCCCAGCTACTCAGGAGGCTGAGGCAGGAGAATCGCTTGAACCTGGGAGATGGTGGCTACAGTGAGCCGAGATCACACCACTGCATTCCAGCCTGGGAGACAAGAGGGAAACTCCATTTCAAAAAAAAAAAAAAAAAATACAAACAGAAATATTAGCTGGGCATAGTGGTGTGCTCCTGTAATCCCAGCTACTTGGGATGCTGAGCCAGGAGAATGGCTTGAACCCGGGAGGTGGAGGTTGCAGTGAGCCAAAATGGTGCCACTGCCCTCCAGCCTGAGTAACACAGTGAGACTCCATCTCAAAAAATAAAAATTAAACAGCTGGGCGCGATGGCTCACACCTGTAATTCCAGCACTTTGGGAGGCCGAGTGGGCGGATCACGAGGTCAGGAGATTGAGACCATCCTGGCTAACACGGTGAAACCCCGTCTCTACTAAAAAATTAGCCGGGTGTGGTGGCAGGCGCCTATAATCTCAGCTACTTGGGAGGCTGAAGCAGGAGAATCACTTGAACCCAGGAGGCGGAGCTTGCAGTGAGCTGAGATCGCACCACGGCATTCCAGCCTAGGGGACAGAGCAAGACTCCGTCTCAAAAAATATGTAACAATAATAATAATAAATAAAAATTAAAAATTTAAAAATGTAAAAAAGAAACCTGCATCCCTGCATCCTACTCATCCAACCAGAAAGGGGAGGAATTGACTAAAAGTGGGGTACACCAGGGGGAAAATAAGCCAGTAGTCCCTGAATTCCAAATCAGAACCAGCCTTGAATACTAAGGGAGCGAGACCTGAAGCCCCTGCCTCCTGTCCCAGAATTCAGGGAAGTCTGCAAATGAGACGGAGGAAGAAATGTCTCTGGGTCCCGGAGAACTCACAGTACAGAATCTCATAGTCCCCGGAGTTGGTGACAAAGCAGCTGCTGTCCTGGGCCCAATCCAGGTGGGTGATAAAACTGGAATGGCCCTGCGGGGGAGGGAAGGGATAGTGTTAGAGCTGCAGAGGGCGGAACCAAGGAGAGGGGGACACGATTAAATCAGGAAAGTGGAAGGTCAGATACAGAGGTAGGGCAAGAACACAAGGGAACTAAAGGAAGGATCCACAGGCCTTTGGAGTGTAGGGGCAGGGCCAGACTACTGTGGGCGGGGCCAGACTGTGATGGGCAGGGCTAGACAAAAAGCACTTAGAACACGATGGGAGTTTAGAACAGGTGGGCAGAGCTAGACACGGAGGAGCTGGCTTTGAATGTGAGGGGCGGGGCTACACAGAGGGGCAGTCTCGGAACGTGAGGGGCGGGGCTACACAGATGGGGAGCTTAGCACGTGGGGGCGGGGCTACACAAAGGGGCGGGCTTAGAACACACGAGGTGGTGAATGTGTGGGCGGGGCCAAGACTCCTTGCTCTGATCAGGGCAGTCAGTTGAGTGTTGAAAGCTGCGCTCCCTTGAGGTAGAAAATTGGTTAATTCTGCACCCCCTGGGCGGGGTGGCGGCGCGGGCTGGGGGCCACTGCCCACTCACCGAGCACTTGCCCAGGCGGCTGACCTTGCGGCCGCCCTGGTCCACCGTGTACACGTACACCAAGTTGTCGTGGGAGCCCACGGCCAGGTACGCCCCGTCTGGGGGAGGGGGAGGGGGGCTATGAGGAGGCACCCAGGCTCTGCCCCCTCCTCGCCCAGACTCAGCCCCCTCAACAGTCCCCAGCTCCATCCCCACTGCATCCCTCATAGGCCTCCCTTCGAAGGCTCCACCCCTCCCCCTGCCAAGAACTCTGAGCCTCTGTCCCCTGGCCCTGCCGCTTGGGTGTCCCAGGCCTGCCGCTTACCTGGGGAGAATTTGACCACTGAGATCTGTTCATTGCCGTCTGTGTGGATAGCCACCAGGTCATGGGTCTCCGTGTCCAGCAGCAGCCATCTTGAAGGAGAGGGCGTGGTGGGGGGAGGAGGGGTGAGATGATCTGACAGAGAGGGGCCGCAATCTGTGGGGTCTGAGGGAGGGATCAGAAAGACCCCAGAAAAGATCTGGGCTGGGCACGGTGGCTCAGGCCTATAATCCCAGCACTTTGGGAGGCCGAGGCGGGTGGATCACTTGAGGTCAAGAGTTCAAAATCAGTCTGGCCAACATAGCGAAACCCCGTCTCTACTAAAAATAGAAAAATTAGCCGGGCGTGGTGGCGCATGTGCCTGTAATCCCAGCTACTCGGGAGGCTGAGGCACGATAATTGCTTGAACCTGGGAGGCAGAGGTTGGAGTGAGCTGGGATCGTGCCACAGGACTCCAGCCTGGGCAACAGAGCAAGATTCTAGCCCAAACAAAACAAGGCCAGGTGCAGTGGCTCACGCCTGTAATCCCAGCACTTTGGGAGGCTGAGGCAGGTGGATCACTTGAGGTCAGGAGTTCGAGACCAGCCTGGCCAACATGGTGACCCCCCCCCCCCGTCCCTACTAAAAATCAAAAAAAATTAGCCAGGCATAGTGGTGGCCACCTGTAATCCCAGCTACTCGGGAAGCTGAGGCAGGAGAATCCCTTGAACCTGGGAGGCGGAGGCTGCAGTGAGCCAGAGGAATATTGAGGGATCGGGGCTCACTAAATAGTAAGATTTGGGCAAGTAGGAGAGAAGGAAGAAGGGCCAGTTACCCAGGGAGCAGAGAAGCCCTCCCGAAATGCCCTCCTCAGCTTTACCTGCCAGTCACTGTACCCACAGCCAGGACAGAGCCACTGGGGTGGAAGCCGGCTGAGCGGGCAGGGTCCTGAGAAGGGAGAGAGAAGAGGCAGGGCTCAGAGCTGGGGCCCCCTGTCCATCTGGCCATTCTCCTGCCTCAGGGCCAAGTCTAATCTTGGGATGAGGGCTCTCCCCTCCCTCTGCTGCCCTTTGGGACACCACCACCCCAGACACCATGGCAGCCATTCCTCTTTCCATTCCTGTAACATGTTCGCCTGAACAGAAAACATTCCTCCTGTCACCACTGTCCCAGGATCCTTCCTTCCTCCTAAATTCCCAC
>NC_045454.1:12315628-12320929 GCF_002776525.5 Piliocolobus tephrosceles | reverse complement strand
CCGGCTAGTTTTTTGTATTTTTTAGTAGAGACGGGGTTTCACCGTGTAGATCAGGATGGTCTCAATCTCCTGACCTCGTGATCCACCCGTCTCGGCCTCCCAAAGTGCTGGGATTAAAGGCTTGAGCCACCGCGCCCGGCCGACAATTTCTTTAGATAATTTCCTAGATGAGGGAATGCTGGGACAAAGGGCATCCAGAATTTTAAGACTCTTTTTATTTTTATTTTTTTTAATTTTTATTTATTTTTTTGAGATGGAGTTTCGCTCTGTCGCCCAGGCTGGAGTGCAGTGGCATGGTCTCAGCTCACTACAACCTCTGCCTCCCAAGTTCAAGCAATTCTTCTGCCTCAGCTTCCCAAGTAGCTGACATTACAGGCACCCACCACCACGCACAGCTGATTTTTTTTTTTTTTTCATTTTTTGTAGAGATGGGGTTTTGCCATGTTGCCCAGGTTGGTCTCAAACTCCTGGATTCACACAATCTACCTGCCTCGGCCTCCCAAAGTGCTGGGATTACAGGTGCGAGCCACCACACCCAGCTAAAATTTTTATTCTGTTTACATTTTAATTAATTGTGAATAGCCATGTGTGGCCAGTGGTTAGCCTATGGCACAGTGTAGCTCTACACTTGACTGTTGCAGCAGTCACACCTTCCTTGAACTCAACGGCTCCTGACTCCCCGCTCCTCATGGCAGCTCCCAACAGGATGGTTCTGTGTCATCCTGGGCTCCCTTCCAGTCAGGAACCTACTCCTCCAACCCTTCTGAGAGAGCTTCTAAGCACCCAGTTCCCTGGACAAAACCCCCACCCTGCTTAAAAAGACCTTGTTTGGGCCAGGCTTGATGGCTCATGTCTGTAATCCCAGCACTTTGGGAGGCCAAGGTGGGTGGATCATGAGGTCAGTTCGAGACCAGCCTCACCAACATGGTGAAACCCCGTCTCTACTAAAAATACAAAAATTAGCTGGGCGTGGTGGTGTGTGCCTGGAATCCCAGCTATTCGGGAGGCTGAGGCAGAAGAATCACTTGAACCTGGGAGGTGGAGGTTGCAGTGGGCCGAAATCATGCCATTGCCCTCCAGCCTGGGTGACAGAGTGAGACTCCATCTCAAAGAGAGAAAAAAAAAAAAAAAAAAAAGACCTTGTTTGGTTTCAGTCTAATATGCTGAGCTCTGACACATGGAGAAAGGTAGTTCTGTTAGAACGGTGCGTTTCCAGTCCCCGGGCCCCTCACCTCGATGATCCTGCTCCACAGGGGCTGGTGGGACTCTGAGCTCCACAGATGCACCAGCTTATCCTGCCCGCAGGTCACAAACTGGGCCTGACTGGGGTGTGTGGCCAGACCCCACAGCTCTTCCACATGGCCCTGGTGGAAAGGGAGGACAGCAGGATGGAGACAGCAGCCCTGGCCTTTTCCCACCCAACCCTAATGCCAGACATGTGCTGGGTAACTCACCCTGCCCCAGCGGGACCCAGGGAAGACCCTTCCCGGTGTGTCTGAAGGGGGCCTCGATTGGGCATCTGAACCCATGCCCTAGTGTGTGACTCAAGGCAAACCCTGCCCCTTCTCCAGGGACCTCTGCTTTCTTCTTTGCACAATGGGAGGCAGGAGGGCATGGTGGCTCAGAGCTTGATCTCAGGGGTCAAATAGGCTGCACCCTGGCCACATGCCTCCCAGGTCTCCAGCTCCAAGGATCTGGGAAGGCCCTCCTGGAGTCTGCCTGCAGCCAGACAGAGCCCAGAAGTCTGAGGGACCTCACAGAGGGCACTAAACCTGATGGCTCTGACCCTCGGCCTTCTATTACAGACCGAGGGCAGTCACCTAGGCAGGTGACATCGCCTTGGAACCTCAGCTTGATCGTCTGTAAAATGGAGCCAATTGGTGTGTGTGCCTCATAGCATTCTTGTGCTCACTCAAATCATGGATGGAAAATGCTGGCCGGGTGCGGTGGCTCAGGCCAGTAATCCTGGCACTCTGGGAGGCTGAGGCAGGAAGATTGTTTGAGCTCGGGAGTTCGAGACCAGCCTGGGCAACATGGCAAAACCCCATCTCTACATAAAATACAAAAATTTGCCAGGTGTGATGGTGCACACCTGTAGTCCCAGCTACTTCGGAAGCTGAGGCAGGAGGATCCCTTAAGCGCAGGAGATGGAGGTTGCAGTGAGCCGAAATGGCACCACTACATTCCAGGCTGTGTGATATAATAAATAAATAAAATGCTAAACATAAGGATAATTCAGAGAATGTCACAAAATGGAAATGTCTAACTATTATTATTTATAACAAGTTTTTTTTTTGAGATGGGATCTCACTCTATTACCCAGGCTGGAGTGCAGTGGTAGGATCTCAGCTCATTGCAACCTCCACCTCCCAGGTTCAAGCAATTCTCCTGCCTCAGCCTCTTGAGTAACTGGGATTACAGGCACACACCACCATGCCCAGCTAATGTTTTGTATTTTTAGTACAGATGGTGTTTCACTATGTTGCCCAGGCTGGTCTCGACTTCTGATGTCAAGTGATCTGCCTGCCTCAGTGTTCCAAAGTAGTATTAATATTACAATTAATAATTATTATAGCCAATATAATAGTATGGGCTTGGCGCAGTGGTTCATGCCTGTAATCCCAGCTCTTTGGGAGGCTGAGGTGGGTGGATCACCTGAGGTCAGGAGTCTGAGACCAGCCTGACCAACATGGTGAAAACCTGTTTCTAATACAAAAATTAGCTGGGTGTGGTGGTACATGCCTGTAATTCCAGCTACTCGGGAGGCTAAGGTAGGAGAAGCGCTTGAACCTGGGAGGCAGAGGTTGCAATGTGCCAAGATTGTACCACTGCGCTCCAGCCTGGGTGACAGAGTAAGACTTTGTCTCAAAAATTTAAAAAAAAAAAAAAAAGTATAAATATAGTGCTTCCCAGTAGGTGAGTTCTTTAATTGGGTCGGGGATAAGGGAGGGAGGGAGGAGGCCAGGAAGGGAGGAGCAGGCATTTGAGCTTCGAGAAGAAATGCAAGCAGACTCCAGCAGGGCCTTCCCCAATCTGTGGAGCTGGAGACCGAGAGGTGTGTGGCCAGGGTGTCTGCAGCCATGGGACAACCTGTAGGGACACTCACCAACCCGAAGGATGCCACCCCCAATCAGGGTGGCAGGAGGCAGCACAGTTGGAGCAGGGGCCTGGGGCCCCTCTGCTGTGCTTGGAGTTAAACTCTTGGTTGCTGGATCCTGGGAAGGGGTCCTGGATCAGGGCCAGGTCAGAGAAGGGACAGAGCAGGGAAGTGAGGAGAACTAGGAGTGGGGAGGGGGAATGGATAATGCAGGGAAGACAAGGGGAACAGTTGGGAAGAGGGAGGGGTGAAGTGGAGGGAGGCGCACCTGGACCAGCAGCAAGAAGCCTGTGTGCACGGAGCCCTGCAGGATGGAATTGCGGGTGGTCCCCACGTACAGCGTGTCTCCGTGGCCCTCTGCCACAGTGCGCACAGGGCCAAAGTCCTCGGGGACCTGGGTGCGCACATAAGAGGGAAGATGAGTAGGATGCACACAGGGGTGGGCATGGGGTGACATGCTGTGGGGAGGGGGGTCTGGTGTTGGCAGCCCTGGTGAGATGGGGGGGTCTCTCCACCCCCATCTGAGCCCACTGCCCCTCCTCACCTCCACTTCCTGCAGCTTGCTGTAGTCAGAACCCCAGAGGACCACCCGCCGATCACGGCCCCCTCCGGACACCAGCGTCCCGTCCCGCAGGGCGCAGAGCCCAAACACGCCACCGTCATGGGCGCCCAGCACCGCCTGTGTGATACGGTTCCCACCTGCAGGGTGGCCAGGGGCAGGGTCAACAGGGAGAAGCGACCCCTGTGCTGCCCCTGAAAGCATCTTGAACTCTCAAGCCTATGTCCATACATTCTCACCCACCTTTCCACCTTTTTCTTTTTCTTTTCTTTTCTTTTCTTTTTTTTTTTTTGAGACAGAGTCTCTCTGTCGCCCAGGCTGGAGTGGAGTGCAGTGGTGCTACCTCGGACCACTTCAACCTCTGCCTCCCAGGTTCAACTGACTCTCCTGCCTCAGCCTCCCAAGTAGCTGGGATTACAGGTGCCCACCACCACACCTGCCTAATTTGTTTTCTAGTAGAGACAGGTTTCACCATGTTGGCCAGGCTGGTCTCAAACTCCTGACCTCAAATGATCCACCCTCCTCGGCCTCCCTAAGTGCTGGGATTACAGGCATGAGGCACCATGCCCAGCCCCCCTTTCCACCTTTCTATCTGCTCTTCCACCCACCCAACCACCCAAGCACCTGCCACATACCCACTCAAATATAATACCTTATCATCCATTCATTAAACCATCAGAACTAACATCTACCCATCCATCCATCCACCCTTTGGCCCATACACCCACCCATCCATCCATCCACTCACTTATCTACTGGTCTGTTAGATGAACACTATCCACTCATCCATTCATCACCCATCCATCCACCAGACTATCCATTCATCACCCTACCCATTCATCCACCCATCTCTCTACTGATCCATCCAGTCAACCACCCTGCCATTTATCCATCAACCCACCTCATCCAATCATTTGCCCTCTCTTGTTTTTTGTTTTGTTTTGTTTTGTTTTTTGAGACAAAGTCTTGCTCTGTTGACCAGGCTGGAGTGCAGTGGCACGACCTTGGCTCACTGCAACCTCTGCCTCCTGGGTCTAAGTGATTCTCATGTCTCAGCCTCTGGAGTAGCTGGGATTACAGGCATGTGCCACCACACCCGGCTAATTTTTGTATTTTTAGTAGAGACAGGGTTTCACTCTGTTGGCCGGGCTGGTCTCAAACTCTTGGACTCAAGTGATCTGCCCGCTTCAGCCTCCCAAAGTGCCAAGATTACAGGCATGAACCATGGCACCCAACCTAATAAAGACAATTTTTTAAAAAGGGAGGGCAGGCTGGCTGAGCGCGGTGGCTGATGCCGGTAATCACAGCACTTTGGGAGGCAGAGGCGGGCAGATCACGAGGTCAGGAGATTGAGACCATCCTGGCTAACATGGTGAAACCCCGTCTCTACTAAAAATACAAAAAATTAGCTGGGTGTGGTGGCAGGTGCCTGTAGTCCCAGCTACTTGGGAGGCTGAGGCAGGAGAATGGCATGAACCCGGGAGGCGGAGCTTACAGTGAGCTGAGATGATGCCACTGCACTCCAGCCTGGGCACAGAGCGAGACTCCATCTCAAAAAGAAAAAAAAAAAAGAGAGAGAGAGGGCAGGCTGAGGCGGGTGGATCACTTGAGCTCAAGGGTTCGAGACCAGCCTGAACCACATAGC
>NC_045454.1:12305782-12315228 GCF_002776525.5 Piliocolobus tephrosceles | reverse complement strand
CACTGCAACCTCCACCTCCTGGGTTCAAGCGATTCTCCCACCTCAGCCTCCCGACTAGCTGGGATTACAGGTGCTCGCCACCATGCCAGGTGAATTTTTGTATTTTTAGTAGAGATGCGGTTTTGCTATGTTGGCCAGGCTGGTCTTGAACTTCTGACCTCATGTGATCTGCCTGCTTCGGCTTCCCAAAGTGCTGGGATTACAGGTGTGAGCCACCGTGCCTGGCCTAAAAACTTTTAAAAGTAAAGATGAGGTCTCACTATGTTGCCCTGGCTGGTCTCAAACTCCTGGGCTCAACCAGTCCTCCTGCCTCAGCCCCTCAAAGTGCTAGGATTACAGGCGCTAACCACCTCAACCAGCCCATCCTCTCTTTCAGTCAACTACCATTCACCAGTTAATGCGTCCTTCTATCTACCCATTTTAGGCAAGGTGTGGTGGCTCACGCCTGTAATCCCAGAACTTTGGGAGGCCGAGGCGGGTGGATCACTTGAGGTCAGGAGTTCAAGACCAGCCTGAGCAACATGGTGAAATCCCCTCTCTACTAAAAATACAAAAATTAGTTGGGTGTGGTGGCGTGCGCCTGTAGTCCCAGCTACTTGGGAGGCTAAGGCAGGAGAATCGCTTGAATCCAGGAGGCAGAGATTACAGTGAGCCGAGATCGCGCCACTGCGTTCCAGCCTGCACAACAGAGTAAGACTCCATCTCAAAAACAAGCAAACACACACAACAAAAACAAACAAACAAAAAAACACAAAAAACAAACATCCACCCATTTTCTATTTTCCCATCTATCTACCCATTCACCCCTCTATCTACCCATCTGGCAATCTGCCTATCCATTCTTTCATCCATTAACCCATTCAATCAATAATTCTTTAACCAGCATTTGCTCTGGGCCCAGGTTCATATGGGGACACAGTGGTGACCAAGGCAACCACACACCCTACCCTTGCAGGGCTCACTGTAAGTCAGTGCCAACCCCAGGTGTTCAGGCCCAGAAGACTCAGGTGCACACCCAGGAGACTGTGAGATCCCATAGAGGGCTCCACCCAGCCAGGTAGTCAGGGAGGGCTTCCTGGAGGAGGAGATAGCTGAGCAAAGATCTGGAGGTGGGGTAGGAGTCAGCTGGGACAAGAGAGGACGGGAAAATGTTCCAAGTGGAAGGAACAAGTTTCTGTTGCAAAAAGCAGAGAGTAGGCAAGAACATGGATAACTGAGGGAACTAATAGAGATTTGGTGTGATTAAGTGTAACATATAAGGGCATGCATGTCAAGGCAGGAGACGGCAGGGCCAGATCAGGCAGAGTCCTGGAGGCCTCAGTGAGGAGCATGGACTTGTCATAAGGGAACCTGGGAGCAATGGAAGGGGAGGGATTGGGTCAGATTTACATTTGCTTCTGGGAACAAACCTAATTGGAGGTGGCGAGGCTGAAGACTGTGAGGTCAGGAAGGAGACCGAGATAGGAGAGGAAGAAACAATAATTCTCTTTAATTCCCATCCTTCAAGACTCAAATGTGGTTTCACTTCCTCCAGGTGAGCTGGGCTCTCTTTTTTATTTTTATTTTTTTATTTTTTGAGATGGAGTCTTGCCCTGTTGCCCAGGTTGGAGTGCAGTGGCACTGTCTCAGCTCACTGCAACCTGTGCCTCCAGGGTTCAAGCGATTCTCCTACTTCAACCCCCCCGCCCCCGCGTAGCTAGGATTACAGGCACCCACCACCATGTCTGGCTGATTTTTTTTTTTTTAAACAGAGTCTTGCTCTGTAACCCAGGCTGGAGTGCAGTGGTGCAATCTCAGCTCACTACAACCTCCACTTCCCAGGTCCAAGCAATTCTCACGCCTCAGCCTCCCAACTAGCTGAGATTACAGGCACACACCACCACACCTGGGTAATTCTTTTGTATTTTCAGTAGAGACAGGGTTTCACCATGTTGGCCAGGCTGGTCTTGAACTCCTGACCTCAGATGATCCACCTGTCTTGGCCTCCCAAAATGCTGGGATTACAGGCATGAGCCACTGCGCCCAGCATGTTATTATTATTTTTTTATTTTTTGTAGATGCGGGGTCTCACTATGTTGCCTAGGCTGGTCTAGAACTCCTGGGCTCAAGCAATCTTCCTGCCTCGGCCTCCCAAAGTACTAGCATTACAGGCATGAGCCACTCTCCTAGCCTCAACCCATTAGTTTATTAATAAAGTCATCCATTGGTTGGAACAAGCATTTCTTCACCCAACCATTGGCTAAGACAATGAAGTCATTTATTCATCCAATCATTGATTAACTTCTTGGAACAATCTGTTCTTCGTAACACATTAATCCATTGGCTGAAACAACCATCCATTCATTCACTCACTCATTCACTCATTCATTCATTGCTGTATAGATCCACTGCCTGAGACAAAACCTATTCACTAACATAGCTAGCCATTAGTGGTAACAACCCACTCATTTGTTCCTTTACCCAGTTACTCTCCCTTTAAGGAGGATGACACATTCATTTACTTATTCTTCCATCCGTTTCCTAGGATCACACCTTCATTCATTCCTTCGTTCACTCATTCATTGATCCACACTCTGGGACAAAGCACTTGTCCATGTATCCATTCATCCGCCCATCCATCCATTCATCATCTAACCACAACTGAACTAACCCATTCATTGATAATCTGGACTTGATCCCTAACAGGGGATTTCCAGAGTTCAAGGCGGAGGGGAGTCAATAAAGATTTCCTGGAGATGGGGATATTTGAGCTGAGCCTTGATGGGGGTGTTGGAATCGGACATCCATTTACACTCATTCCACACAAGCAGCATTCCACGAAGGGAGGCAGAGCCAGGAGTGTTTGGGAAGACTGGATTGGGGACCAAACAAATAGGGTGACACTGACCTTTGCCCCAAACATAGAGGTTCCCCCCAGAGTCCCCCGTGACCACGTCGCCACCTTCCAAAAAGGTCACACACAGCACATACTTCGGTTTCTCATGTTTCTAAGGTGGGGGAGGAAAGGAAGGTTTCAGAGCGTCACTGAAGCAGGTAGCCTCCCAGAGGTCATCTGTCACTCAGGACTGTGGCCAGGGAATCCCCTGTATGCATTTGGGTGTAAGCCTCCGCGTGGAGCATCACTTCTCCCACCTGCCTCCATCCCGCCTACAGTGCTCCGGTGGCCTAGAGGTTCTGGCCACAACTGTCTCGCTTTCCTACCCCTGGGCCCACTTCCTGCCCTCTCTCTGGTCCCCCTGACTCTTTCTTTTGAGACATAATCTCACCTGTCATCCAGGCTGGAGTGCAGTGGTACGTATCGGCTCACAGCAACCTCCACCTCCTGGGTTCAAACAATTCTCTTGCTTCAGCCTCCCAAGTAGCTGGGATTACAGGCCTGCACCATCACGGCCGGCTAAATTTGTTTTGTTTTTGTTTTTGTTTTTGAGATGGAGTCTCACTCTGTCGCCAGGCTGGGGTGCAGTGGTGCAATCTCGGCTCACTGCAACCTCCGCCTCCTGGGTTCAAGCGATTCTCCTGCCGCAGCCTCCCAAGTAGCTGGGATTACAGGCGCACACCACCACACCCGGCTAATTTTTGTACTTTTTAAAGTAGAGATGGGGTTTCACCACGCTGACCAGGCTGGTCTCGAACTCCTGACTTCGTGATCCACCTGCCTCCACCTCCCAAAGTGCTGGGATTACAGGCATGAGTCGCCGCGCCCGGCCTGGTCCCCCTGACTTCTCCCCTCCTGTCGGCCCCTCATTCGTCCTGTCTCTCCTCCTCCCTCCTCGTCTTCAGTCTGTCTGTCTACGTCCCCTTCCCTGCCTCACTCCTCCTTCTCAGTGTCTCTGTTTCATCCCCATGCCCAGTGTTCTCTGGGCTTCCCTTTGTGGGGTGGAAGCCCCGTCTCTCACCAAAGGCAATGAGCCCTATGGGAGGAAGCCCCGTGTCTTCTCACCCTCTGCTTCCCACTCAGTTTGTCTGCCTCGGCTTGTGGCTCTCTCAGCCAGGCAGCCTCTGAGTTCTCTGATTATCCCTCATATTGACAACCTCAGCACCCCAGTTTTTTGTTTGTTTGTTTTTGTTTTTTTTTTGGAGACATGGTCTCACTTTGTCACCCAGGCTGGAGTGCAGTGGCACCATCATGGCTCATTGCAATGTCAACCTCCCTGGCTCAAGCGATCCTCCCACCTCAGCCTCCCAGGTAGCTGAGATTACAGGTGCGCACCACCATGCTGATTAATTTTTGTATTTTTTGTAGATATGGGGTCTCCCCATGTTTCCCAGGCTGGTCTCGAACTCCTGGGCTCAAGGGATCCTCCCACCTCAGCCTCCCAAAATGCTAGGATTACAGGCGAGAGCCACCTTGCCACAGTATCCATTTATTGAGCATTTACTATCTGCTAGGAGCTGCTGTACTCTTCATCCCTTTGAATCCTCACGACTTTTTTTTTTTTTTTTTTTTCTGAGACAGGGTCTCATTCTATCACCCAGGCTGGAGTGATCACGGGTTCACTGCAGCCGTAAACTCAGGCGATCCTTCCACCTCATGGTGCCCGGCCACCCTCTTAAATCCAGAGTGAAGGCGGCTCATCACCATGGTATGGAGAAAGAAACTGAGGCCCCAACAGGCAACACGTCAGCGTCCCTGTAACCCCAAACCCCTGCCATCCTGTGGGGGATCTTGCTACCTCCCTGCCTGTCCCTGACTACCTCTCTCAAGGCCAGCCTGTCCCCCAAATCCCTGGCACTCACCTCAAAGAGGCCTTGCCGCTTGCTCAAGCTGCCCCCCTCCAAGGTCCAGAAGTAGATGTGAGATTTCCCGCAGGTGATAAGCACAGTGGGGTCCGTGGGGTGGAAGGTGGCCACCAATACAGCCTCGTTGGAGCACTTTGGGGGTGGGGGAGATTCTGAATGAAGATCTCAAAGTCCCCAAGGCTACTATACCCGCCCCTCACAGGACTGCCCTATACAGCTGTTTGGGTTGTATGCTGCACACCTGAACTTTTCCTTTTTTTTTTTCGAGAAGGAGTCTTGCTCTCTCACCCAGACTGGAGTGCAGTGGCATGAGCTTAGCTCAGTGCAACCTCTGCCTCCTGAGTTCAAGCAATTCTCCTGCCTCAGCCTCCCGAGTAGCTGGGATTACAGGCATGTGCCACCACGCCCAACTAATTTTTGTATTCTTAGTAGAGATGGGATTTCACCATGTTGGCCAGGCTGGTCTCGAACTCTTGACCTCGTGGTCCACCTGCCTCAGCCTCCCAAAGTGTTGTGATTACAGGCGTGAGCCACTGCGCCCGGCTTTTTTTTTTTTTTTTTTTTTTTGAGTAAATAAATAGAACAAAACCCACATTTCCTGCCCCTAGCCAGGATAGGTGTACAACCCGAGGCAAGTATGTCTTGCCCTCACCATGCCTCATCCATAAAATAGGTCACCTTCCAGAGAGGCAAATCGAGATACCACAGGACTGCAGAGTCAGCAGCCACCTCAAACCCACCCTTCTGTTGGGCCTGGTCCACCGCACTGCATATCCCCACATCCTCACCAAGGCCCTACGAGGAAGATGCTACCATTATCCCCATTTTATTTTATCTATTTATTTATTTTTTTTGAGACAGGATCTCACTCTGTTGCCCAGGCTGGAGTGTAATGGTGCAATCATGGCTCACTGCAGCCTCAACCTACCAGGTTCAAGCGATCCTTCCACCTTATCCTCCCAAGTAACTGGGACTACAGGTGCATGCCACATCCAGCTAATTTTTTTTAAGTGCCAGGGTTTTTTTTTTGTTGTTTTTTTTGTTTTTTGTTTTTGAGATGGAGTTTAGCTCTTGTTGCCCAGGCTGGAGTGCAATGGTGCGATCTTGGCTTACCGCAACCTCCACCTCCAGGTTCAAGAGATTCTCCTGCCTCAGCCTCCCAAGTAGCTGGGATTACAGGCATGTGCCACCACGTCCGGCTAATTTTGTATTTTTAGTAGAGACAGGGTTTCTCCATGTTGGTCAGGCTGGTCTCGAACTCCCGACTTCAGGTGATCCGCATGCCTTGGCCTCCCAAAGTGCTGAGATCACAGGCATGAGCCACCGCACCTGGCTTTTTTTTTTTTTTTTTTTTAAGTAGAGATAGGTCTCTCCTTGTGTTGCCCAGGCTGATCTCAAACTTCTTGAGCTGAAGCAATCCTCTCATGTCAGCCTCCCAAAGTGCTAGTAATCCTAGGTGCGAGTCACCTTGCCCAGCCTATTATCCCCATATTATAGATGAGGCCACCGAGGCTCTGAGATAGCAAGCAGCTTGCTCAAAGTCACACAGCCAGCAAGGAGTAAAGCCAGGGCTTAAACACGGGTCTATCTGATTGCAGATTCCTAACCACTGAGATTGGGCAAGTCCCACAGTGGCCTCAGGGGGAGAGGATGAGAAAAGTCACCTCACCTTAACATCCACCACCTTGGTCTCCTTGGCCCAGTCCCACACCGAGAGCATGTGATCATTGGATTCGTCCACTGCGCACAGCAGGTTGCCCCCATTCTAAAGAGGAGGAGAGAGGAGGGGGACAGAGGCAAGGGGAGTCAGGACCCATCCTCTCCCCATGCCCATCAAGGCGTTCACCACACAGGCCTGTTTTAAAACCTTCAGGCTGGGCACAGTGGCTCATGCCTGTAATCATAGCACTTTGGGAGGTCTAGGTGGGAGGATCGCTTGAGCCCAGGAGTTTGAGGCCAGTCTGGGCAATATAGGGAGACCCTGTCTCTTAAACAAAACAAATTTAAATATTAAAAAAAATTTAAAAAGCTGAGCGTGGTGGCTCACGCCTGTAATCCCAGCACTTTGGGAGGCCGAGGCGGGCGGATCACGAGGTCAGGAGATCAAGACCAGCCTAGCCAACATAGTAAAACCCTGTCTGTACTAAAAATACAAAAAATTAGCCAGGCGTGGTGGCAGGTGCCTGTAATCCCAGCTACTCGGGAGGCTGAGGCAGGAGAATCGCTTGAGCTGGGAAGCAGAGGATGCAGTGAGCCAAGATCATGCCATTGCACTCCAGCCTGGGTGACAGTGAGAGATTCGGTCTCAAAAAAAAAAAAAAAAGACCTTCAAAGGCCCTGCCATTTCACAGGAAACACATTAAAATACACCCTCCATTAGAAGCTGTGATGACATCTGAAATGATTTTCATACTATGCCTTGAAATGACTCATCCCTAAGAAACTCATCTCATTTGCCTTCAGCTATTGTTTCTCTGCAGCCAGCACCCCTAGCCAGGAATTCTTGCTAACATCATTTCATTTGTGTTTACATATATATAGAATGACTGATGTAGGTGAAATTCAGCAATTAACCAAGTTGCTATTATGTTGGGTGTTTTATTTTAATTTTATTTTATTTTATTTTTTTTTTTTTTGTTTGAGACTGAGTCTCACTCTATTGCCCAGGCTGGAGTGCAGTTGCACGATCTTGGTTCACTGCAAGCTCCACCTCCCTGGTTCAAGTGATTCTCCTGTCTCAGCCTCTCAAGTAGCTGGCATATGCCACCTCATGCCCCGCTAATTTTTGTATTTTTAGTGGAGACAGGGTTTCACCATGTTGGTCAGGCTGGTCTTGAACTCTTAACCTCTGGTGATACACCCACTTCCACTTCCCAAAGTGCTGGGATTACAGTCACGAGCCACCTCACCCGGCCAATGTTGGGTTTTTATACCTTTCAGTAAATACAGGTTAATTTTGATTTGGCAAGGTTTTATTTTCCCCACACCTTTGGTAACAATATAGCTTACCCCCACCCCAAGCTCTTAAATATTTCTTTAGGCCCCAGAAAACCCGTGAGGCTCCAATCCAGTACTTCTTAAGCTATCTGTGCAGGAGACTGGCTATTTTTTACTCCCTAATCCATTGAAGACCAATATTTTAATCAAATATGATACAAATGTAAAATATGATTTATATATATACACATATATATTTTCAGATAGAGTCTCACTCTGTCCCCCAGGCTGGAGTGCAGTGGTGGGATCTGAGCTCACTGCAACCTCTGCCTCCCAGGTTCAAGTGATTCTCCTGCCTCTGCTTCCTGAGTAGCTGGGATTACAGGTGCCCACCACACATAGCTAATTTTTGTGTATTTTTAATAGAGATGGAGCTTCACCATGTTGACCAGGCTGGTCTGGAACTCCTGACCTCAAATGATCCACCCATCTTGGCCTCTCAAAGTGCTGGGATTACAGGCATGAACCGCATCTGACCAATTTTTATTCATTTTTTACTTTTTAAAGTCAGGGTCCTGCCATATTGCCCAGGTTGGAGTGTAGTGGTGTGATCACAGTTCACTGCAGCCTCGATCTCCTGGGCTCATTCAATCCTCCCACCTCAGCCTCCCAAGTAGCTGGGAGTACAGGCCCACACTAGTACACCCAGCTAATTCGAATTTTTTTTTTTTTTTTTTTAAGATGGAGTCTCGCGCTGCCGCCCAGGCTGGAGTGCAATGGCGTGATCTCGGCTCACTGCAACCTCCGCCTCCCAGGTTCAAGTGACTCTCTTGCCTCAGCCTCCCAAGTTGCTGGGATTATAGGCACCCGCCACCATGCCCAGCTAATTTTTGTATTTTTAGTAGAGACAGGGTTTCACCATGTTGGCCAGGCTGGTCTCAAACTCCTGACCTTGTGATCCACCCGCCTCGGCCTCCCAAAGTGCTAGGATTACAGGCGTGAGCCACCATATCTGTCCTTTTTTTTTTTTTTTTTTTTTGGGACGGAGTCTCGCTCTTTCGCCCAGGCTGGAGTTCAGTGGCGTGATCTCGGCTCACTGCAACCTCCCCCTCCCGGGTTCAAACGATTCTCCTGCCTCAGCCTCCCAAGTAGCTGGGACAACAGGCCCGCCACCACATCAGGCTAATTTTTGTATTTTTTTGTTAGAGACGGGTTTCTCTATGTTGGCTAGGCTGGTCTCAAACTCCTGACTTCAAATGATCCTCCCACCTCAGCCTCCCAAAATGCTGGGATTACAGGCATAAGCCACCATGCCCAGCCAAAATATGATTTTTTTTTTAAAAAAAGCCCACAGTCACACACTTGCATGTTGTGCTGCTGTCAAATTGCTCTCCAAATTCCTAAAGGCTTACTCTTGCTTTCTGTACTTATCTCTGCCCGGACATGCCAAAACCCGCCTGCAAATGGGCAAGGAGCAGCTGGGCCCTAGGTACTGGGTTTAAAAATGCCTGAGAGAGCTGGCCAGGCGCGGTAACTCACCCGCCCCTTGGCATGAGGCCACGCCCTCATTGTGACGTCACAGAGGCGGGCCACGCCTCCAGCAGAATTCCCAGCTCTCAACCCAAGGGACGGGTGACACGTTGCGGGGCGGGCACTTGCCCTCCTTTTGGGGGCGAGGGGGCGGGGTTAGGGTGGGCGAAGGACTTACAGATTTGGAGAAGCCCACACAGCACACGGCTCTGTCAAACACCCCCAAGCCCAGCACGTGT
>NC_045454.1:12296066-12305772 GCF_002776525.5 Piliocolobus tephrosceles | reverse complement strand
CCACACAGCACACGGCTCTGTCAAACACCCCCAAGCCCAGCACGTGTAAGGTGGAGAGGGAAACTGAGTCCCAGATGCGCACGTGGGGTGGCAGCGGCTGCAGGGAAGAGAGGCTTGTTACCCTGAGGAGGCCAGCTGCGTGTCCCCCACAACTGCGTCCTGCACTCTTCTCTGCTTTCCCCTCCCTTCCATTACCTTCCCTTCCTTAGTGGTGCCCGCCACCTGTCCCGTGGCGATGGTGACCATATCCGGGTGGATGGCCAAGCTGCAGAAAGGGACAGACAGACCAAGGCTCAGTGGGAAAGAGGAGGCTCCCAGCGACCCAGGATATTCATTCCACAAATTGGCTGGTTCAGTTTAGTCAATAAACATGTATTTAGTCCATTAACAGCCGTAAGCGGATGCCCTCCAGGTACCTGGCTCAGAAGCAAGACTCAAGCCTGGGGTCTCTAACTCAAATGCCATCAGGACGCAGGTCTGTACTTCAAATAGCGGCCAGGAGAGCACACTGATTTAAGGGGGATTACACCACCCTGCTCCAACCACCAGGAATTGTCTGGAATGCCTATTCAGTTTTTTTTTTTTTTAAGAGACGGAGTCTCCCAGCACTTTGGGAGGCCAAGGCGGGCGGATCACCTGAGGTCAGGACTTCGAGATCTGCCGGGCCAACATGGGGAAACCCTGTCTCTACTAAAAGTACAAAAATTAGCTCGGCGTGGTGGCGGGCACCTGTAGTTCCAGCTCCTCAGGAGGCTGAGGCAGGAGAATCGCTTGAACCCAGAAGGCGGAGGTTCCAGTGAGTGGAGATAGTGCCACTAGACTCCAGCCTGGGAGACAGAGTGAGACTAGTTCTCAAAAAAAAAAAAAAAAAATGGAGTCTTGTTCTGTCACCCAGGCTAGAGTGCAGTGGCAGGATCATAAGCTGACTGCAGCCTCCAACTCCTGGGCTTCAGCAATCCTTCCGCCTTGGCCTCCCAAAGTGCTGGTTTTACAGGTGTGAGCCACCTCGCTGCCCAGATTTTCTTTTCTTTTCTTTTCTTTTTTTTTTTTTTGAGACAGAGTCTCGCTCTGTCGCCCAGACTGGAGTGCAGTGGCCGGATCTCAGCTCACTGCAAGCTCCGCCTCCCGGGTTTACGCCATTCTCCTGCCTCAGCCTCCCGAGTAGCTGGGACTACAGGTATCCACCACCACCTCCGGCTAGTTTTTTGTAATTTTTTTAGTAGAGACGGGGTTTCACCATGTTAGCTGTGGGGAAAACAAAGAGAGATCAGCCTGTTACTGTGTCTATATAGAAGGAAGTAGACATAAGAGACTCCATTTAGTTCTGTATTTGAGATGCTGTTAATCTGTGACTCTACCCCCAATCTTGTCCTTGCTAGAGACATCGCTGTGGTAATCAAGGTTAAAAGGATTTTGGGCTGTGCAGAATGTGATTTGTTAAACGAGAGCCTAAAGGCTGCTCGTAGTTAAAGGTCATCACCATTCTCTTAAATCTCAAGAAAGAGAAAAACATTTGTCTCCTGCCCCTCCCTGGGCAATGGTACATCTCCGGGTAAAACCCATTGTGTGCTTTGTGTTACTGAGTAAGGAGAAAACCACCTTCAGGAATAAGGTGGGGCTTGCTGGAGCAATATTGCTAAAAGGTTTATGGAGATGTTCGCATATGCATCTCAAGGCACAGCATTTTTCCTTTAAACTTATTCATGTTACAAGGATTTTTGTTCATGTGTCTTACTGCTGATTTCCTCCCTACAATGATCCTATTTTCCAGCCACTCCCTTATTTTTTAGATGGTAAAGATAATTATCAATAAATACTAAGGGAGCAGAGAGGCCGGTGCCAGTGTGGGTCCTCTGTAAGCACAGCACTGGTCCCCTGGGTCCCGCTTTTCTTTCTCTATACTTTGTCTCTGTGTCTTTATTTCTTTTCTCAAGTCTCTCATTCCACCTAACGAGAAGCACCCACAGGTGTGGAGGGGCAGGCCACCCCTTCATTAGCCAGGATGGTCTCGATCTCCTGACCTAGTGATCCGTCCGTCTCGGCCTCCCAAAGTGCTGGGATTACAGGCTTGAGCCACCGTGCCCGGCCCCAGATTTTCTTTTTCTTTTCCTTTTTTTTTTTTTTTTGAGACGGAGTCTCACTCTGTCGCCCAGGCTGGAGTGCAGTGGTGTGATCTGGGCTCACTGCAAGCTCTGCCTCCTGGGGTTACCCCATTGTCCTGCCTCAGTCTTCCGAGTAGCTAGGACTACAGGTGCCCGCCACCATGCCCAGCTAATTTTTTTTTTTTTTTTTTTGAGACGGAGTCTTGCTCTGCCACCCAGGCTGGAGTGCAGTGGCCGGATCTCAGCTCACTGCAAGCTCCGCCTCCCGGGTTCAGGGCATTCTCCTGTCTCAGCCTCCCGAGTAGCTGGGACTACAGGCGCCCGCCTCGTCGCCCGGCTAGTTTTTTGTATTTTTTAGTAGAGACGGGGTTTCACCGTATTAGCCAGGATGGTCTCGATCTCCTGACCTCGTGATCCGCCCGTCTCGGCCTCCCAAAGTGCTGGGATTACAGGCTTGAGCCACCGCGCCCGGCGCCCAGCTAATTTTTTTTTGTGATTTTAGTAGAGACGGGGTTTCACCGTGTTAGCCAGGATGGTTCCGATCTCCTGACCTCGTGATCCACCCGCCTTGGCCTCCCAAAGTGCTAGGATTACAGGTGTGAGCCACTGGGCCCGGCCCCAGATTTTCAAAAGAAGGGAAAGATCCAGGAATTGAGTGAATTCACTGTCTGAATTTTTTCTGAGACAAGGCTGGCTCTTTCACCCAGGCTGGAGTGCAGTGGCTCAATCACAGCTCACCGCAGCCTCGACCTCCTGAGTTCAAGCAATCCTCTTGCTTCAGCCTCCCGAGTAGCTGGGACCATAGGGGCTCACCACCACACCCAACTAAAACATCTGAAATATTGAAATATTGATATTCAATCCATTTTCCCACTGAATTCAGCCTGAGGGCAGCTGGTGGCTTTGGAGGGCAGCTGGGAGCCACGTCTTGGCCTCGCCCCAAACCCCACAGGGCAGCAATGTGAAAAGAGGCCTAGAGGGGCAGGGGCTGGAGCTCCACCTCCGGCCACAGCCCCCCTCCCATCCCCTCCCTCCCACATCTCACCATTTGATGTCATCGTTGTGTCCCAGGTAGTGTCGCTGCCTCTGCTCCTCCACGCTGTATAGCACAGCCACGGAGGCCACAAAGTACACTATCTCCCCGGTGGGCAGCAAATAAAGGTTGGCCCGGCAGTCTCGGCCACGGTAGCCATAGCTGGAGCCACCCAGGGGCCCGTTAAGGAATGTGTCTTTTTCTTGTTGTTGTTTTCTGTTTATTTATTTATTTATTTATTTTTTCTTTTTTTTTGAAAAGTGGCACAATCTCAGCTCATTGCAACCTCCGACTCCCTGGTTCAAGCGATTCTCCTGCCTCAGCCTCCTGAGTATCTGGGACTACAGACACACGCCACCAAGCCCAGCTAATTTTTATATTTTTAGTAGAGATGGTGTTTCCCCATGTTGGCCAGGATGGTTTTGATCTCCTGACCTCATGATGCACCCGCCTCGGCCTCCCAAAGTGCTGGGATTACAGGTGTGCGCCACCACACCCAGCCTGCTTTGATTATTTAAGATGGAGTCTGTCGCCCAGGCTGGAGTGCAGTGGCATAATCCCAGCTCACTGCAACCTCCGCCTCAGGGTTCAAGCAATTTTCCTGTCTCAGCCTCCCAAGTAGCTGGGACTACAGGCGCATGCCACCATGCCAGGCTAATTTTTGTATTTTTAATAGAGATGGGGTTTCACCATATTGGTCAGGGTGGTCTCCAACTCCTGACCTCAGGTGATCCACCCACCTTGGTTTCCCAAAGTGCTGGGATTAGAGGCATGAGCCACTGGCGCCGGGCCAAGGAATGTATTTTGCATCACACACACTGGCTGAGGACCAGACTCAACAAGCTCATTGGAATGAGGTTTTTCTGTTTCCACTCTCACCTCTGTAGTGGGCTGATGGTTCCCTCCCACTCCAAAAAAAACATGTCTGTTTCCTTTGTTTTTTGTTTTTTTTTTTGATGTGGAGTTTCACTCTTGTTGCCCAGCCAGGAGCGCAATGGCGTGATCTCGGCTCATGGCAACCTCCACCTCCTGGGTTCAAGAGATTCTCCTGCCTCAGCCTCCCAAGTAGCTGGGATTACAGGTATGCGCCACCATGCCCGCCTAATTTTGTATTTTTAGTAGAGACAGGATTTCTCCATATTGGTCAGGCTGGTCTCAAACTCCCGACCTCAGGTGATCCGCCTGCCTCGGCCTCCCAAAGTGCTGGGATTCTAGGTGTGAGCCACTGAGCCCAGCCTATGTCTGTTTCTTAATCCCCTCAACTTGCAAATGTGACCTTACAAGGAAAATGGGTCTTTGCAGATATAATTATAGATCTCAAGATGAGATCATCCTGGATTATCACAAATCCGATCACAAGTGTCCTTATAAACGACAGAAGAGGCAACCTCAATCTCCTGGGCTTAAGTGATCCTCCTGCCTCCGCTTCCCAAATAGCTGAGACTACAGGCATGCACCACCATGCCCAGCTAATTTTTTATATATTTTTTGTAAAGATGCAGTCTCGCCATGTTGCCCAGGCTGGTCTCAAACTCCTGGGCTCAAGCAATCCACTCGTCTTGGCCTCCTAAAGTGCTGGGATTATAGGCATGAGCCACTGCACCCAGCCTGCCTGGCTAATTTTTAAAAAAATTTTTGTAGAGATGGCATCTCGCTTTGCTGCCCAGGCTGATAGTTATCTGGTTTATTTGTTAACTGCTCATATTCCCCGATAAGACTGTGAGTTCCATGGTGGCTGAGATTGGGCTGTTCTTTTCATTTCTGCATCTCTTCCTCCAGGAAGCCCTCCATGACCCCAGGCTGGGTCAGCCCCATCCCTGTGGATTCCCTATCCCAGCCTTGCACACTCTGGGTTGTCACTCTCAACGAGTCTGTTCCCATGCTAGACTGTATGCCCCAGGAGGGCAGGTGGATGCTGTCATGGTCAGCACTGGGTCCCCAGCCCTATGTCGCAGATGTTCAGAAAATATCTGAATGGGCCAAGCACGGTGGCTCACGCCTGTAATCTCAGCACTTTGGGAGGCCGAGGCAGGTGGATCACTTGAGGTCAGGAGTCCGAGACCAGCCTGGCCAACATGGCGAAACCCTGTCTTGACTAAAAAAAAAAACACACAAAAAATTAGCCAGGCATGGTGGCGCATGCCACCCAGCTACTCGGGTGGCTGAGGCAGGAGAATGGCTTGAACCCAGGAGATGGAGATTGTAGTGAGCCAAGATCGTGCCACTGCACTCCAGCCTGGGTGTCTCAAAAACAAGAAAATATCTGAATGATTGTCAGTATACATATATCCTGACCCAGTGGAAACTGCTGTGCCCTGCAGTCACTGCAGAGGGGAGCAATCTGAGGTCCACGCTTTTGCAGTCTCAGCCACCTCTCATCAGATGCTTATCAAGCCCCACTGGCAGGACATTCGGGACAGATTCCAGGGGATGTTTCCAGCTGCCTCGAGAAGGCTCTGGGCTCCCAGAAGGCCAGGCCATTTCACCAACCACCCTGTCTCCTCCAAAGAGTAAACCAAGGCTGAGAGAGAAGCAGACACGGACCAGATTCCTGGGGTGTGGACTCCAAGCTCAATAGGCTTTTAGGAAAAAGTTTGAGTCCCAGAATCAGGATTCTTGTCCCTATATATAATCTCAGTTTCTGTATCTGGAAAGGGGGTATAATAATTTCCAAACTGTAGGCCTCGGAGAGCTCTCGGAGGCCACTAGTTGTAAAAAAAACAAATTCATACCTGGAATAACTTAGAACAGTGTCTGTCACATAGTAAGTGCTTGAGTTATTATTATTTTGAATTTTTTGTTTTGTTTTGTTTTTGAGACAGGGTCTCACTCTGTCGTCCAGGCTGGAGTGCAATGGTACAATCATGGCTCACTGCAACCTCGACCTCCCAGGCTTAAGTGATCCTCCCACCTCAGCCTCCAGAGTAGCTGGGAATCACAGGAGCATGCCACCATGTCTGGCTATTTTTTTTTTTTTTTTTTTTTTTTTTGAGACGGAGTTTTGCTCTTGTGGCCCAGGCCGGAGAGCAATGGGGCAATCTCGGCTCACTGCAACCTCTGCCTCGTGGGTTCAAGCGATTCTCCTGTCTCAGTCTCCCGAGTAGCTGGGTTTACAGGCACATGCAACCACGCTCGGCTAATTTTTGTATTTTTAATAGACACGGGATTTCATCATATTGGTCAGGCTGGTCTCAAACTCTTGACCTCAGGTGATCCTCCCGCCTCAGCCATGAAATTCATTTTTCAGAGAAGGCAATTAACACACAGAGTCAAGGCGACTTTTCCTGGGTCACACAGCCAGCTACGGGCTGGACTGGGGTTTGATCCCATCTCTGTCAGACTCCAAAGCCGGGGCTCCCAGCCATTTCCAACTCATTGTTGCTCAAATGCACCATTCCCACTCTGGTCACACAGCCCTTGAACGTGCTGTACCTTTTTTTGTGTGTTGCCCAGGCGGGTCTCAAACTCCTGGCCTCAAACGATCCTCCCATCTCAGCCTCCCAAAGTGCTGGGATTACAGGCCTGAGCTGCCTTGACCGCCTTTCTATTTCCTCTTGAAGAGATGGGAGCACTGAGGGGATTCCAGAAAAGGATACACCCAGTCCAGCTTGAGCCGGCAAGAAGGCAGCTCCGAGCGTGTGTCCAGGCTGTAGGTGGGTGCCAGCTCATCTGGGATCAGCATGGGCACAGGGCGGCCCCTCAGGAACATTTTCACGGAGCCATCCTCTGCCAGGACACCCCCAGAGGTCAGGCACTGACACCAGCCCCATCCCTATTCCCGCTCCTCTTCCAGCTTTTTTTTTTTTTTTTTTTTTTTTAAGGCAAGGAAACTGAAGCCAGAAAGGCAAAGACCCAGTAGCCAGGATTCCTGACCTCTGGCTCCAGCTTGTCATCCCAGCAAGCAAGCTTCCACCAAGCCCTTCCCCATCTCCCCACTCACCCACACTGAAGATAACTTCTTTGGTTTTGCTGTTAGGAAAGGACAAAGAAAAACAAAAGGTCTTAGCAGTCAGGTCAGAAAAGGGGAGACACCATTCCTCCTCCCCACCGCTCCCCGGAGGTCCGATGAAAACGGGGCCGAGTAAGGGGCAGAGCGCTGCCTCTCTGCAGGCCGTGTGCTTTGCTCGGTTGATCTTGCAGAGCCTAAGACACAGGCCCAGAGAGGCAGGGATCGCCAAAGATCACACAGCACGAAGTGGCAGGGACGCGATCCTGAAAGAAGGGAGTCACCAAGGACCCTTCCCTCCTAATCAGCACGGTGCTCCCAACGCCCCCCACCCGCAGTCCCCCAGCACCCCAAACGTCAAGCAGCGGGAGAAACCTGGAGAGTTTAAGGGAAGGGGCGTGTCCCCACGCCGGCCTGGGCCCCAGGGGATAGGGGAGACCTGAGATCTAAGCCCCTGGAGCGCGGAGAGGAGATGGGGGGTAGTCTGCAAAAGGGTCTCACCCAGGTCCAAAGCTACTCATGGCGGCGGCTGGCGGAGCTTCAGGGCCGGGGGTGGAGCCGGGACCGGCTCTGCCGCTTCCGGCCCTGGGAGGCGCCCGGACTGCCGCGCCCCTGCCCCGCCCTCCACGGCCGCCCCTGGAGCCGGAGGGTCCCACCGGGTCACACATCCCGGGCTGTGGACTCCCGATCCCAGGTTCTTTCAGGGTGGGTGGGGGGAGACTGGTTGAGAAGACGGACTCGGGAGCGCGCCTGCTTGAGTTAAAACCCCCGTTGTGCTAATTCCTAGCAGTGTACACAGGTCGTCCAACCTCTGCCTCGGTTTCCTCATTTTAAAAATGGGGATAATAAGAGTACCCGGCCGGGCGCGGTCGCTCACGCCTGTAATCCCAGCACTTTGGGAGGCCGAGGCGGGCGGATCACCTGAGGTCAGGAGTTCAAGACCAGTCTGGTCAACGTGGTGAAACCCCATCTCTACTAAAAATACAAAACTTAGCAGGGCGTGGTGGCTGGTGCCTGTAATCCCAGCTATTTGGGAGGCTGAAGGAGGAAAATCATTCGAACTAGGGAGGCGGAGATTACAGTGAGCTAAGATTGTGCCATTGTGCTTCAGCCTGGGCAACAAGAGCAAGACTCTGTCTCTAAATAATAAATAAATAAATAAGAGAACCCACACCTCCAGGGGATAGTTGAGAGGATGAAATTGGTTAATTATTGGGAAGTGCCTGGAGTATACATAACGCTGTATTTGTGTTTGCTATGTTTGAGCAGAGTTGAAATGTGCAACTTTTGACCTTGGTCTTGCCCTTGCCTGGCCTCCTAGCTCTGACCACGCCCACTACACCATAACTCCAGCTTTAGGGTGATTTTTGTTTCATTTTTGATACAGGGTATTGCTCTGTCGACCAGGCTGGAGTACAATGGCGTGATCATGGCTCACTGAAACCTTGAATTTCCTAGGCTCAAGTGATCCTCCCGCCACAGCCTCCCAAGTAACTGGGTCGACAAGCGCAGGCCAGCAGGTACGGCTATATTCTCTCTCTCTCTCTCTCTCTTTTTTTTATTTGTTTGTTTTAACGGAGTCTCACTCTGTTGCCAGGCTGGAGTGCAGTGGGGCGATCTCGGCTCACTGCAACCTCCGCCTCCCGGGTTGAAGTGATTCTCCTGCCTCAGCCTCCCGAGTAACTGGGACTACAGGCACGCGCCACCACACCCAGCTAATTTTTGTATTTTTAATAGAGAGGGGGTTTCACCATGTTGGCCAGGATGGAGATCTTGTGAAACACCCTCCTAGGCCTCCCAAAGTGCTAGTATTACATGCGTGAGCCACCACGCCAGGCCTAATTTATTTTCGTTTTTAGTAAAGACGAGGGCTCGCTACGTTGCCCAGCCTGGTCTCGAACTCCTGAGCTCAAACGATGATCCCGCCTCCGCCTCCCAAACTGCTAGAATTATAACCTCAGGTTTTTACTCGATCCACATCTTCAGTATGGCCCTGCCTCTGGAGTTGACCACACCTGTCATTCTGATCTCAACCACCTCCTCCCTTCTCACCCTGTTCCTGAGTTGACTCAGTCGCTTGAGAATTGACTGCTACCTCCCCGCAAAGCTCCTTCTCCGGCCCGCCAGGCATTCTCATTACGTCCATTTTCACGTATTCCTTAGTTGAGTACCTTCAAGGCCTCCAAGTTGGCTCCACCTCTTGGCATTTGGCCACGCCCCCACGGCCCCGCCTAACCTTTAAACCACGCCCCTTTCCGCCAGGCAGTGCCCCCTGATTTTGATGTCAAGGCTTCCGGAATCTGGCATGCCTCCACCTGGCCTCAGCCTCTGTTACCCCATACCCCAGGTTTTAATTTCGCCCAGGCGAACACTCTGGCCGCACCTTTAAATTCCTCAGACTTGGCCGGGCGCGGTGGCTCAAGCCTGTAATCCCAGCACTTTGGGAGGCCGAGACGGGTGGATCACGAGGTCAGGAGTTCGAGACCATCCTGGCTAACACGGTGAAACCCCATCTCTACTAAAAATACAAAAAAAAAAAAAAACTAGCCGGGCGAGGTGGCGGGCGCCTGTAGTCCCTGCTACTCAGGAGGCTGAGGCAGGAGAATGGCGTAAACCCGGGAGGCG
>NC_045454.1:12281954-12295966 GCF_002776525.5 Piliocolobus tephrosceles | reverse complement strand
GAGCGAGACTCCGTCTCAAAAAAAAAAAAAAAAAAAACAAAAACAAATTCCTCAGACTCCCTCTTTCCTTGCAGAAACTCAGTGGCTGCTCCCTTGACTTCATCCCTGAAACTCAACGGGGCCTCTCCTTTACCTTAATAACCACGTCCATAAGCCAAGCTCCTCCCTGACTTCCTCAGCCTGTAGACCTGACTGTCCAGCTCCTAAAAATTCTGGCCCCGCCCCTCAAATATTGACTCCGCCCTCCCAGACCTTCCTCTGTTACCGTGCCACCTTAAGATTGGTCCTTCCAAGGCTCTGGCACTGTCCCCGTATTTGAACCAGCTGGCCCCACTCTAGGTTACGACCTCGTGGCCTGGGGCATGACTACATTTCTCGACCACTTCCTCCCTATCTCTTTCTGCTGCTTAACGCCGCCCCAGTCCTTACCCTTCCTTTTTCGCGCTACAGTTGCTGCTGGAGGATGTGGTCCGGCTGCGGGGGTCCTCGCGGCGCACCGAGGCCAGGCGCTCTGGTGACAAGTAGCGGCGGACACTGCTAAAAGAGAGCACACAGTTGGGGGCAGAGCCTTCGAGGCCAGCAGGCAAGTGCCGTGAGCAGGCGAGATCCTCCCTGCACCTTCTGCTGCTGGAACTCAGGCAAACAAACCACCTCTGTCTCCCATGAGGTCTTGGAAGAGGCTGGGGGTCCCCGCCTTGTGCCTTACCTGCGCCCGGAGGTCGCCTCCTTCTTGGGAGAGGATGGGGACGTGGCATAGCCACCCACGCGCCGCGGGGGTCCCGAGCCATTAAGGGGCGTCCTGGTGGGAAGGCCTTTCAAGAGCTGACACACTGGAGGGATGGGGACAGAAGAGGGTGAGTATGAGGACCAGGCCCCGGTCCTCCCCATCCCACCCCTCCAGTCTAACCGGGATACCCGAGGCAGTGGTGCCTAAGCGCGGAGGCGCCCGGCCCTTGGGGGTGCCCCGCGCGCGGAGCGCAGCTCCCTGTTCTTCGCACGCCCGCAGGCGACGCAGAGCATCCGCCAGCGCCGCCTTTAGGACCGCCAGCTCGTCTTCCTGTAACTGCAGCCGCTGCTCCAGCGCCGACACGCGGTCGTCCACTTCCATACCGCTCGTGCCCGACAAATTGTCATCTGGAAGACGGGGGAGTGCCGGCTGCAGGGCCACCCAGGAGCTCCAGTACCCAACGGGTCCCTCCCGCCTTCCTGGGTCTAAGCGAGGGGGCCAGCCACGCCCCTTTCCTGTCCCGCTACCTGGGGCTGGGACACTTGGAGATGGGCCAAGGAAGAGGACTCTGAAGGGGGAAGGAAATCCCCACCGCTCTCCAACCCATCCCCACACTCCTCTCTGCTGCAGCGCGCTGGCCCTGTGACCCTGGGGAAGTCCCTTCCCTCTTATTTTCTAAGATTCAGCGAACCCAGGAGCCTCTCGCTCTGGCTTTAAGATTCTATGACTAAGACGTGGCCAGGCACGGTGGCTCACGCATGTAACCCTAGCACTTTGGGAGGCCCAGGCGGGCGGATCACGAGGTCGGGAGATCGAGACCATCCTGGTCAACACGGTGAAACCCCGTCTCTACTAAAATACAAAAAGAAAAAGAAAAAAAAAAAAAATTAGCCGGGCGTGGTGGCGTATGCCTGTAGGCCCAGCTACTCTGGAGGCTGAGACAGGGAAATCACTTGAACCCGGAGGGTCAGAGGTTGCCATGAGTCAAGATCACGCCACTGCACTCGCACTCCAGCTTGGCGACAGAGCGAGACTCCGTCTCAAAAAAAAAAAAAAAAAAAAAAAAAGATTCTATGACTAAGACGTTTAAGTATCTATGAGTGATAAGAGCATTTGCAAAATGACACACTAACCTACTCCTAATGACACTAAAGTTCTAGAATTGATCCCCAACATCCTCCGAAGATGCTGTTATGAATACCAACGTCTCTTCACTGTTTCTAAGACTTTCCCAGTCAAAAGGTCATGCCTAGCCTCCCCATGTCCCCTCCTCTCCTCACCCTGGTGTTCGACCCTAGAGCCAGCTGCAAGGACAGAGCTTCGGCGGCCCCTGGCGGCGGACTTGGGGGTTGCAGGCAGCGCATCGCAGACCCAGAAGACCCAAGGGAGAATGCAGACGGGGATGACACCTAAACTCTTCCCCCGCAGGCATTCCTCTTTTCTGTTCTCCTTCTTTATTTCGCCTCTACCCCGCGCCCCTGAGTTGGCTCTCCAGCCTATGGATGCAACCAAAATGACTCCCCGAGTGGCCCCCCCAACCCCGCTCATTTTCCCAAAGTGGGAGGGGTGGAGACCCAAGGGGTCCCTCTCCCCCTTTTCCCCCAGAATACTCATACCCAGACTCATTGCTGACCACAACCAAGGAAGCCCTGGTTCCCAGCCTGGTGGAAGTAAAGGTGGTAGCTTAGACAGGGACAGGGCGTGGAGCTCGCACCTGCCATCCCGCGTCCATAGGCCGCCCAACTGGCCCTCTGGGCTCCGCAGTGCAGCCGCCGCTCCTCCCTCCTTCCCCCGTAGCCCAATCGCCTACCGAGGCTTGTCCGCCCTGCCCCCAACTCAGCGCCTCCCAGGTCCGGTGCCCGGACTGCAGAGGGAGGTGGGAGCCTCCTGAGGTCAGAAGGAGTGAGCCGTCAGCACTTAGAACTCATAACAGTGAGAAACCTCTAGGGGTCTTGTTGGCATCAAGTTTTGCAAACGGGAAACTAAGGAAGGAGGCTAGCAGGAGTGTGCAGAGACACGCCAAAGATCACCCAGCCAGTAGGTGGGGGCAGGGGACCCAATCACCTCCTTTGCTCAGCCTGGTCCTACCTACCATTAATAATACGACCAGGAAAAAAATGGCATCTGATACCGTGAGCTTACATGTGCCAGGCGCTGCTCACACAAAACACTTAGCACGTTCCTGGCTCATGTTGATGCTCGATAAATCCAGAATAGGATTAACTATTTTTATGATACCTAATGCTTTTGGCAACTCTAGTAGTCGTAGTGGCATAATCCATTTTAGGAGGAGAGGAGGAGGAACTGAAGCCCAGAAAGGTGACGTTACTTGTTACATGCACACACAGCCGATCAATGGAAGAACCCATACTCAACCCAGGAATGGCCACCCTGTCATTCTGGCTCTTAGAGGGACAGAGGAGGACAAAATAAGAATTCTGGGTACCCTGCTAATTCCAGTGGTCCCTGGCACTAGGGTGTGTGCCCAGAGGACTGAACCTCCAAACTGAGTTAAATAGAGGTGCTTTCATCTTGACACTTGTGCCCCACCCAGAGCGGCCAGTTGCACTGTCAGGCCTTGGCCAGCCCATCCTGCCAATCCCCACATCTCCACCATCCCCACCCCTGTGACTCAAGCCCTCTGCTCCCTCCTGACCATCCCCTCATCCTCAGCCCTTTTTTCCCAGAAACCAGGCCTCACTTCCCACTTTTCCCTCCTAACTCCCCTCTTCTCCTATCTCTCTTCACCTGTGCCTGATACCCACAGTGGCCCTTCTGGTATCACACGCATTTGTCTAGGGAGAAGGGATGGTCCTAATGCACGGGAGGGCCAGGGCCAGAGGATTTGGGAGGTATCCTAAAGGCAAAGTCCTCTGACTGTCCCTTTCCAGTCCCACACTCTGCCCTCAACTCAACACCAAATCCATCCCCACCCCCTCCGTCTGTCCCCCTGCTACGGAGATAGGGGAGCGTTCCAGAAGCTTGAAGGGAGAAAGGGCAGAGTTCCAGGCCCAATCGACTCTCAGGTCCTTCCCCCTTCCAATCCCTGGTTCCTTCGTGTTCTGCCCTTCTCTCCTCTCCGTCTAGCCACCTCTGGAGTAGCGGAGGATCCAAGTGGGTGGGGGGCTGGGATCTGGGTTTTGGGGACCAGGGACCTTCTCTTGGGTCAGGGTCCTGCTGAGGGAGAGGAAAGGGGGATCTTCAGCAAGGGAGGGGGATGGGGACTTGGAAGGAGGAGGTTGGGGCAAGAAGAGATGGGTCCAGCCTTGGGCGGGGCCAAGGTCGGAACTGAGGAGGGGTCTCACCGTTGCAGTATTGCAGCAGCGAGGACGTGTCGTACAGGCCGCAGAAGGCCGGGCCGCGCTCCGCCATCGTCCCACCACAGCCACCGCCGGCCCCCCCGGTCCCAGCTCGGGCCCGGTCCCCCCCACCAGGCCCTGCCTCCCGTTGCCATAGCAACGCCCTTCGTTCCAGCATCCCCAGCTCAGCTTGCCTGGCATCAGGCGGCCGGCGCCGGGCCTGGCGCTGGGGTCATCCCCCAGGATGCCCAGAAAGGGGGGTAGGACACCCCCTGCCAAGCCCCCCAACACAATCCTCGGGCCAGGATTGGCTGCGCCCAGATCCCCCTAGGTACCGTCTGGTCCCGCCCACAACCAGAGTGTTTTCTCTGTAGACCCCCCTCCTCGCCCTTTTAGAACCAATGAGGGACTGTCGCGCAGGGCCCTCCACCAATAGGGATGCAGAGGGATTGGAAGGGGCTGGGCCTCTCCTGCTTTCAGCCTGAAGCGCAGCCCCGAGCTCCGGGAGGAGGATGGGGTGGAGGTAGTCACTCCCCTAGCCCCAAAACCTTCTCTTCAGATTTTCATTGGATTTTCCAAAAGCTCCCTCCTTAAGACCAGGGCCCGACCTTATAGCCCCAAACCGGCTCAGGGAACTCTTGTTTATTACATCTAGGCCCACCCCCAGGCTCTTAGCCCCACCCCCGGAATCTTGCGGGTGCTAAAGTTTTATTCCTGCCCACAGAATCATTAGCACCGCCCCCTGAACCTCCAAAGGTTTATAGTATAGTACTTCTCCAGAGCTCTGGACAGGACCTTCTTATAGGATTAGTTCCGCCCTCGGAATTTAAACCCCTCCCCCCGCAGTCTGTTAGTCCCTCCCCAACCTTCCCCACCACTCTGTCTGCGGCCCCAGGCCCTTAACTCCGCCCTTAGAGCCCTAGCCTCCCACAACCGTATTATCCACTCCGGGCTTTGGCACAGGCCCAGTTGTGAGGCTTGGACTAGCCCTCGTGTCAGGCAGAGATGGCTCGAAAGTTGTGGGGGAAAAGGGGAGGGTAGAAAACCCGACAATGGATTTCAAGAATATTGGACCGCCTTCCACAAGTCTCCAAAGAGGGTAAATACCTAGGGTATAGGCAGGAGAAGTGAAGTCTAGAGTCGAAAAAGAATTCCCTCTGGACACAGGGACAAACAGTAGAAACTTTGGAACCAGACTGACCTGGGTTTGAATCCTGACTCCTCTACTGTCCAATTTCATGACCCAAAAGCTCCACCTCCGCATCTGGAAAGTGGGGCCTCATAATCCTGCCTGCCTCATTCATTCATTCAAAAATGTTTACGGAGTGCCTAACGGGCCAGGCTCTGTTCTAGGTGCTGAAGTTTCAGGAGTGACTAAGTGAACCTGTTTCCTCTCATGAATCGTTCATTCAATGGAAGAGGTAAACAATCATACATAAAATAAATAACAATACCTAACGTTTAATCAGCAGTCACTATGGGCAAAACACTCAGTTATTCTCACCAAAAGCCCTATTTTGTTGTTGTTTGTTTGTTTTTGAGATGGATTCTCGCTCTGTCGCCCAGGCAGGAGTGCACTGGTACAATCTCAGCCCACCGCAACCTCCGCCTCCCAGGTTCAAGCGATTCTCCTGCCTCAGCCTTCGGAGTAGCTGGGACTACAGGCGCGCGCCACCACACTCAGCTAATTTTTGTATTTTTAGTAGAGACGGGGTTTCACCATGTTGGCCAGGATGGTCTCGATCTCTTGACTTCGTGATCTGCGCACCTTATCATCCCAAAGTGCTGGGATCACAGGCACGAGCCACCGCACCCGGCCTGTTTTTTTATATTTTAAAAATATTTTGCAGAGAGGAGCTCTTGCTATATTGCCAAAGCTGGTCTCGTACTCCTGGCCTCAAGTGATCCTTCGGCCTGGGCCTGCCAAAGTGCTGGAATAATAGATGTGTCTCACTCACTCTTGCCCTGCCCGTAACGCAGTGGCATGATCTTGGCTCACTGCAACCTTCACCTCCCAGATTCAAGCGATTTTCGTGCCTCAGCCTCCCCAGCAGCTGGGATTACAAGTGTGCACCACCATGCCTGGCTAATTTTTGTATTTTTAGTAGACACATGGTTTCACCATATTGGCCAAGCTGGTCTCTAACTCCTGACCTCAAGTGATCCTCCCGCCTCAGCCTCCCAAAGTGTTGAGATTATAGTCGTGAGCCACTGCGCCCAGCAAAAGCCCTATTTTAATCACCATTTTAGAGATGATGATACAGAAACAGCGTGGCAGTGGCTTACAACCTGTTAATTCCCAGCACTGTCGAAGGCCAAAGAAGGGGGATTATAAGGGCACGAGATCAGTCTGGGCAACAAAGCAAGACCGTGCCGCTACAAAACAAAATTTCCTCCTTTTTTTTTTTTTTCTTTTGAGATAGAGTCTTGCTTTTGTGGCCCAGGCTGGAGTGCAATGGCACGATCTTGGCTCACTGCAACCTCTGTTTCCCGGGTTCAAGCAATTCTCCAGACTTAGCCTCCCGAGTAGCTGCGATTACAGGCACCCACCACCACGCCCGGCTAATTTTTTTGTATTTTTATTTTTTTGTATTTATTTACTTATTTATTTTGAGATGAAGTCTCACTCTGTTGCCCAGGCTGGAGTGCAGTGGTGCGATCTCGACTCACCACAACCTGCGCCTCCCTGGTTCAAGCGATTCTCCTGTCTCAGCCTTCCAAGTAGCTGGGACTACAGGCTCGGGCCACAATGCCTAGCTAATTTTTGTATTTTTAGTAGAGACAAAGTTTCACTATGCTGGCCAGGCTCGTCTGGAACTCCTGACCTCATGATCTGCCCACCCTGGCTTCCCAAAGTTCTGGGATTATAGGTGTGAGCCATCGCACCTGGCCAAAACAAAATTTTTTGTCAGCCTGGCATGGTGGTGCATGCCTGTAGTTCCAGCTACTTGGAAGGCTGAGATGGATCACTGGAGCCCAGGAGGTCGAGACTGCAGCAAGCTATGATCGTGCCACTGCACTCCAGCTTGGGCAACAGAGCAAGAAGGTTTACAGACAGGATAATATAATCAAAAAGGGAGCAGGAGGCTCATTTAGAGACCATAGAGCCAGGCAGTTACCTCTGAGGAAGTGACATTTGAGTTGACATGTGTAAAACAAGAAGGGTTGGGCATGGTGGCTTACGCCTGTAATCCCAGCACTTTGGGAGGCAGGCAGATCACCTGAGGTCAGGAGTTCAAGACCAGCCTGGCCAACATGGCGAAACCTTGTCTCTACTAAAAATACAAAATTTAGATAGGCATGGTGGCACACACCTGTAATCCCAGCTACTCGGGAGGCTGAGGCAGAATTGCTTGAAATAGGGAGGTGAAGGTTGCAGTGAGCAGAGACCAAGCCATAGCACTCCAGCCTGGGTGATAGAGTGAAACTCCAGCTCAAAAGAAAAGAAAAGAAAAAGGAAGAAAGGAAGAAAGAAAGAGAAAAACAAGAAGGAAGCAGTTATGCCTGGAGTTGGGAGGCAGGAGATTTCTAGGCAGAGGAAAGAGGAAGTGCAAAGGTCCTGAGGTTGGTTTGAGTTTAGCATATTCCTGGGGACCCAGAAGGTTGATGAGGATGAAGCTGTGGAGATAGAGGAGAAGGCGAGGATGTGAGGTCAGGGAGGCTATGGGCCTTCCATATCTTACAGGGCCTCAAAGGCTGGGGGAAGACTTTGGCAGTTTGTCACTGTACCCTCCACAAGCCACAGTGAGTCACAGATATAAATTATATATGAGTCACCAGGCATGCATGTAATCCCAGCATTTTGGGAGGCCAAGGTGGGTGGATCACTTGAGGTCAGGAGTTTGAGACCAGCCTGGCCAATATGGCGAAACCCCGTCTCTACCAAAAATACAAAAATTAGCCAGGCGTGGTGGTGCATTGCCTGTGATCCCAGGTACTCAGGAGGCTGAGACAGGAGAATGGCTTGAACCCTGGAGGCAGAGGTTGCAATGAGCCAAGATGGTGCCACTGGACTCCAGCCTGGGCAACAGAGCAAGACTTTGTCTCAAAAAAGAAAAAACAAATTATACATTGAGTACAGTGCCTAGCACACAATGAGGCATCAATGATGGGCTGGGCACGGTGGCACGTGTTTGTAGTCCCAGCTACTCGAGAGGCTGAGGTGGGAGGATCCGTTGAGCTCACGAGTTCTGGATTGTAGTCCACTATGGCAATTGGGTGTCTGCACTCAGTTCAGCATCAGTTCGGCTACCTCCTTGGAGTAGGGGACCACCAGGTTGCTTAAGAAGGGGTGAACTGGCTCAGGTCAGAAAGGGAATAGGGTAAAACTTCCATGCTGGGCAGTAGTGGTATCCCGCCTGTGAATAGCCACTGCACTCCAGTCTGGGCAACACGGCGAGAACCTCTCTCTTAAAAAGTGAAAAACAAAGGCTGGGCACAGTGGCTCACGCCTGTAATCCCAACACTTTGGGAGGCCGAGGCAGGTGGATCACGAGGTCAGGAGTTCGAGACCAGCCTGGCCAGCATAGTGAAACCCCGTCCTAAAAATACAAAAAATTAGCCAGGCGTGGTGGTGTGTGCCTGCAATCCCAGCTACTCAGGAGGCAAAGGCAGGAAAATTGCTTGAATTGGGGAGGCAGAGGTTGCAGTAAGTGGAGATTGCGCCATTGTACTCCAGCCTAGGTGACAGAGCAAGACACCATCCAAAAAAAAAAAAAAAGGCCGGGCGCAGTGGCTCATGCCTGTAATCCCAGCACTTTGGGAGGCAGAGGTGGGTGGATCACGAAGTCAGGAGCTCGAGACCATCCTGGCTAACACAGTGAAACCCTGTCTCTACTAAAAACACAAAAAATTAGCCAGGCACAGTGGCGGGCGCCTGTAGTCCTAGCTACACGGGAAGCTGAGGCAGGAGAATGGCATGGGCCTGGGAGGCGGAGCTTGCAGTGAGCCGAGATTGCACCACTGCACTCCAGCCTGGGCGACCGAGCGAGACTCCATCTCCAAAAAAAAAAAAAGTTAGCTGGGCTTACTTTTTTTTTTTTCAGATGGAGTTTCACTCTTGTTGCCCAGGCTGGAGTGCAGTGGTGTGATCTCTGCTCACTGCAACCTCCACCTCCTGGGTTCAAGCGATTCACCTGCCTCAGCCTCCCGTGTAGCTGGGATTACAGGCATGTGACACCTTGCCTGGCTAATTTTTGTATTTTTAGTAGAGACAGGGTTTTACCGTGTTGGCCAGGCTGGTCTCGATCTGCTGACCTCAGGTGATTCACCCGCCTTGGCCTCCCAAAGTGCTGGGATTATAAGCGTGAGCCACCGTGCATGGCCAGTTGGGCTTACTTCTTGTTGAACAGGTCTAAAAAAGAAAAATAGGCAGACCTGGTAGCTCATGCATGTAGCTCCAGCTACTTGGGAGCCTGAGGCCAGAGGATCACTTAAGCCCAGGAAGGAGTTCGAGGCTGTCGTGAGCTAGGATGGCGCCACTGCACTCCAGTCTGGGTGGCATAGTGAGACCCCATCTCTTAAAAAAACACACACACACAAAAACAAATGAAATAAATAAACAAATAAAAAAATCAATGATGGATTCAAAGTGATGACCAGAATAGCCATGGGTCCTTATCCTCTCACGATCATCACTAATTGTGTTACTGACAGAAACAATGCAGGAGGTTTTCTGCCTCCCAAATCCCGCTTCTCCCACCCCCCCCAATCCTCTTGAGCTCAGATTCTAGGAGAGGGGAAGTCAGACACCCAGATACAGAACTCTGAAGCAGACTGCAAAGTGTTAAGGGCTGTTACCGGGGTGTCCCGAGAGGACCGCGGAGTCCCAGGGAGATCAGATCCAGGGGCTCCATATGGTGCAGGAGGAGGAGGCAGGAGAGCCAGGCACAGGGATTTAGCTTGATGAGTTATGGGAGGTGGGAGATGGCACACAAAGATGAGTCAGAACCACTCCTTGCCCTTGAGGGGCCCCCAGCCTCCGTGCGGGGACCGAACACTGTCGGGGTCCATGCCAGCTAAGTGATCTTGGCTCAGTGGCTTGGTTTTTCCTCCTCTGCAAAACAGGAGTCAACCCAGCCCCCACTTCCCAGGGGAGCAGAGCAGGTTGAATGGGCTCATGCTCATAAAGTGCCCAGCACAGTGGTTTGGGGGTACAGGTAATGGAGGTGGTTTGATTACAACTGTTTTCGCAGGGAGATGTCAAGGGTGTGGGAGGCAGGCGTGGGGAGAGAACGGCTCTGTCTCAGGAGGGGGTGGGGGCAGGCAGCGCTCACCGTCTCTTTGTCTTTCTGCCTCCAGGTTTCCTTCTCCCTGAGGCTTGTCGCTCTCATCTCTATCTCTGTTTTTCTTCATATCTCTGTCTAGAAATTGGATTTCATCCCAGCACTTTGAGAGGCCGAGGTGGGTGGATCACCTGAGGTCGGGAGTTCGAGACCAGCCTGATCAACATGGAGAAACCCTGTCTCGCCGGGCGTGGTGGCTCAAGCCTGTAATCCCAGCACTTTGGGAGGCCGAGACGGGCGGATCATGAGATCAGGAGATCGAGACCATCCTGGCTAACACAGTGAAACCCCGTCTCTACTAAAAAATACAAAAAACTAGCCGGGCGAGGTGGCGGGCGCCTGTAGTCCCAGCTACTCCGGAAGCTGAGGCAGGAGAATGGCGTAAACCCGGGAGGCGGAGCTTGCAGTGAGCTGAGATCCGGCCACTGCGCTCCAGCCTGGGTGACAGAGCGAGACTCCATCTCAAAAAAAAAAAAGAAACCCTGTCTCTACTAAAAATACAAAATTTCCGGGTGTGGTGGCTCACACCTGTAATCTCAGCACTTTGGGAGGCCGAGGCGGGCAGATCACGAGGTCAGGAGATCAAGACCATCCTGGCTAACATGGTGAAACACCGTCTCTACTAAAAATACAAAAATTAGCCGGGTGTGATGGCGGGCGCCTGTAATCCCAGCTACTTGGGAGGCTGAGGCAGAAGAATTGCTTGAACCTAGGAGGTGGAGGTTGTGGTGAGCCGAGATCGCACCATTGCACTCAGTGAGCTGAGATTGTGCCACCGCACTCCAGCCTGGGCAATAGAATGAGACTTCTTCTCCAAAAAAAAAAGTTGGACAAATTGGGTCTTCCTTTCATCACCTATGAGACATGTCACCCTGAGCAAGTTAATTCCCTTCTCTGGGCCTCAGTTTCCCTATCCAGAAAATGGGGATAGTATAACACCTCTGCTACAGGTCTGTTATGAGAAGGGAGATATAGATGTGTAAAATATCCAATACGGTGGCCATTATTATTATTATTATTATTACTGATAATCTCTGACTCTGTTTTTCTCTCAGCATCTCTTTTATTTATTTATTTATTTTGAGATGGAGTCTCGCTCTCTCATCCAGGCTGGAGTGCAGTGGTGCGATTTCGGCTCACTACAAACTCTGCCTCCCAGGTTCAAGCAATTCTCCGGCCTCAGCCTTCCTAGTACCTGGGATTACAGGTGCCCGCCACCACACCTGGCTGATTTTTTGTATTTTTAGTAGAGATGGGGTTTTACCATCTTGGCCAGGCTGGTCTTAAACTCCTGACCTCATGATCCACCCGCCTCAGCCTCCCAAAGCGCTGGGATTACAGGCGTGAGCCACCGCACCCGGCCACTTTCTTTTATTCTTTCATTTTCTGTTTGTTTGTTTTTTGAGACAGAATCTCGCTCTATTGCCCAGGTTGGAGCGCAGTGGTGCAATCATGGCCCACAGCAGCCTCAACCTCTTAGGCTCAAGTGATCCTCCTCCCTCACCCTTCTGAGTAGCTGGGACTACACGCACCAGCAGCCGTGCCTTGCTAATTTTTAAAAATTTTTTTGTAGAGACAGGGTCTCACTATGTTGCCCAGGCTGGTCTTGAACTCTGGGACTCAAGCGATCCTCCCATCCCAGCCTCCCCAAATGCTGGGATTACAGGTGTGAGCCACCATGCCTGGCCTCTTTCTTTTTTTGTATTTCTCTCCCTATGTCTCATTCTGTCAGTCTATCTCCCTACTTGGGTTTATGTTTGGGCTTGGAGCTTCATGAAGCCAGAGTAAGAGCTGTCCCAGTCACCAGGGTCCCCAGCATTGCCAAGCTCATAGCCTGGCATGTAACAAATGTCCAGTAAAATGCATTGAACTCTCACCTCTGCTGAGCCAATGTTGGGCAATGCTGGAGACACAGCAGTGACTGAGACAGCCCCAATCTTGCCCACGTAGGGCCCATAGTGTTGGGCACGGTGGCTCACGCCTATAATCCCAGCACTTTAGGAAACTGAGGCAGTGGATCTCTCTTTTTTTTTTTTTTGAGACAGAGTTTTGCTCTTGTTGCCCAGGCTGCAGTACAGTGGCGCGATCTTGGCTTACTGCAACCTCTGCCTCCTGGGTTCAAGCGATTCTCCTGTCTCAGCCTCCTGAGTAGCTGGGCTTACAGGCGCACGCCACCACACCCAGCTAATTTTTTTTGTTTTTAGTAACGACGGGGTTTCATCATCTTGGCCAGGCTGGTCTCGAACTCCCAACCTCAGGTGATCCACCCAACTCGGCCTCCTAAAGCGCTAGGATTACAGGCGTGAGCCACTGCACCCGGACTGGATCTCTCTCTCTCTTTTTTTTTTCTTTTTGTGATGGAGTCTTGCACTGTCGCCCAGGCTGGAGTGCAGTGGTGAGATCTCTGCTCACTGCAAGCTCCGCCTCCCAGGTTACACCATTCTCCTGCCTCGGCCTTCCCAGTAGCTGGGACTACAGGTGCCTGCCACCATGCCCGGCTAATTTGTTTTGTATTTTTAATAGAGACGGGGTTTCACCATGTTGGCCAGGATGATCTCGATCTCCTGACCTCGTGATCTGTCCTCAGCCTTCCAAAGTGCTGGGATTACAGGTGTGAACCACCGCGCCCGGCCAATGGGATCTCTTCTTTATGTTTTGTTTTGTTTGGAGACAGGGTCTCACTGTCACCCAGGCTGGAGTGCAGTGGCATCATCTTGCCTCACTGCAGCCTGGACCTCCCCGGCTCAAGCAATCCTCCCATCTCAGCCTCCCAACTAGCTGGAACTACAGGCGTGCACCACCATGCCCGGCTAATTTTTTGTATTTTTTGTAGAGATAGGGTTTCACCATGTTGCCCAGGTTGGTCTCAAACTCCTGGGCTCAAGCAATCCACCCACCTTGGCCTCCCAAAATGCTGGAATTACAGCTGTGAGCTACGACTCCTAGCCAGGAGGCTCTCTTTAGGACAGGCATTCAAGACCAGCCTGGGCAACACAGTGAGACCCCGTCTCTAAAAAAAAATAAAAATATAGCCAAGCATTGTGGAGGGCCCCTGTAAACCCAGCCACTCAGGAGGCTGAGGCATGAGAATCGCGTGAACCCGGGAAGCAGAGGTTGCAGTGAGCCGAGATCGTGCCACTACACTCTAGCCTGGGTAACAGAGCAAAACCTCATCTCAAAAACTCATAATAATTAAAAAAATAAATAAATAAATTAGCTGTACTTGGTGGCCTGTGCCTGTAGTCCTAGCTACTGGGGAGGCTGAGGTGAGAGGATCACTTGGGCCCAGGAGGTCAAAGCTGCAGTGAGCCGTGATTGTATCACTCCACTCCAGTCTGCACGACAGAGCGAGACGCTGCTCTAAAAAAAAAAAAAAAAAAAAAAGCCTGGAGGAAAAGGCCCAGAAGGCCCAGGTTTGCCCGCTCTCCCTGAGGCTTGAAAAGGGGCTTAGGGGCTTGCTGAGCACTACCAGGGAGCAATCAGGGACCCTACACGTTTGAATCTTTCAACTGATCCTGCACATTGCTGGCTGTTTGCACTGGGTTTTGGAGGCAGGGAAGGCTGGAACTGTCTCTAGGGCCCCAGCTGAGAGCCCCTCTGCCGGCCTCTGAGCCCCTGGAGCCCCCACCCCACCCCGCATGAGATTATGTCAACATAGCCCAGACGATTCTGGCCAGGACAATATTTGCCCTCAGGATCTGG
>NC_045454.1:12246060-12256954 GCF_002776525.5 Piliocolobus tephrosceles | reverse complement strand
TTGCTTTCTGGTTTGGAGACAGAGTTTCGCTCTGTTGCCCAGGCTGAAGTACAGTGATGCGATCTCGGCTAACTGCAAGCTCCACCTCCTGGGTTCAACCAATTCTCTGCCTCAGCCTCCCGAGTAGCTGGGACTATAGGCACCTGCCACGACTCTCGGCTAATTTTTGTATTTTTAGTAGAGATGGGATTTCACCATCTTGGCCAGGCTGATCTTGAACTCCTGACCTCATGATCCACCCACCTCAGCCTCCTGAAGTGCTAGAATTACAGGTGTTAGCCACCTCGCCCAGCCAATTTTGTATTTTTGGTAGAGATGGGGTTTCTCCATGTTGGTCAGGCTGGTCTCAAACTCCCGACTTCAGGTGATCCATCTGCCTCAGCCTCCCAAAGTGCTGGGATTACATGCATGAGCCACTGCACCCAGCTGTTTTCATTTTTTTTTTATGTACAGTCTCACTCTGTCACCCAGGCTGGAATGCAGTGGTGCGATCTCAGATCACTGCAACCTCCGCCTCCTGGGTTCACGCAATTCAGCCTCCTGAGTAGCTGGGATTATAGGTGTGCACCACTACACTCGGCTAACCTTTGTATTTTTAGTAGAGTTGGGGTTTTACCGTGTTGCCCAGGCTGGTCTCGAACTCCTGCCCTCAACTGACCTCCCGCCTCGGTCTCCCAAAACGCTGGAATTACAGGCGTGAGCCACCACGCCTGGCCAAATTTTTGTATTTTTTGTACAGATGGGGTCTTGCTATATTCCTCTGGCTTGTCTTGAGCTCCTGGGCTCAAGTGATCCTCCCACTTCGGCTTCCCAAAATGCTGAGATTACAGGTGTGAGCCACCATGCCTGGCCAGGTTGCTGTTTTAGGTGGGGACAAGGGAAAGCATTTCTGAAGAGACATTGGAACAGAGACCTGAAGAACGTGAGGGGACAAGCCAGGCAGGTATTTGGGGAAAATGTTTCAGGCAGGGAAATACCAAGGACAAGATCCCTGAGGCAGGAGCGTAGCTGGCGACAGGGAGAAAGACCAGGGTGCCTGAAGCATGGGAGCCAGTAGAGAGGCTGTGAGGAGATGAGGACGGAGGGGTGAGGGGCCTCGGGGGCCAGGTGAGGACTTCGACTTTTCCTCTGCTTGAAGCAGGGTCCATGGGAGGGCTCTCAGCAGAAGGATTTGGTCTGAGTGAGATTTTTTTTTTTTTTTTTTTTTTGAGACTAGAGTCTCACTCTGTCGCCCAGGCTGGAGTGCAGTGGCGTGATCTAGGCTCACTGCAAGCTCTGCCTCCTGGGTTTACTTATACCATTCTTCTGCCTCAGCCTCCTGCCTAAGTAGCTGGGACTACAGGCGCCCGCCACCACGCCCGGCTAGTTTTTTTTATTTTTAGTAGAGACAGGTTTTCACTGTGTTGGCCAGGATGGTCTTGATCTCCTGACCTCATGATCCACCCGCCTCAGCCTCCCAAAGTGCTGGGATTACAGGTGTGAGCCACCATGCCTGGCCGAGACTCCCATTTCTACCAAAAATAAAAAATTAGCGGCCGGGTGCAGTGGCTCATGTCTGTAATCTCAGCACTTTGGGAGGCCGAGGCAGGCGGATCACCTTAGGTCAGGAGTTCAAGACCAGCCTGACCAACATGGAGAGACCCTGTCTCTACTAAAAATACAAAAATTATCCAGGCTAGGTGGGACACACCTGTAATTTCAGCTACTCAGGAGGCTGAGGCAGGAACATTGCTTGAACCCGGGAGGCAGAGGTTGCCCTGAGCTGAGACTGCACCACTGCACTCCAGCCTGGGCAACAAAACAAGACCCTGTATTTAAAAAAAAAAATGTTAACTTGGTGTGGTGCATGCCTGTAGTCTTAGCCACTCTGGAGGCTGAATTGGGAGAATCCCTCTAGCTCAGGGGTTGAGGTTGCAGTGAACCATGATCACTCCACTGCACTCCAGCAACAGAGCCAGACCCTGTCTCAAAAAACAAAAACAGGCTGGGCGTGTTGGCTCACGCCTGTAATCCCAGCACTTTGGGAGACTGAAGCGGGTGTATTGCCTGAGCTCAGGAGTTCGAGACCAGCCTGGGCAACATGGCAAAAATTCTGTCTCTACTAAAAATATAAAAAATTAGCCAGGCGGGGTGGCACATGCCTGTAATCCCAGGTACTCAGGAGGCTAATTCAGGAGAATCGCTTGAACCAGGGAGGCCGATGTTGCAGTGAGCTGAGACCGCACCACTGCACTCCAGCCTGGGCGACAGAGCAAGACTCTGTCTCTCTGTCTCCAAAAAAAAAAAAAAAAAAAAAGGAAAAGAAAAACAAAAACAGCAACACAATCACCCTAAATTCTCACAACTACCACTATATTACTGCTCCATTTTCCAGATGAAGAAACTGAGCGGTTAAGCAGCTTGCCCAAATGGGAAATAAAGTGGAGAGGTGGTTTTTGAGTCCAGGGAGCCCACCTCCAGGGTCCACAGTTCTTAACCCCCAGCCAGCAGTGCTCAGCTAACCTTCTGGGGCAAACAGTGGGATTGATGTGGGGGAAGCCAGGAACCAGTGAAAAGATGACCCTAATAGTTTAGGACAAAGGTGGCGGTAGCTGAGGTGTTTCAGGGCCTGGCAAAAGGCCAGAGAACAGTTACATAGGCTGGGCATGGTGGCTCATGCCTGTAATCCCAGCACTTTGTAATCCCAGCTGAGGAGGGTGGATCACCGGAGGTCAGGAGTTGGAGACCAGCCTGGACAACAGGGTGAAACCCCGTCTCTACCAAAAATACAAAAATTAGCCGAGCGTGGTGGAGGGCGCCTGTAATCCCAGCTACTCAGGAGGCTGAAGCAGGAGAATCGCTTGAATCCGGGAGGTGGAGGTTGCAGTTTGCCGAGATCGCGCCACTGCACTCCAGCCTGGGCAACAAAAGCGAGATTCCGACTCTTTAAAAAAAATAAAATAAACAGGAAGGGGGGCGCGGAGGCAGTTACAGTCCTGCCCCCACCAGCGATGTAACCCCCGCGCCTCCTCTGGCAGGGCTTGCTGGTCAGCGTCCTCTACTGCTTCATCAACAAGGAGGTAGGAAGAGCCCCGGCCGCCGTCCCCGCCCTCTGGTGGCAGCGCCGGGTACGGCGCAGCCTCTGAGCGCCATCGTGTCGCAGGTGCAGTCGGAGATCCGCCGTGGCTGGCACCACTGCCGCCTGCGCCGCAGCCTGGGCGAGGAGCAGCGCCAGCTCCCAGAGCGCGCCTTCCGGGCCCTGCCCTCCGGTTCCGGCCCCGGCGAGGTCCCCACCGGCCGCGGCTTGTCCTCGGGGACCCTCCCAGGGCCTGGGAATGAGGCCAGACGGGTGTTGGAAAGTTACTGCTAGGGGGCGGGATCCCTGTGTCTGTTCAGTTAGAATGGATTTATTGAGTGCCTACTGCGTGCCAGGCCCAGTATGGAGGACGATGGGGAAATGGTGAAGGAAACAGAAAAAAGGTCCCTCCTGGAGATGACAACTGAGTGGGGAAAACAGACCATGAACACAAAACATAAAGTGCCACACACGCTATGGAATGGTTATGAAGGGAAGTGAGAAGGGGTCCTAAGGTGGTCAGGGAAGTGTCTCCAAGGAGGTGACATTTAAGCCATCCCCGAAAGAGGTGAAGGAGATCATTTTGTGGAGAACTGGAGAACAGGATTCTAGGCCGAAGCGACAGCATAGGCAAAGGCCCTTGGGCAGGAAGGCACTCAGCCTTGGCTGGAGTAGAATTAAGTCAGAGCCAACAGGTGGGGAGAGAGAGAGAAGTGGGCAGGGGCACACAAGTTGGGATTTCATTTCAGGTGCTTTGGAGATTCTTAAGAGTGTCTCTTGGGGGTAATATTTTATTTTTTAAAAAATGAGACAGGATCTCACTGTTACCCAGGTTGGTCTTGAACTCCTGGGCTCAAGTAATCCTCCCACCACGGGTCTCCCAAAGTGCTGGGATTACAGGCATGAGCCACCGCGCCTGGCCTTTTTTTTTTTTTTTGAAAAGGAGTCGCACTCTGTCGCCCAGGCTGGAGTGCAGTGGCCGGATCTCAGCTCACTGCAGCCTCCATCTCCCGGGTTCAAGCCTCCCAAGTATCTGGGATTACAGGCACCTGCCACCATGCCTGGCTAATTTTTGTATTTTCAGTAGAAAGGGGGTTTCCCCACGTTGGCCAGGCTGGTCTCGAACTCCTGACCTCAAGTGATCCACCCACCTCTGCCTCCCAAAGCGCTGGGATTACAGGCGTGAGCCACCATGCCTGGCCCAAGTGGGCTAATGTTTTCAACAGATCCTTCTTGTCTGCGCTGTAGCAGGACAAATTGACAGGGGCAGGGGTGGAAGCTGGAGCCCAGAAAGGAGGGGACTGCAGGTGGGAAGTGACGGTGGCCGGACCAGGATGGAGGCCACTGAGGGGTATGAAGCAGTCAGATTTGAAGCTGTTTCAAAGGTGGAGGTGAGAGAATTTCATGAAGGATCCCATGAGGACACAGTAGCAGAGAGGACTCCTTGGTTTTGAATGGAGGAGAGCCGAAAGATAGGGAGATTGGGTTCGGGGAGGGTGAGAACCAGGCGTGCTCTTTGGAAATGTTAGGCTGGCAGTGTTTGTAGGACACCACAGGACAGGACACTGAGTGTAAGGGTCTGGCGCTCTCAGGAGAGGGGAGAGCTGGAGATAGTAATGTGAGAGGCACTGAGTCCTGAGAGGGTGATTTGGTGTGGACCGGAGCACAAGTGAGGCAAGGCAGGCCTCGCAGCTGAAACCTTATATCCAGAGCAGTCAGGGCCACTGCTGGCTGCGGAGTGAGGACGCATATCCCCACTGTCCTGAGATGGGCGGCCTCTGGGACCTGGGAGAATGAGGGGGCTTGCTGATAGTCTCATTATAGCTGGACCACCTGTACATACACCCACAAGACCCTCACCCCTAAATCCTCCCCCTACACATATGCACACTTAGTTACTGTGTGGGTGTTGTCGAGCATTTTCCCTGGGGTCCGTGGCTCCCTGGACCCATGTGCCCCAAAGCTAAACCCAGCCTTTTCAAGCTTGTGGCCTGCTGCCCGCTTCCCCTTCCCCCCACCTTGTGGGTTCTCATGGGGTGGGGGCCTCAGGGCAGGGCCCTTGTAAATAAAGTATAAGAAACAGTTGCTTTTTGTCTTTCTTGGGTAGAAGCATCTTCTTGGCAGTGTCACAAAGGGAAATGACTGAGGCAGGCTGCCTGGTGGGGTGCGGGCCCGTGGTGGCTTTGCTCAAATTTATCCATGTTGCTACGAAAACGGGACACCTGCTGCCACCGTCCCTCCTTCCTGAGAGAGTCCCCAGGTGGCCATGTCACATGTGGTCTCTGCGACATATATGAACGGATGGTACCTGCATCCTCGGGTCGCCTGACATGCCCATGAGTGACGGTTAGGACCCTGCCTGGTGCTGGTGTGTGGGCAACGCTGGGCCAATTTGCCCAGGGCTATTCCTGCCACCTCTGCTTTTATTTCACCCTCTAAAGGCGGACGCAATGGAAAGCATGTGGGGCAGGCGGTGAGGAAGGAAATTCAGACAAGCTGAGCAGAACGGCCAGGACTGGAATCTTGGGTGCCAACCCGCAAGGTGGGGAAACTGATTTCCATTTCCCAGGAAGTACAGGTCAACACCTGTTCCCGGCAGGAACAGAACCCGGACTGTTACTCCAGGGCTTTTACTTTCTGCATCAGAACCAAACCCCGGGCGACCTCCTGTGGCATGCCCATTGTCCCAACTTTATAGATTAGGACACCGCAGCTCCATCTTGCTACCCAAGAGTTCAGACTTTTTCCGGAGGACCTGACTCCCCGGGTTTGGAAATAGTACCATTGTTTCCTAACTGGGTGACCCTGAGCAAGTCGCTTACCCTCTCTTGGCCTCAACTATCTCATCTATAAAATGGGATCACTTAGGACGGGCATGGTGGCTCATGCCTGTAATCCCTGCACTTTGGGAGGCCGAGGTGGGTGGATCACGAGGTCAGGGGTTTGAGACCAGCCTGGCCAACATGGTGAAACTGTGTCTCTACTAAAAATACAAAAATTAGCTGGGCATGGTGGTGGGTGCCTGTAATCCCAGCTACTTGGGAGGCTGACGAAGGAGAATTGTTTGAACCCAGAAGGCAGAGGTTGCAGTGAGCCGAAATAGTGCCACTGCACCCCAGCCTGGGAAACGGTGAGACTCCATCTCAAAAAAAAAAAAAAAAGAAAAAAAAAAAGGCTGGGTGCAGTGGCTCATGCCTATAATCCCAGCACTTTGGGAGGCTGAGGTGGGTAGATCACAAGGTCAGGAGATCGAGACCATCCTGGTTAACACGGTGACACTCCATCTCCACTAAAAAGACAAAAAACTAGCCGGGTGTGGTGGTGGGCGCCTGTAGTCCCAGCTACTCAGGAGGCTGAGGCAGGAGAATGGCATGAACCCAGGAGGCAGAGCTTTCAGTGAGCCGAGATTACGCCACTGCACTCCAGCCTGGGCGACAGAGCGAGACTCTGTCTCATTAAAAAAAAAAAAAAAAAAAGGATAGCTCCAGTATCTAGCCCACAGATGTTGTTTCCAATTAGATGTAGTAGATGCACACCTTTAAAACCCCATAACCCACTGCTTTCTGTGTATCAGGCCTCTCTCTGCTGCAGGGTCCCAGCTCTGCCACAATGCTCACAGTGTATCTCAGGCTGTGCCTTTCTTTTCTTTTGTTTTTTCTATTTTTTTTTTTGAGATGGAGTCTAACTCTGTTGCGAGACTGGAGTGCATCCACCAGGCTGGCATGCAGTTTCACCCTGTTGGCCAGGATGGTCTCGATCTCTTGACCTCGTGATCCACCTGTCTTGGCCTCCCAAAGTGCTGGGATTACAGGGTGTGAGGCACCGCGCCCGGCCCCAGGCTGTGCCTTTCACAGCTCAGAGTGGGCCACACATCTCACTGAGTGTGCACTGACCTCAGGGCTGCAAACTCTTGCACCTTTCAGGTGTTTGCCTATATCCAGAGGACAGAGACATAGGCAGAGACAAAGATATGAGGGGAGGGCCTGCTGCAGTGGCTCACACCTGTAATCCCATCACTTTGGGAGGCCGAGGCAGGAGGATCACTTGAGCCCAGGAGTTCAAGACCAGTCTGGGTAACATAGCGAAATCTCATCTCTACAAAAAGCTGGCAGGAGGATCACTTGAGCCGGGGGGGTCAAGGCTACAGTGAGCCATGATTGTGCCGCTGCACTCCAGCTTGGCAGACAGAATGTGACCCTGTCTCAAAAAACAAAAAAACACCCACAAAGATATGGGGAACACACGATGTGTGTGTCAGAGCAACACAGGGAACTTCCTTATCCCCCCTCCAATATATACCGCCTCCCCACCTCCCTTTCCCACCTCCATCTATCTCCCCATATTTGTCAGACAATTCCTCTCAAGGGTAATGCAGTTGAATTTGAGGGGCAGCAAAGCTCAGGGGTGAAGTCACAGGATCAGGAGGTGAGTTTAAATCACCGTGCTACCACTTCCTGGCTGGTTTGCCCCCGGAAAGTGACATCGCCTCTCTGTGTCTCATTTCCTTCTTCCGGAAAAGGAGGAGAATAAATTAACAGGCCCACCCCAGAGCTGTTGGGAGGATGTTTGAAAAGCGCTAAGCCTGGCCTGGTACCTAAACAGCTCAGCAAGTGTCAGCCAGGATCACTAGCAGTAATATTTAGCTACTGACTGCTTTCTTTTCTTTTCTTTTTCTTTTTGAGAAGGAGTCTTAGAATCTGTTGCCCAGGCTGGAGTGCAGTGGTGCAACCTCAGCTCAGTGCAACCTCTGTCTCCTGGTTCAAGCTATCCTCCTGCTTCAGCCTCCCAAGTAGCTGGGACCATAGGCGTGTGCCACCATGCCTGGCTAATTTTGTATTTTTAGTAGAGACGGGGTTTCACCATGTTGGCCAGGCTGGTCTCGAACTCCTGAGCTCAGGTGATCCACCTGCCTTGGCCTCCCAAAGTGCTGGGATTACAGGCGTGAGCCACTGCGCCTGGCCAATCTTTGTATTTTTAGTAGAGACAGCATTTCACCATGTTGGCCAGGCTGGTCTTGAATTCCTGATGTCAGGTGATTTGCCCGCCTCAGCCTCCCAAACTACTGGGATTACAGGTGTGAGCCACCATACCTGGGCCCAAAAGATATTTTGGTCAAGCGAGGCCAATTCATTTTAAGAGGTAGAGAAGAGAGCAACAGAGTGACAGGGAGAAGCTCAGAAAGATTAAAGCAGGAGAACTAAAATGTTCTCCACTGCCACAACTGGGTGCTCATTTCCATCCAACCTGTTTGCTTTGCGGAGGGGGAAAGTAAGGCCTCGATGGGGCAGAGCCAGGGCCTCTCCACTTGCTCAGGGGTCCTGGTCCCAGCATTCAATTTGGTATTAGCTGCCTCCCCTAAGCCCTCCTGAATCCACCCTACTCACAAGGCTCTGGGAACACATACCACTAGAAAAAAACACAGAGCTTTATTATTCTCAACACCAGTGGCAACGGTCTTCATAGGACAGCAGAGTGAGTTCTGTCGATGGATAGGCAGCCCCTACTTGCCGGCGATGAGCGGGTTCCGCAGGACCACGATGACCGAGTCCCCGCGCAGGAACATCTTGGAGATGTAGCGGTCTTTGTTGACTGGCTTGGATTTCTTCTTGCCCTTGCCGCTCTTAGGGACCTCAGTCCACATCTCCTTCACGTTCTCCAGCACCATGTTGCAGTGCCTGGTGGGGAACAGGGAAGGGAGGCACTGGGTGTGAGGGGGGTGCCTCTGACAGCACTGCCTGCTGCTCGCCCCCTCCAGCAGCATGACTTGGGGAAGGGTGCAGGTGCTAGGCTGGATGACCAAGCTGCCAAGGCCAATTCTGCCAGTCCTTAGGTTGAGGCTGAGGCAAAGGACTGCACCTCTCTGTGCCAGTTTCTTCATCTTTAAGAGGGAAGACAATCACAGTACCTTCCTCACAGGGTCATTGAATAGTATCTTTTTTTTCTTTTGTTTTTGAGACAGAGTGTCGCTCTGTTGCCCAGGCTGGAGTGCAGTGGTGCGATTTCAGCTCGCCGCAACCTCTGTCTCCTGGGTTCAGGCAATTCTCGTGCCTCGGCCTCCTGAGTAGCTGTGAATACAGGTGTGCAGCACCACGCCTGGCTTTTATTTATTTATTTATTTTTTTGAGACGGAGTCTTGCTCTGTCGCCCAGGCTGGAGTGCAGTGGCCGGATCTCAGCTCACTGCAACCTCCGCCTCCCGAGTTCTCGCCATTCTCCCGCCTTAGCCTCCTGAGTAGCTGGGACCACAGGCGCCCGCCACCTCACCCGGCTAATTTTTTGTATTTTTAGTAGAGACGGGGTTTCACCGTGTTAGCCAGGATGGTCTCGATCTCCTGACCTCATGATCTGCCCGTCTCGGCCTCCCAAAGTGCTGGGATTACAGGCTTGAGCCACCGCGCCCGGCCTATATTTTTAATAGAGATGCCGTTTCACCATGTTAGCCACGCTGGTCTTGAACGCCTGACCTCAGGTGATCCACCCGCCTTGGCCTCCCAAAGTGCTGGAATTACAGGCATGAGCCACCACACTGGGCCATACACCCCAGGCGTCTGAGAAACCTGTCTTTGAGCTCTTCAGACTGGAGCTGGGGCAGCCTCTCTAGGCCTGCACCGAACACCTCCCAGGACCCAGCACTCACCTATCGAAGGCCTTCACGCGGCCCAGGAGTTTCTTATTGTTGCGACAGTTGATGAGCACTTGGGTGTTGTTCTTGACTGACTGAGTGAGCACAGAGAGTGGACCCGTGTTAAATTCCTCCTCCTCTCGCTTCTGCAGCTCCTCTGGGGTCATCTCACTCTTGGGCTTGTTGAGGAGGCTCCTGCATGGACAAACATGGAACCCATAAGTGAGAGAGGCTGGAGCTGAGAGGCTGGAGCTGTGAGGATGGGTGGTCAGGGCCTCAGCCTCAATGTCTCCCCAACCTTGTCCCATCACATCCGTCCTGTTCACCCTTCTGAGTATCACCAGCTGGATGCCTAACAGTCATTTTCTTTTTCTTTTCTTTTTTTTCTGAGACAGAGTCTTGCTCTGTTGCCAGGCTGGAGTGCAGAGGCACGATCTCGGCTCACTGTAACCTCTGCCTCCTGGGTTAAAGCGATTCTCCTGCCTCAGCCTCCTGAGTAGCTGGGACTACAGGCACCTGACTACAGGCACGCATCACCTCCACACCCGGCTAATTTTTGTATTTTTAGTAGACGGTGGGTTTCACCACGTTGGCCAGGATGGTCTTGATTTCTTGACCTCGTGATCCACCCGCCTCGACCTCCCCAAGTGCTGAGATTGCAGGCGTGAGCCACCGCGCCCAGCCAGACATTTTCAACTCTGCATGTCTTAGGTCGGGATCCAGATCACCCAACCACCGAAGCCTACCCTATCCACAGCGTTCCCCATCTGCTTTGATGGTAACTCCATCCTTCTAGTTCTCTGGGCAAAAATTCTTTGTCAACTTGATTCCTCTTTTTCCCTCACATCCTACAATAAATCTGTAGGAAGTGGCCATTTCTTACCATGGCCTAAGCCTCTGTCATCTCTGACCTGGAATCTTTGTGGTCTCTCTGCCCCCACCCATGTTCCCTGACAGTCTGTTCTCCACAGAGTGGTCAGAGGGGGCTGTGCTAAAACCTAAATCATAGCATGTCACTCTTCAAAACCCTCCCAGGGGCTGGGTACAGTAGCTCATGCCTGTAATCCTAGCACTTTTGTGGTGCAGAGGTTGCGGTGAGCTGAGATTGCACTACTGCACTCCAGCCTGGCAACAGAGCAAGACTCCGTCTCAAAAAAACAAAACAAAAGAGAAGAGAAGAGAAGAGAAGAGAAGAGAAGAGAAGAGAAGAGAAGAGAA
>NC_045454.1:12207577-12246050 GCF_002776525.5 Piliocolobus tephrosceles | reverse complement strand
AAGAGAAGAGAAGAGAAGAGAAGAGAAGAGAAGAGAAGAGAAGAGAAAAGAAAAGAAAAGAAAAGAAAAGAAAAGAAAAGAAAAAATGTCTGTTAGGCATCCAGCTGGTGATTCACAAGGTGGGTGGATCACTTGACATCAGGAGTTCGAGACCAGCCTGGCCAACATGGTGAAAACCCATCTCTACTAAAAATACAAACAAAACAAAAAAAAAAAACAACAAAAAATTAGCCAGGCGTGGTGGTGCACGCCTGTAATCTCAGCTACTTGGTAAGTTCTGGCAGAAGAATCGCTTGAACTCGAGGAGTCGGAGATTGCAGTGAAGCAAGATCATGCCACTGCACTCCAGTCTGGGCGACAGAGCGAGACTCTGTCTCAAAAAATAAATAAATACAAATTAGAAAATACAAAAATTAGGCTGCGTGCGATGGCTCACGCCTGTAATCCCAGCACTTTGGGAGGCCAAGGGGGGTGGATCGCCTGAGCTCAGGAGTTCCAGACCACCCAGGGCAACATGGTGAAACCCTGTCTCTACTAAAAATACAAAAAAATTAATCAGGTGTGGTGGCGCATGCCTCTAGTCCCAGCTACTTAGGAGGCTGACACAGGAGAATTGCTGGAGCCCCAGCAGCAAAAGTTGCAGTGAGCCAAGATCATGCCACTGCACTCCAGCCTGGGCTACAGAGTGAGACTCCATCTCAAACAAAACAAAACAAAACAAAAATTAGCTGGGCATGGTGGAGCATGCTTGTAATCCTAGCCACTTGGGAGGCTGAGGCAGGAAGATCGCTTGAACCCAGGAGACAGAGATCATGCTACTACCCTCCAATCTGGGTGACAGAGTGAGAGTGCATCTCAAACAAACAAAACAAAACAAAACAAAATCCTCCCATGCCCCCCATCATCTCAGTGTAGAAAGTAAAACCCCGGCCAGGCACGGTGGATCACGCCTGTAATGCCAGCACTTTGGAAGGTCGAGGCGGGTGGATCATTTGAGGTCGGGAGTTTGAGACCAGGTTGGCCAACATGGTGAAACCTGGTCTCTACTAAAAATACAAAAGTCAGCTGGGCGTGGTGGCGGGTGCCTGTAATCCTAGCAACTTGGGAGGCTGAGGCAGGAGAATTGCTTCAACTCGGGAGGCAGAGGTTGCAGTGAGCTGAGATTGCACCATTGCACTCCAGCCTGAGCAACAGAGCAAGGCTACGTCTCAAAAAAAAAAAAAAAAAAAAAAAGATTTTTTTTTCCTTGGGAACAAAAGGTTTCATTTACTGATGTATCCTATGCGGCTTAAGCAGTGTCTGATACATAAACATTCAATGTAATATTTGCTGCACTAATAAATGAGCAAAATTATGCCAATGACTAGTTATCCCTTTAAGTTGTGAATTAGGTCGAAAACGCATCTGGATCCAGCTCAAATGATCAGGAGATGTCCCTTATTTCAAATCATTATTTCCAAAAATCCTAACTTCCCTTCCCCAGTATTCGTTTTGATTTATTTTGTTTCGTTTTGAGATGGAGTCTTACTCTTCGCTCAGGCTGGAAGTGTGCAGTGGCGCAATCTCGGCCCACTGCAACCTCCGTCTCCCGGGTTCAAGAGATTCTTCGGCCTCAGCCTCCCGAGTAGCTGGAATTACAGGGGCCCGACACTATGCCCGGCTAATTTTTGTATTTTTGGTAGAGACGGGGTTTCACCACAATGGCCAGGCTGGTCTCAAACTCCTGACCTCAGGTGATCCGCCCGCCTCGGCCTCCCAAAGTGCTGGGATTTACAAACCTGAGCCACTGCGCCCGGCCTCCCCCAGTATTCGTAAAATCGCTGCCCCTTAACATTCACTTCAATAGGACTAATTATCTAGGACCTCCCTCCGTTATCGTTTAAAACATGTTTTTCATAATTAAAAAAAAAATTTTTATGTAGAGACGGGGGTCTCGCTATGTTGCCTAGAGTAGTCTCGAAACTCCTGTGTTCTAGCAATGCTCCCGCCTTGGCCTACTAAAGTGCTGGGATCACAGGCATGAGTCCCCGCGCCCAGCCCAGCGCGTTATCTGATAAAGCTGCCCCCTCTCCCGAAGTCACGATGCGTCAAAGGCCCCACGCCCGTTCTCATCAGGAGAAAAGCAGGACGCTCCATCCCTAAAACATCTGCCCCTGCCCCCCACCCCCCTCTCTGCTCAACCCTTCCCACCCTCAATCGGTCAAATTTCCACCCTCAACCTCATTCCCGCCGCCTAAGCCTAGCCCGGCCTCACATGATGGTCACTAAGCTCTCCGTTCACTCCCGTTTCCTCCCGTTTCCTCCGCGTTGCTGCTGCCTGAGGAAAGAGAGGCGGGACTTCCTTTTCCTGCGACCCACTTCCGTTGGCGCCTGCGCAAAGCCAACCAGCAAGTGGAGGCGTGGCCTGTTGCCATAGAATTGCCCACCAACGGTGCACAATGAAAGAATAAAAGCCTCGGATAGGGGTTCGAGGCCAGTCAGAACTACACGGGGCAGATGTTTATGACAGTGAAGACAAAAGGAAAGGCGGTCTGATTCAAACCGTTTTGTTGAAGAATGGTACTGGTTGAATGAGGGAAAAGACAAACTATTTCCAAATGCCCGCCGGCCGTGACTTCGGGGGCGCGGCCTCCGTTGAAGCCAATCCGCTCCTCGCTTCGGAGACGGGCACCGCCCCTCTTCCCTCTGGGACGGGTTATTGACGTATCTACTGATCTTTCCGACCCTGCGCCACCAATCCCTTGCCTACATCCAGGAGGGGCATGGACCTGCGCCCGAGAGATTGAATATTTTCCACGACCAAACGCTGCTCATTGGCTTTCCCTCCTCCGCTAAGGCGGAGCCCATCTCTTTTGCTCTCCCTTTTGGGTCGTGCCATTCTCAGAAGAACCAACCCCAATACCCAAGGGAAGCCGGGAGGCGTGTCCTCAGGACCGTAGCTCTTATTGGTTTCGCTGCTCGCTGTGGGGTGGGCAGGTGCAGCCGCTGCTGTTGCTTATTGGCCCACCGATTCCATGGGGTGGAACTTGGCTGGGCCTAAACTCAATCGTGCTCTGGTACAGGTTTCAGGGCAAAGCTGCCATGCGTTCCGGGGGCCGCGGGCGGCCCCGCCTGCGGCTAGGGGAACGTGGCGTTATGGAGCCACTCTTGCCCCCGAAGCGCCGCTTGCTACCGCGGGTCCGGCTCTTGCCCCTGTTGCTGGCGCTGGCCGTGGGCTCGGCGTTCTACACCATTTGGAGCGGCTGGCACCGCAGGACTGAGGAGCTGCCGCAGGGCCGGGAGCTGCGGGTGAGGCTGGGCGGGGACCCGGGCACCTCGGGGACCCTCATTCCCTCCCCGCTGTTACTCAGGGTTGACTTGGCTTTAGCGTACGGCCCTAACCGCAGATGCCACCGTCTTCGTCATCTGAGAGCATGACCCTTACCAAAGGAATAAGGCTTCGGGCTAGTTTTGCAACAGTAGCTTCTTTTTAAGAGGAAAGGTCTGAAATAGTAAGACGTGGGGGATCAGGGTTCTACGCCTTTAGTCAACTATTTGGAAGAGTCCCTTCCTCCATCTCCCCTCTCTCTCACTGGGCCTCGATTTCCCCATCAAGTTTGAGGTAGGCTGGACCAGATGGTCTTGGAAGGACTCTTCCTGAGCCTTGGATTTATCCTAGAAGTCTCCGATGCTGGAGGCCGCAAATTAGAAAGAGGACCCGGGGCTCCTTGTGGGTGAGGGCACCCGGGGTAGGGTTGAAATGGGGGGTTGCTCTCATTCTTCCCTTCCCTCTCCCACCTCCTTCCCAAGGTCCCGTTGATCGGAAGCCTTCCCGAAGCCCGGCTGCGGAGGGTGGTGGGACAACTGGACCCACAGCGTCTCTGGGGCACTTATCTGCGCCCCCTGCTGGTTGTGCGAACCCCAGGCAGCCCGGGAAATCTCCAAGTCAGAAAGGTAAAGGGACCCACCTCCAGTCCCTGACCCCCTAGCCCTCCAGGGAATGGGAAATAAGCATCCTGTTCAAGATCCCAAAGGAGCTAAGAGAAGGAACTGGGGCGCTGACTGGAGTTAATCGGACTCTCGAGTCCCATGCTGAAAACAAACCACCAGGCTGTACTGCCCCCCTTAATGCCCCCACCAAAAGCTTACTGTGTGCTAGGCATAGGCAACAGACAGCCCTTTAAGGTGGGTACCAATATGATCTTCATTATGCAGATGGGGAAACTGAGGCTCAGAGAGGTTATACACATTGTGCAAATCCTACAGATAATAAATAGTAGACCTTAGCCTGGTGCACTGGCTTATGCCTGTAATCCCAGCACTTTGGGAAGCCAAGGTGGGAGAATCACCTGAGAACTTCGAGACTAGCCTAGTCAACATAGTGAGACCCAATGTTTAGAAAATCATAGACCTAGAGTTGAACCCAAGCAGGTTGGCTCCAAGCTGGTGCTGTAATGTATCTATTGTCTCCCAGAAAGCATCAATAGTCATCTAAAGGCCAGGCACAGTGGCTCACACCTGTAATCCTAGCACTTTGGGAGGCCAAGACAGGCAGATCACTTAAGGTCAGGAATTTGAGACCAGCCTGGCCAACATGGTGAAACCTCATCTCTACTAAAAATACAAAATTAGCCAGGCGTGGTGGTGGGTAACTGTAGTCATAGCTACTTGGGAGGCTGTGGCACAAGAATCACTTGAACCCGGGAGGCAGAGGCTTCAGTGAGCTGAGATTGCTCCACTGCACCCCAGCATGGGTGACAGAGCAACACTCCATCTGAAAAAAAAAAAAAGGGTCATTTAAATACTGCCTGAGTCCCAGTGTGACCTCATCCACTTAGATTGTGACCTTGGACTTGTTTCTTTTTTTCTTGTCTTTTTTTTTTTTTTTGAGACGGAGTCTCACACTGTCGCCTGGGTTGGAGTGCAGTGGTGCGATCTCGGCTCACGGCAACCTCCACTTACCAGGTTCAAGCAATTCTCCTGCCTCAGCCTCCTGAGTAGCTGGGATTACAGGTGCCCGCCACCACGTCCGGCTAATTTTTTTGTATTTTTAGTAGAGATGGGGTTTCACTATGTTGGCCAGGCTAGTGTTGAACGCCTGACCTCAAGATCCACATGCCTCAGCCTCCCAAAGTTCTGGGATTACAGGTGTGAGGCACCGCACCCAGCCTGAACTAGTTTCTTAACCTCTCTGAGCCCATTTCCTCATCTGCAAAATGGGATCATGTATCGGCAGTCCCTCCCCTGTATGGTTCCTAGAAGAGAGCTTAGCACACAGCGAGAGCTATTGAAGGGTAAGCTGTGGTGAGTCTTGTTGGCTTCAAAAGGTGGGGTCGGCCGGGCGCAATGGCTCAAGCCTGTAATCCCAGCACTCTGGGAGGCCGAGACGGGCGGATCACGAGGTCAGGAGATCGAGACCATCCTGGCTAACACGGTGAAACCCCGTCTCTACTAAAAAAAAATACAAAAAACTAGCCCGGCGAGGTGGCAGGCGCCTGTAGTCCCAGCTACTCTGGAGGCTGAGGCAGGAGAATGGCGTAAACCCGGGAGGCGGAGCTTGCAGTGAGCTGAGATCCGGCCACTGCACTCCAGCCCCGGCGACAGAGCGAGACTCCGTCTCAAAAAAAAAAAAAGAGGTGGGGTCACCCCAACATCTGGCACCCAGTAGGTATTCAGCAGGACTGTCAAGGGAAGGATTTTCATCAGAGTAGGGGACTGGGCACAGTGACTCACACCTATAGTCCCAGCACTTTGGGAGGCTGAGGCAGGCAGATCACTTGAAGTCAGGAATTTGATATCAGGCTGGCCAACATTGTGAAACCCCATCTCTTCTAAAAATACAAAAAATAGCCAGGTGTTATCGGAGGGGGCGCCTGTAACCCCAGCTACTCGGGAGGCTGAGTCAGGAGAATCACTTGAAGCCAGGAGGCGGAGGTTGCAGTGAGCTGAGATCGAGCCACTGCACTCCAGCCTGGGTGACAGAGCAAGACTCCATCTGAAAAAGAAAAAGAAAAAAGAGGCCAGGCACGGTGGCTCATGCCTGTAATCCCAGCACTTTGGGAGGCCCAAGCAGGCGGATCACGAGGTCAGAAGATCCAGACCATCCTGGCTAACATGGTGAAACCCCGTCTCTACTAAAAATACAAAAAATTAGCCGGGCGTGGTGGCGGGCGCCTGTAGTTCCAGCTACTCAGGAGGCCTAGGCAGGAGAATGGCGTGAACCCGGGAGGCGGAGCTTGCAGTGAGCCGAGATCACACCACTGCACTCCAGCCTAGGCGACAGAGCGAGACTCCGTCTCAAAAAAAAAAAAAAGAAAAAAAAAAGAAAAAGAAGAAAAAGAAAGAAATCCATTAAATCAGAGTGGGACTTTAGAGTCAACCCATCTGCTCTACATGGCTCAGGTCATGTGGCCCTTCTCCCCACCTCCTCCCCAGTCCCCGTCCACCCTCCCACCTCTCTCTTGCCGCTAGTTCCTGGAGGCCACGCTGCGGTCCCTGACAGCAGGTTGGCACGTGGAGCTGGATCCCTTCACAGCCTCGACGCCCCTGGGGCCAGTGGACTTTGGCAATGTGGTGGCCACGCTGGACCCGGGGGCTGCCCGTCACCTCACCCTTGCCTGCCATTATGACTCGAAGCTCTTCCCACCCGGATCGACCCCGTTTGTAGGGGCCACGGACTCAGCTGTGCCCTGTGCCCTGCTGCTGGAGCTGGCCCAGGCACTTGACCTGGAGCTGAGCAGGGCCAAAGAACAGGTGAGGAGCAGGAGCTGGGGAGGGTAGTGGGCTACTTCCACCTTTTCCCAAGCCCCCACCTTACCTTTCCTGGACATTTGTCATCCCTCTCATCTTCCCACTCTACTCCGCACACAGTCACGGATCTTTTTTTCTTTTTTGAGACAGAGTTTCACTCTTGTTCCCCAGGCTGGAGTGCACATGGTGGGATCTTGGCTTACCGCAACCTCTGCCTCTCGGGTTCAAGCGATTCTCCTGCCTCAGCCTCCCTAGTAGCTGGGATTACAGGCATGTGCCACCACGCACAGCTAATTTTATAATTTTAGTGGAGACGTGCTATCTCCATGTTGGTCAGGCTGGTCTCGAACTCCCAACCTCAGGTGATCTGCCCGCCTCGGCCTCCCAAAGTGTGGGGATTACAGGTGTGAGCCACTGCGCCTGGCCATCACAGGGATCTTTTTACCTCCTAGATGTCAAATTCTCTTTCCTCTCCCCCAAACCCTCCCAGGGCTCCCACCTCATTGCAAGCATAATCCAGAGTCCTTATATTGGCCCATGGGCTGTGCCCTGTTACCGCTCCAGCCTCATCTCCCACCCCTCACTCTTGCTCACTCTTCTGTAGCCACCCCTACCTCCTCTGAGTTCCTCAAACCCGCAGGGCTCACTCCCGCCTCAGAGCATTTGCACTTGCTGTTTGCTTTGGATAAAATGGGCTTTTCTGGCCAGGCTCGGTGGCTCACGCTGGCAATCCCACCACTTTGGGAGGCTAAGGTGGGTGGATCACGAGGTCAGGAGTTCAAGACCAGCCTGGCCAACATGATGAAACCCCGTCTCTACCAAAAATACAAAAATTAGCCACACTTGGTGGTACATACCTGTAACCCCACCTACTTGGGAGACTGAAGCAGAGAATCTCTTGAACCCGGGAGGCAGAGGTTGCAGTGAGCTGAAGTTGCACCACTGCACTCCAGCCTGGGTGACATAGCGAGACTCCATCTCAAAAAAAAAATTATCTGGGTGTAGTGGCATGCTACTTGGGAGGCTGAGAGGGGAGGATGGCTTGCATCTAGGAGTTTGAGGCTGCAATGAGCCATGATCATGCCACTGTATTCTCGCCTGGGTGACAAGAGACCTTGTCTCTTAAAAAAAAAAAAAAAAAAAAAAGTATGCTTTTCATAGATATCTTCCTGGCTGACTCCCAGTCTTCACTCAGGTGTCCACTCCAATGTCACCCCTTTAAAGAGGCCTTCCCGGCCGGGCATGGTAGCTCACGCCTGTAATCCCAGCATTTTGGGAGGCCAAGGTAGGCAGATCATTTGAGGTCAGAAGTTCGAGCCCAGCTTGGCCAACAGGGAAACCTCATCTCTACTAAAAATACAAAAATTAGCTGGGCATGGTGGTGCACACCTGTAATCCTAGCTACTTGGGAGGTTGAGACAGGTGGATCACTTGAACCCGGGAGGCGGAGGTTGCAGTGAGCCGAGATCACACCACTGCACTCCAGTCTGGACGACAGAGCGAGATTCTGTCTCAAAACAAACAGAAAAGGAAAACACAGATCTCATCATGGTCTTGCCCTGCTCAACCCCCCTCTGTGCCTCCCCAGTGTCCCTGTAACAAAGCCCACACTCCCTGGCCCTTTCTAAACCCTCCGGACTCCTCTCAAACCTCTGGGACCCCTTCCCTGGCCACAGCCTTGCCCTGTGTTGCTCCCTTGGCTGGGAATGCTCTTCCTCCTGCTCCATTTTGCCAGGCCAGTTCCTACCCACTCTCATGGCAAACATCCCTTCCCAAAAGACCCAACACCCTCTCCAGGCCAGGTCATCCCCCAGCCTCCTTCCTATGCCCTCTCAGGACTCTGTAGTTCTTAGAAGCATTTGTCTCAACTGCATTTCACTGTTTGTATAATCACTCATTTGTGGCTCTATCTCTTTCTCCAAACTGAGCTTGAGGAATAATAATCACAGATAACCCTTATTTAGTTACATGCCAGGCACTGTTCTAAGACCTGGATTCAAACCTTACCCTTTGAAAAGAACTGTTATTGCTGGGCGTGGTGGCTGACGTCTGTGATCCCAGCACTTTGGGAGGCTGAGGCAGGTGGATCATTTGAGGTCAGGAGTTCGAGACCAGCCTGGCCAACACGATGAAACCTTGTCTCTACTGAAAATACAAAAACTGGCCGGGCATGATAGCGGGCGCCTGTAGTCCCAGTCACTTAGGAGGCTGAGGCAGGAGAATGGCGTAAACCCGGGAGGCGGAGCTTGCAGTGAGCTGAGATCCGGCCACTGCACTCCAGCCCGGGCAATAGAGCGAGACTCCGTCTCAAAAAAAAACAAAAAACAAAACAAAACTCTTATTAACCCCATTTATAGATGAAGAAACTGATGCTTCTAGAAGTTAGTAACTTCCCCATGCCTGCTTTGTTATGAAGCAGCCAAGTACGGATTTGATCCCAGACAATTGGACTCAGAATCTGTGCTCTTGGCTACCACGTTCAATGAGTGAGGACATCTCATTTGTTCTGTTAAGCCATGCAAGTGGGCAAGAATTGTGGGTCTGTTGAGGCTGAGGGCTAGTCTTGAGCTGTCTCTGACCACCCCCCGCTGCTCCCACAGGCAGCTCCGGTGACTCTGCAACTGCTCTTCCTGGATGGTGAAGAGGCGCTGAAGGAGTGGGGACCCAAGGACTCCCTTTACGGTTCCCGGCACCTGGCCCAGCTCATGGAGTCTATACCTCATAGCCCTGGCCCTACCAGGATCCAGGCTATTGTAAGACCAGGGTCCCCTGGCTTCTGGCGAGGGAGGGAGAAGGTGAAGCGGGGCTGGCATCATCCTGCGCGGGCCCCTCAGTCCTGGCCTTTCTCCTTAGGAGCTCTTTATGCTTCTTGATCTCCTGGGAGCCCCCAATCCCACCTTCTACAGCCACTTCCCTCGCACGGTCCGCTGGTTCCATCGGCTGAGAAGCATTGGTAAGGGTGAATGTGGAGGTGGGCCCCAGCCCACCTGGGGTATGGGGTACAGGGCGGTGGGCTGGGGTAGGACAGGCACCTACCCTCTAAAGGCTCATCTACCAGTCTGGGCCACATAGGAAGACCCCATCTTTTTTTTTTTTTTTTTTTTTTGATGGGGCCCCACTATGTCACCCAGGCTGGAGTGCAGTGGCACGATCTTGGCTCACTGCAACCTCCACCTCCCAGGTTCAAGCCATTCTCCTGCCTTATCCTCCCGAGTAGCTGGGACTATAGGCGCATGCCACCATGGCCAGCTAATTTTTTATTTTAGCAGAGACAGGGTTTCACTATGTTGGCCAAGCTGGTCTCGAACTCCTGATCTTGAGATCCGCCCACCACAGTCTCCCAAAGTGCTGGGATTACAGGCGTGAGCCACCGCAGGCAGGAAGATCACACCAAGGCAGGAAGATCACATGAACCTAGAAGTTTGAGGTTCTCTTAAAAAAAGAAATTAGCGCCGGGCATGGTGGCTCACAGCTGTAATCCCAGCACTTTGGGAGGCCAAGGTGGGCAGATCACGAGGTCAGGAGATCGAGACCATCCTAGCTAACACAGTGAAACCCCGACTCTACTAAAAGTACAAAAAAATAGCCAGGCGAGGTGGCGGGCACCTGTAGTCCCAGCTACTCGGGAGGCTGAGGCAGGAGAATGGTGTGAACCCAGGAGGCGGAGCTTGCAGTGAGCCGAGATTGCGCCACTGCACTCCAGCCTGGGCAACAGCTGGGTGCAGTGGCATGTACCTGTCATCCCAGCTACTGGGGAGTATCTTTTGAGCCTGGGAGGTCAAGGCTCCTGGGAGGTCAAGGCTGTAGTGAGCCAAGATTTGCACCACTGCACTCCAGCCTGAGATCCTGTCTCAAAAAAAAAAAAAAAAAAAAAAAAAAGCTGGTTTGGTGGCTCACACCTGTAATCCCAGCACTTTGAGAGGCTGAGGCAGGTGGATCACTTGAGCTCAGGAGTTCCAGACTAGCCTGGGCAACATGGCGAAACCCTTTCTCCATAAAATAAAAACAAAAATTAGGTCAGTCACAGTGGCTCACACCTGTAATCCCAGCACTTTGGGAGGCCGAAGCGGATGGATCACCTGAGGTTAGGAGTTTGAGACCAGCCTGGCCAACGGGGCAAAACCCCTTCTCTACTAAAAATACGAAAAGTTAGCCGGGCGTGGTGGTATGTGCTTGTAATCCTGGCTATTCAGGAGGCTGAGGCAGGAGAATTGCTTGAACCTGGGAGGCAGAGGTTGCAGTGAGCCAAGATTGCGCCACTGCACTCTATCCTGGGCAACAGAGTGAGACTCTATTTAAAAAAAAAAAAAAAAAAATTAGCGAGGCGTGGTGGCACCTGCCTGTAGTCCCAGTGACTTGGGAGGCTGAAGAGGCAGGATCACTTGAGTCTGGGAGGTCAAGGCTGCAATAAGCTGTGATTGCACCACTGCACTCCAGCCTGGGTGACAGAATGAGACTGTATTAAAAAAAAAGAAATAAATAAAAATTAAAATTAAAAAAAGTTAAAAATTGTTTTTCTTCCTTTTTGTGGAGAACAGGGTCTCACTATATTGCCCAGGCAGGTCTCGAACTCCTGGGCTCAAGTGATCCTCCCACCTCTGCCTCCTTGAGAGCTGGGATTACAGGCATGAGCTACTGTACCCGGCCTAAAAATTGTCTTTAAAAATAAAGACTCGGCCAGGTGCAATGGCTCACGCCTGTAATCCCAACACTTTGGGAGTCTGAGGCAGGTGGATCACAAGGTCAGGAGTTCGAGACCAGCCTGGCCAATATGGTAAAACCGTATCTACTATAAATACAAAAAGTAGCCAGGTGAGGTAGTGCGTGCCTATAGTCCCAGCTACTCCGGAGGCTGAGGCAGAAGAATCGCTTGTACCCAGGAGGCATAGGTTGCAGTGAGCTGAAATTGTGCCACTGCACTTCAGCCTGGGTGACAGAGCGAGACTCTATCTCAAAAAATAAAATAAAATAAAATAAAATAAAATAAAATAAAATAAAATAAAATAAAATAAAGGCTCATCCAGCCTTTTCTCTACCTCCCTAGTCTTTCTAAGGAACTAGAGATTAGTGATAGTGATTAACAGACAGGCTGTAAGGTGAGACAGCCGTGGTTTCCAATCTTACCAGCTGGGTGAACTTAGACAAGTGGCTTCATTTCTCTGAGCCTCAGTTTCCTACCTGTAAAATGGCCAGTGGGGGCTGGGCCTGGTGGCTCACGCATGTAATCCCAGCGCTTTGGAAGGCTGAGGTGGGTGAATCACAAGGTTGGGAGTTTGAGACCAACCTGGCCAATATGGTGACACCCCATCTCTACTAAAAATTCAAAAATTAGCTGGGCATGGTGGCGGGTGCCTATACTCCCAGCTACTCGGGAGTCTGAGGCGGGAGAATTGCTTGAACCTGGGAGGTGGAGGTTGCAGTGAGCCGAGATTGCGCCACTGCGCTCTAGCCTGGCGACACAGCGAGACTGTCTCAAAAACAAAAGGCGGGGGGGCCCAGAAGTAGTGGCTCATGCCTGTAGTCCCAGCAATTTGAGAGGCCAAGGCAGGAAGATCACATGAACCTAGAAGTTTGAGGCCAGCCCGGGCAACACAGGAAGATCCCATTTCTACACACACACACACACAATCACCCACGCATGGGGGGCATGCACCTGAAGTCCCAGCTATTTGAGAGGCTGAGACTGGAGGATCACTTAGGCCAGCAAGATTAAGGCTGCAAAGCTGTCGTCGCCCCACTGCATTCCAGTGTGTATGAGAGAACAGATCTTTTTTTTTTTTTTTTTGAGACAGAGTCTCGCTTTGTCTCCCAGGCTGGAGTGCAGTGTCCCAATCTTGGCTCACTACAACCTCCGCCTCCTAGGTTCAAGCAATTCTCCTGCCTCAGCCTCCCGAGTAGCTGGGACTACAGGCATCCGCCACCACGCCTGGCTAATTTAATTTTTGTATTTTTAGTAGAGACAGGGTTTCACCATATTGGCCAGGCTGGTCTCAAACTCCTGACCTTGTGATCCGCCCGCCTCAACCTTCCAAAGTGCTGGGATTACAGGTGTGAGCCACCGTACCCGGCCTTTTTTCTTTTCTGTTTATTTTTTTTTTTGAGACAGAATCTTACTCTGTCACCCAGGCTGGAGTGCAGTGGTGCAATCTCAGCTCACTGCAACCTCCACCTCCCAGGTTCAAGCAACTCTTGTGCCTCAGCTTCCCAAGTAGCTGGGACTACAAGCGCCCACCACCACACCTAGCTAATTTTTGTATTTTTAGTAGAGACAGGGTTTCACTATGTTGGCCAAGCTGGTTTCGAACTCCTAACCTCAGGTGATCCACCTGCCTCGGCCTCCCTAAGTGCTGGGATTACAGGTGTGAGCCACCACACTGGGCCACAAGATCTTGTCTCATAAAAAAGAATGTCTATGTCTTAGACTTGGAGGGATTGAATGAGACCAGGAACATCGTGAGCCCACAGGAAGGAGTAACTGGCATTCATCCTTGTTGGGATGACCAGGGCTTTGTCTCTGGGTGCTCTGCCCTCCTCTGATTTGTAGACTGGGGACCTTTGACTACTAAGGACTAACCCTTCCTCTCTAATCGCCCCCACCTCCAGAGAAGCGTCTGCACCGTTTGAACCTGCTGCAGTCTCATCCCCAGGAACTGATGTACTTCCAACCCGGGGAGCCCTTTGGCTCTGTGGAAGACGACCACATCCCCTTCCTCCGCAGAGGTACCTGCTGCAGGGAGGGATGGAGGGTGGGTGTCTAAGGGAGCCACAAATTGGAACTGGCCGTGGCCCCTTCCCAGAGCTGGGGAATGGTGCTAAGTGGCCTAACTTCTTTGTGCTTTGATTTACTCATCTGTAAAATGGGGATAATACTCCCTATCTTAGAGTATTGTTGAGGAGATTGAACGTGCTAACACTGGTAAAGACCTTACTTGGACCAGCACCCAGCACATAGCAAGCATTCCAGAAATGTTTGCAGCTGGGCACGGTGGTTCACACCTGTAATCCCAGCACTTTGGGAGGCTGAGTTAGAAGGGGTGTGGGGGGGCAGGAATCCTCGAGCCCAGGAGTTTGAAACCAGCCTGGGTAACATTGCATAAATCTTGTCTTTACTAAAAATACAAAAAGTTAGCAGGGCATGGTGGTTCGCACCTATAGTCTCAGCTACTCAAGAGGCTGAAGTGGGAGGATCACCTGAGCCTGGGAAGTCAAGGCTGCAGTGAGCCTTGATTGAGTCGCTGCACTCTAGCCTGGACAACAGAGGGAGACAATATTTCAAAAAAAAAAAAAAAAAGGTGCCAGGGCTGGGCGTGGTTGCTTACGCCTGTAATCCTAGCACTTTGGGAGGCTGAGGTGGGCAGATCACCTGAGGTCAGGAGTTTGAGACCAGCCTGGCCAACATGATGAAACCCCATCTCTACTAAAAATACAAAAACTAGACAGGTGTTGTGGTACCTGCCTGTAATCCCAGCTACCTGGGAGGCTGAGACAGTAGAATCGCTGGAACCCAGGAGGCAGAGGCTGCAGTGATCCAAGATCGCGCCACTGCACTCCAGCCTGGGCGACAGAGAGAGACTCCGTCTCAAAAAAAAAAAAAAAGTGCCCGAACATAGTATCTTTCACCAGTGTGTGGGGGCAAGGCAAGGTTACCTAGAGGTTGGGCTTGGGCTCCTGGGTCGTGGTGGGCTGCAGCGGACCTGACAAAGTCTCCTCTGTCATTTCAGGGGTCCCCGTGCTCCATCTCATCTCCACGCCCTTCCCTGCTGTCTGGCACACCCCTGCGGACACAGAGGCCAATCTCCACCCGCCCACGGTACACAACTTGAGCCGCATTCTGGCCGTGTTCCTGGCTGAATACCTGGGGCTCTAGTGCCCTCGGCCAATGCCTGTGGAGAGGACTGTGAGAGAGAAGGTCCCACCGGGGGCCAGTGAAGCTCAGGCGGGATCTGCCTAGAGTGTGCTGGCTTGTTGTTTTCACACCTTTGTCTCCTAATTGTGCTACAACTGGAAGACCTTCTTTCTTTTGATTGTCTCAAGCTGCCACCCTTCAAGGACAGGGAAGAGACCACTGTGGGGTGACAGCCAGAGGAATAAGAACTTGGTCCCTCCCCAGAGGTAAACACTTGGTCCAAAGGTTTGCAGGGGCCAAATGTTGTTTTTTTTTTTTTTCCTTGAGACGGAGTCTCGCTTTGTTGCCCAGGCTGGAGTGCAGTGGCCCGATCTCAGTTCATTAAAGCTCCGCCTCCTGGATTCATGCCATTCTCCTGCCTCAGCCTCCCGAGTAGCTGGGACTACAGGCGCCCACCACCATGCCCGGCTAATTTTTTGTATTTTTAGTAGAGATGGGGTTTCATCGTGTTATCCAGGATGGTCTCAATCTCCTGACCTCGTGATCCGCCCGCCTCGGCCTCCCAAAGTGCGGGGATTACAGGCGTGAGCCACTGTGCCTGGCAAAATGCTGTTCTTTAGGTCAGCGAACTGAAAGAGTAAAAGACTGCCAGGTGTGGTGGCTCATGCCTGTAATACCAACACTTCGAGAGGCTGAGCGGGGAGGATCACCCGAGGTCAAGAGTTTGAGACCAGCCTGGCCAACATAGTGAAACACTGTCTCTACTAACAATACAATAATTAGCTGGGCATGGTCGCAGGTGCCTGTAATCTCAGCTGCTTGGGAGGCTGAGGCAGGAGAATCACTTGTACCCAGGAGGCAGAGGTTGCAGTGAGCCGAGATCATACCACTGCTCTCCAGCCTGGGCAACAGAGCAAGACTCTGTCTCAATAAATAAATAAATAAATATGTTTAAAAAAGAGTAAAAGACTAAAAGACTGTTACTGGTCTGGTCCAGTGATGCCACCCAACCAGATGAATTCTCCGTGGCTTGTTTTGTGTCAGGTAATTCTCCAGAATGGCAGCCTTGCTACTGCACCAGTCCTAACCTAACTCCCACATGCGGCACACAGGATGTGTTCATAACCAGGCACAGAGGAGACAAGCTGATATTTTGCAAGTCCAGATTCTTCCAAACCTAATGGGTAATAAGCCATTGTTTCTGGCTGGGCATGGTGGTTCACACCTGTAATCCCAGCTCTTTGGGAGGCAGAGGCAGAGGGACAGCTTGAGCTCAGGAGTTTGAGACCAGCCTGGGCTAATATAGTGTGACCCCATTCTCCAGAAAAAGGAAAAAGAAAAAAAGTGTAACCAGCGTTTCTGCAGAACACTGCCTGCATAAGCCAGGTGTGGTGGTGCACACCTGTAGTCTCAGCTACTCAGGAGGCTGAGGTGAGAGAATCCCATGAATCCAAGAGTTCAAGACCAGCCTGGGCAACACAGTGACACCCTGTCTCAAAACAAACAACAACAAAAACGCCAAACATTCTGTAGAACTCATGTAAATAGACATTGCATGACAAAGGGGGTCTGAAATCCAAGAAGCAGGGTGAGACAACATAAAATGTGTTTCCTCACTGCATCATGTGAATTTCTAAGACAGAGGCTCCCAAAGTATTTCACTATGGAACGCTTTTTATTAGGAAGCACTTCACAGAACTAAGATACCTCGGCCGGACATGGTGGCTCACACCCGTAATCCCAGCACTTTGGGAGGCCAAGGCCCGCAGTTCGCCTGAACTCAGGAGTTCAAGACCAGCTTGGACAACATGATGAAACCCCATATCTACTAAAACTACAAAAATTAGCCAGGTATGGTGGCATGAGCCTGTAATCCCAGCTACTTGAGAGGCTGAAACAGGAGAATCGCTGGAACCCGGTGGCACAAGCTGCAGTGAGCCAAGATCACACCACTGCACTCCAGCCTGGGCGACAGAGCGACACTCTGTCTCAACAAACAAAATACAACAACAACAAAAGAACTAGGATGCCTCAGAAGGTATTCTGGAAAACAAGGGGTTTTGAAAGTCTGAGAGCATCTACGAGAACAATGGGTAAGACAGATCTAGATCTATTGCAGAGTAGCTACGGCACACTGGCTTTCCCTTTCAGCTGCTGGTACAGCAGTGTGAGATGGCGGGTGTAACTGCAAACTCCAGTGAGCAAGTATTTCCCAACCCTACCTAATTTTCAGACTCAGCTGGGGTGCTTATTATTAAAAAATGCAGACTGGGTGTGGTGGCTCATGCCTGCAATCTCAGCACTTTGAGAGGTTGAGGTGGTAGGATCACTTGAGCCCAGGAGGTTTTTCTTGTTGAGGCGGAGTCTCGCTCTGTCACCCAGACTAGAGTGCAGTGGTGAGATCTTGGCTCACTGCAACCTCCACCTCCTGGATACAAGCGATTCTCCTGCCTCAGCCTCCCGAGTAGCTGGGACTACAGGTGTGTGCCACCAAGCCCCAGCTAATTTTTGTATTTTTAGTAGAGACGGGGTTTCATCGTGTTAGCCAGGATGGTCTCGATCTCCTGACCTTGTGATCCACCTGCCTCGACCTCCCAAAATGCTGTGATTACAAGTGTGAACCACCATGCCCGGCCCATGCTGTCCTTAAGGACACACTTTGGTGCATACACAGCTGCTCAGCAAACCAACTCAAAAGAAAACCCTGAGACGGATGGCACCTGGAAGCAGAGTCCTACACCGAGCTCTGTGCCTGTGGGTTTATGACTTTGATGGAGACTTAGCAGTGAGCACGGATGCCAGGCCAAGGTGGAGGATTAGTACAGAGTGTAGCGAGCATCTGCCCTCCAAATCAACTCCAGGGCTGAAACGCGGGGTATCAAATGAGAGGATAAACATAGGTCCTCAATTTAAGTTCCTCCACATTCGCTGACATTTATTGAGCATCTACTATGTGCCAGGCATCATGAGAACTTTTTTTTTTTTTTTTTTAAGATGGAGTTTCGCTCTTATCACCCAGGCTGGAGTGCAGTGGCACAATCTTGGCTCACTGCAACCTCCGCCTCCTGGGTTCAAGCGATTGTCCTTCATCAGCCTCTAAGTAGCAGGGATTACAGGCGCCTGCCACCACGCCCAGCTAATTTTTCTATTTTTTTGGTGGGGGGACAGAGCCTTACTCTGTTGCCCAGGCTGGAGTGCAATGGCGAGATCTCAGCTTACTGCAAACTCCACCTCCTGGGTTCAAGCGATTCTCCTGCCTCAACCTCCCTAGTAGCTGGGAATACAGGCACCTGCCACCATGCCCTGCTAATTTTTTCTATTTTTTAGTAGAGATGGGACCATGTTGATCAGATTGGTCTTGAACTCTTGACCTCAGGTGATCCACCCGCCTCGGCCTCCCAAAGTGCTGAGATTCCAGGCATGAGCCACCAAGCCCAGCCCATGAGAACTTTTTTCTACATATCTCAAACTGTGTAGTCTCCCTGACTACAAATCCTGAAATAGGTACAATTTCAGTTCTCATTTTGCAGGTGAGGTGGCTGAGACTGAGAATTGCGAACCAGTTGCGTGTGGTGTGCAGATTTTCACTCACAGCTGTGCTTGCAACCCCCATGTCCTACCTCCCTTCCAAAAAGTACCTGTGGCTGGGTGTGGTCACTCACCCCTGTAATCCCAGTCCTTTGGAAGGTAGAGGCAGGAGGACTGCTTGAGCCCAGGAGTTCCCGACCAGCCTGGGCAACAAAGACCCTGTCTCTACAAAAAAAAAAATTTAAGGGCCGGGCGTGGTGGCTCACGCCTGTAATCCTAGCACTTTGCGAGGCCAAGACGGGCGGATCACGAGGTCAGGAAATCGAGACCATCCTGGCCAACACAGTGAAACCCCATCTCTACTAAAAATACAACAAATTAGCTGGGCATGTTGGCAGACGCCTGTAGTCCCAGCTACTCGGGAGGCGGAGGCAGGAGAATGGCGTGAACCTGGGAGTGGAGCTTGCAGTGAGCCAAGATTGTGCCACTGCACTCCAGCGTGGGGGACACAGCGAGACTCTGTCTCAAAAAAAAATTAAAATTAGCCAGTATGATGGCAAGTGCCTGTGGTCCCAGCTACTTGGGAGGCTGAGACAGGAGGATCTCCTGAGCCCAGGAGTTTGAGGTTATAGTCAGCTATGATTGTGCCACTGCACTCTATCCAGCCTGGGTGACAGAATGAGACCCTGTCTCAAAACAATAAAAATAAAAACACCCCAAATCCACCCCCACCACTACCAAAAAAAATACACTTGTGCCAGATGAGATTTGTTAAGAAAAAGTATCCAGATAATTTTAACTTTAATCTGCTTTATGCAGATTTTTGGCTTGAATCTGGGGTAAGAACTGTTAGCCCTGTTGTATAGATGAGGCTGCTGGTGCTTGGCAAGGTCCCACAGCCAGCAAACCCCCCCCCCCCTTTTTTTTTTTTTGGTAGACAAAGTCTCGCTCTGTCACCTAGGCTGGAGTGCAGTGGCAGGATCTCAATCTCTGCTCACTGCTACCTCCACCTCCCAGGTTCAAGCACTTCTCATGCTTCAGCCTCCCAAGTAGCTGAGATTACAGGTGCACGCCACCATGTCCAGCTAATTTTTGCATTTTTAGTAGAGATAAAGTTGCACCATATTGGCCAGGCTGGTCTCAAACTCCTGACCTCAAGCAATCTGCCCACCTCAGCCTCCCAAAGTGCTGGGATTACATGCCCTACCAGTGTTTTGAGGAACGATTAGCATCCTTTTTCAGCTTAAGAAACTGAGCTTCAGATAAATCAATTGCTCAAGGCCACATAGCTGGGCACCTTCACCTCAATGTGTCTACGTATGCATTTTTTTTTATTAGTTTTTTTTTTTTTCTGAGACAGAGTTTCGCTCTTGTTGCCCAAGCTGGAGTGCAATGGCACGATCTCGGCTCACCGCAACCTCTGCCTCCTGGGTTCAAGCAATTCTCCTGCCTCAGGCTCTCGAGTAGCTGGGATTACAGGCACGTGCCACCACGCCTGGCTAAGTTTTTGCATTTTTAGTAGAAATGGGGTTTCACCACGTTAGCCAGGCCGGTCTCAAACCCCTGACCTCAGGTGATGTGCCCTCCTCGGCTTCCCAAAGTGTTGAGATTACAGGCGTGAGCCACTGCACCTGGCCTGTTCGTTTTTTTGAGTCTCACTCTGTGGCCCAGGCTGGAGTACAATGGCCTGATCTCAGCTCACTGCAACCTTCAGACTCTCAGGTTCAAGTGATTCTCCTGCCTCAGCCTCCCCAGTAGCTGGGATTACAGGTGCCTACCATCACGCCCAGCCAATTTTTTGTATTTTTAGTAGAGAGGGTTTCACCATGTTGGCCAGGCTGGTCTCGAACTCCTGACCTCAGGTGATCTGCCCTCCTTGGCCTCCCAAAGTGCTAGGATTACAGGCGTGAGCCACCGTGCCTGGTCTAAATTAGATTTTTGTAGAGATGAGGTCTTGCTATGTTGCCCAGGCTGGTGTTGAACTCCTGGCCTCAAGTGATACTCTTGCCTTGACCTCCCGAAGTACAGAGAGCACAGGTGTGAGGAACCATGCTTGGCCTTTTTTTTTTTTTTTTTTTAAATGCTGTTGGTGTATTTTATCAGTTTTTAATTTTCCAACTATCATGTATTTAAATAGCATCTTTGGGCAGGGCATGGTGGCTCATGCCTGTAATCCCAGCACTTTGGGAGGCCGAGGTGGGCAGATCACGAGGTCAGGAGATCGAGACCATCTTGGCTAACACTGTGAAACCCCATCTCTACTAAAAATGCAAAGAATTAGCCAGGTGTGGTGGCAGGTACCTGTAGTCCCAGCTGCTTGGGAGGCTGAGGCAGGAGAATGACATGAACCCAGGAGTTGGAGCTTGCAGTGAGCAGATGCACGCCAGCCTGGGCGACAGAGTGAGACTCCATTTCAAAAAATAAATAAATAAATAAATATTGTCTTTGTACCTATCCTTTCTTCTGTTTCTGGAATGCCAATTCAATGTGTTATCATTTTTTTTCCTTTAAAAAGCCACTTGTATAAATGTGTTAGATCAATTTTTGCTATTTAACCCAGCTATTGGGTTACTATTGATTATTGCATTTTTTTTTTCCCCACACAACACTGAGGTATGCGTTTTCTTTTTTTTTTTTTTGAGATGGAGTCTCGCTGTGTCACTCAGGCTGGAGTGCAGTGGCATGACCTCGGTTCACTGCAACCTCCAGCTCCCGGGTTCAAGCGATTCTTCTGCCTCAGCCTCCCGAGTAGCTGGGACTACAGCTGCATGCCACCACACCCAGCTAATATTTGTATTTTTAGTAGAGACAGGGTTTCAACATATTGGCCAGGCTGGTCTCAAACTCCTGACATTGTGATCCCCCCGCCTCGGCCTCCCGAAGTGCTGGGATTACAGGTGTGAGCCACTGTGCCCGACCTTGCATTTTTCATTTGTAAAAGTTACGTCAGTGGGTTCCTTTCCTACTTACTAGGCCATTTTGATGGGGTTTTTTTTATTTTTTTATTTTTTTACAGTTTTGGCTTCCTTGCTGATAATTCCAAGCTTTTTAAATTTTTAAACATAGTTTAAATTTTGTATTATAATCAGTGATTGACAGTTTCATCATGTGAAGCCAACTTTGTGGGTGTTTTTGTTGTTTCTGCTGGTTCTTGTTCATATTATTTCCATTTGTGTTTGATTATTTGTGTACTACTCATTACCTGAAGAATTATTTGTGGTGGGCTGGGTGCGGTGGCCCACGCCTGTAATCCCAACACTTTGGGAGGCTGAGGCGGGCGGACTGCTTGAGGTCAAGAGTTCAAGACCAGCTTCGCCAACATGGTGAAAGCCCATCTCTACCAAAAAAAAAAAAATTGCTGGGCATGGTGGCAGGTACCTGTAATCCCAGCTACTTGGGAAGCTTAGGCAGGAGAATCGCTTGAACCGGGGAGGTGGAGGTTGCAGTGAGCTGAGATTGTGCCACTGCACTATAGCCTAGGTGACAGCGAGACTCCATATCGTGGCTCACACCTGTAATCCCAGCATTTTGGGAGGCCAAGGCGGGTCAGGAGTTCAAGACCAGCCTGGCCAACATGGTGAAACCCTGTCTCTACTAAAAATACAAAAAATTAGTTGGGTGTCGTGGCATGTACCTGTAGTTCCAGCTACTTGGCAGGTGAGGCAGGAGAATCACTTGAACCCAGGAAGCGGAGGTTGCAGTGTGCCAAGATCGCACCATTGCGCTCCAGCCTGGGCAACAAGAGCGAAACTGCATCTCAAAACAAACAAAAATTATTTGTGGGGCTTCTAGATGACAGTTCCTTCCACAGGTGGACTTGTGTTTGTTTGTGCCAGACATGTCAGCTAGAAGTACCCTGTATCATACGGAGGACGTGAACCTGGCTGCGAACCTGTGCCGAGGGCCAGTCTGTGACCACAAATTCTCAGGATCTTTCTTGTTTTTTCGTTTGATTTCTGCATCCTGAAAACCTCTGCAGTCTTCCGGGTCATCCTTACCTGAGCTTGTAGTTCTCTGGGATCCCAGTTCCTGCAGTTGCTCACCGTGGGCCGGCTTTGGCCTTGACTTTTGCTTGCTCCTTCCAGTAAGGCTGCGAAGTAAGAAACCCCAGTGTGTCCACATCAGCAAACACCCTGAGAGCAAATGTGGCTTCTGAGCCCCATATACCATTCTCTTAACTATTTGGCGTGGTGGGTCCTTACTGCATTTTATTGCCTATTTGATCCTTTTAAGGAGATTTTTTTTTTTCAGTTGTTCTCAACAGGAAGGTCCGAATAATCTAACTCACCCTCCCCACAAGATTCAAACCCGGGTCTTTTTGATTCTAAAATCTAAGCATTAAATCACTACCATAACGTATCCTAGTCTTCTGGAAATTCTGATTTCCTGAGAAGAACATCAGAGACTTAGCTGCCTCCCAATGTCCATTTTTCCCTTTCTTTAAACTGAAAATTTAAGATGCCCAAGCTGGACGCAGTGGCTCACCCCTGTAATCCCAGCACTTTGGGAAACTGAGGCGAGTGGATTACTGGAGGCCAGGAGTTCAAGAGCAGCCTAGACAACATGGTGAAACCCTGTCTCTACTAAAATACAAAAATTAGCCGGGTGTGGTGGTGAGTACCTGTAATCCCAGCTACTCAGGAGGTTGAGGCAGGAGAATCATTTGAGCCTGGGAGGCGGAGGTTGCAGTGAGCCGAGATCGCACCACTGCACCCTAGCCTGGGCGACAGATCAAGACTGTCTTAAATAAATAAATAAGTGGCTATTTTAAAACTGTAATTACAGGGATTTTTAAAGAGAGTTTTGTTGGGCTATTGCACCCAGCTAAAAGACCGCATTTCCTAGACTCTACTGCAGCCCTTCTGTGGCTAAGTCTGACGGGTGAGATGTATATAGAAGCATAGTGTAGTGCTTCTGGGAGGAAGGGGGCCTCCCTTCCGGCAAAATGGTGAGAGTAAAAGCAAAATAACCTTGGCTGGGCACCGTGGCTCACTCCTGTAATCCCAGCACTTTGGAAGGCTGAGGAAGGAGGATTGCTTGAGCCCAGGAGTTTGAGATCAACTTGGGCAACTTAGTGACCCCATCTGTACCAAAAAAAATTTAAAAATTATCTCGGTATGTGGCGCACACCTGTAAAAAACCAGCTGCTTGGCAGGATGAGGTGGGAGGTTTCCTTGAGCCCAGGAGGTTGCTGCAGTGAGCTGTGATCACACCACTGCACTCCAGCCTGGGTGACAGAATGAGACCCTGTCTCTATGGGGGGGGAAAAAAAAAATCTTGTTCAAGCTTCTACTATTTTGAGATTTTTCAAATCCAAACCGACACAGATGAGAAGAGTAAAAAATAATCTCAGACTAAGGGACTTGGCTAGGGATCCCTTCTCTCTCCACTTTTTCCATCCCCCATGCACAGGCCTACAACTCCCCTCTCTTCCCAAACCCTCCCTTCACAACACACAAACCAGTCTGCGCACAGCCTTATAAATATTGATTTTATAGAAAGGACCAACTCAAAATTGGTCAGATGCCACACGCTAGAAGCTTCCAGAACCACAATGATGGAAAGAAAAAAAAAACAAAACACAGAGAGAACAAACAAAAATACCCCAGACCAAAATGCCTGAAAAATCAAGGTCTTGGTTGACCAAAGGATTCTTAAAGAAACATGTGGCCGGGGTGAGGAGACCCCAATGCCTGAATGAGAGCCCAGAGTGGAAGGAAAAACAACCCAGAAATGCAAATCCGAAGTCCCTGCCCACGGGGCCCCCCCACGCTGTCAAAAGCGAGGCAAAGGGCTTCACAGCTTCATGGGGGTGGGGTTGATGGCAGTAGCTTAAATAATAACGGGAGGAGGAGGATTTTTATACTTCAGCTTTTTTTTTTTTTTTTTTGCCCCCCTCTTCTCTTCTATGGGGAAGAGGAGAGACTGGTAGCTTGAGGTTAAGGAGAAAAGTTATTTTCCCCTCACTTCTTTAATAGGCAAACCATCCAGAAATGGCGAACTGTCATGATAAAATGCCAGATCCCACCTGTGACCCGATAGCCCCCAATTCCTAGAGAAGCGGGAGCTGTGGTGTGGCAGGTTAGGAGAGGTGCCAACCTTGGGCGATGCAGCCTCTTGGGAAATAACAGCTCCAGCGAGAAAGAACTGGGGCGAGGGAGAGGATGGGGGCCAGAATGGGGGAACCCTTACGTGGTACCAAAATTAGCTGCCGTCTGCTCCCTGCTGGTGGGTCCCTGGGGTGGAGAGCGTGGCAGGGAAGGGGGTTGGGGCTGAATGGAGAATAAAGTGAGATGCTGATAAAAAAAACACCCTTCTCAGAGGGTCCACGGCCCTGGTTCTGAAGAGTAGAAAATCAACAGGATCAAGCAGAGTGCTTTCCTGCGTCACCCCTGCTGAACCCCAGCTCAGTTCCAGTGGGGGATCAATGCTGCCTGGAGTGAGGGAATGGGCAGGCGGCCCAGTCCGGACCCTCGGCTCCTGGGGGAGAGGGGAGGGGTGGGCATGGTGGGCTCTCCCCCCCCTCCCCCGGCTTCACCTCCCCTCCTCCCGGCCTGCCCGGCCTCCGCCCGGCCCATTGCAAGGCAGCACCCAGTTGTTATCGTGGAGGCCCAGGCGGCAGCCGGGCGTCTCACGGTCGGCTCGGCGGCAGCACATCCAGTAGGAACGTCCGTAAGGCAGGTCATGGTGGTAGGGCTTGGGGTGCCAGCGGCAGAGCGACACATCGCCCTTTTCGTATCTCTTGCGGCACTGCTTGCAGGGGTCATCGCGGTAGAGCGGGTCTCGGCTCCAGCGCGAGTCTGTGGCCCGCACGCCGAATGCCTCGATGATGCCCTTGAAGTGGTGGCAGGTGCACTTGAGGGCGGCCAGCGCGCGCGTGGGCAGGAAGCTGAAGATCTTGACCAGCACGTGCTCTGGCAGCAGCAGCATGTACTGTCGCGGCTCCAGCAGCCGCTGAATCTTGAAGCGGATCTCTAGGAAGTCGTGCGACACGTGCCGGTACAGGCGACACAGGGAGGTGTCCGCCGTGCCCTCGGCATCGTCTGGGCCGGGCGCGGTGGCCGGGGAGTCTGCCGGGGGTGGCTCCGGGGGCCCGTCAGGCCCGCGGTTCTGGAGAAAGAAGAGCTGGCCCGGAGGCGGCGGCTCCTCCGGGCTGACCGTCAGGCACACAGTCTCCTCCTTCACGTTCTTGGTACCATCCTTGCCAAAGAAGATGCACTCATCTACGACGCCCGTCACCACCACGTCCACGTGGAAGCCTGACGCTCCGCAGTCCCGGGCAGGGGGCGGAGGGGGCGCCGGGGGAGTGTCCTCGGCCCTGGCGGGCGCCGGGCTCTCACTCTCGCTGGCCTCATCCGCCCTGGCCAGCAGGAACTCCACGTTGCTGGGGAGGGCATCCCGCGAGGGGCTGATGAGCTGGTATAAGTCACACGTGATCTTGTCCTTGGCTCGGGCCCCAGGACCTGGGCTGCCAGGGTAGGCACAACCAGGCCTGCCCCCGCCCCCACTGGGCAGACCGCTGTCTGGTGCACGGGGCTCCCGGCCATTGGAGATGCGGAAGGCGATGCGCACCTCCCCAGGGCCTGGCCCGGGTCGCTCTTCCTTGCGGAGGCCCTTGGTGGGAGGACTGTCCCTCTGCGCCTCAAAGTGGGCCACGGCCTCGGCTACACGGCTGCAGTCCCCACCACCGGACCGCCGTTCAGACCCCACCCCCTTGGCCGGTCCACCCTGCTCCGCGGACACAAAAACTACAGGCGCTGGGGTGGCCGGTCGTGGGTAGCTCTGCAGGGCCAGGGCTGCCCGCTGTTCCACCAGGGCCACCATCTCGGCCACAGAGAGCAGGTCCACGTCCTCACCCGCTGAGGCAGGGCCCTCCTCAGAGGCAGCCAGGCCCTCCCGGCCCCCTGGGTCAGGAGGAGCTTTGGTGGGGTCAAGACAGCGCCTCCTCCGCTTTGCCTTGGAGCTATCACTGCCCCAGTGTCCCTTGACCTTCATGGAGCTGGCCCGGCTGCCCCCACCACACTGGTGGGCCACAAAGAAGGCCACCTTCTCCTTTGTATTCCCGGGCTTGATGACATACCACGTGTCCAGGAGGACTCGACCCTCATCACCAGCAGCTGCTGCTGAGAGGAGTGGAGCCGGCTGGGAGGCAGGGACCTCGGTGGCCAAGGCAGGTGGTGTGTTCTCTGAGTGGGCAGGCCCATGGTCTGGCTCGGCCCCGCCGCCAGGCTCAGGGCAGGCTGATGGCTTGAGGGCCGCAGAAGGCGGGCGCGGCTGGTTCTGTGAGTAGGTGCCAAAGGGCCGGGGGCACCATAGCTGGAAGGGCAGGAGGCTTCCTCGGTCCATGCTGGGGGATGATGGCAGACGGGCTGGGCTTCACCACATCTCAGGACCTAGGTGGTGGTGGGAGGCTCCACATGCCACCTGGAGACAGGAAGAGGAGGTTGGGGAGCTAGGGGGACAGCCTTTCTTGCCAGGACCACCCCAACCTCCACCTCTCCTTAGAACAAACCAGACCATCAAAACTCTATTCCTGGCTAGGAGTGGTGGCTCACGCCTGTAATCCCAGCACTTTGGGAGGCTGAGGTGAGCAGATCACCTGAGGTCAGGAGTTTGAGACCAGCCTGGCCAACATGGTGAAACCCCATCTCTACTAAAAATACAAAACTGTGCTGAGCGTGATGGTTCACGCCTGTAATCCCAGCTACTCGGGAGGCTGAGGCACGAGAATCGCTTGAACCTGGGAGGCGGAGGTTGCAGTGAGCCGAGATGGCGCCATTACACTCCAGCCAGGGCGACAAGTGCGAAACTCCGTCTCAAAAAAAAAAAAAAAAAAGAACTCTATTCCCACTGCCTTGCTCTGGTGAGCAGACAAAGGGTTGCAGAGGGGATGAGAGATGCCCTTGTAACTTGCAGAGTGGGACCCTAAATGGCAGTGTGCTCCAACCCCATAGATCCTACGCCACTGCCCAACTGCCTTACCCCACAATCCAGAGGCCTTTACACTGCCATAACTTTTACACTTAAGCGAAAGGACCACTCACAGACAAGGTCCTTTTTCTATTTGCTTACTCAGTAGCTCGTCCCTGAAAAGACAGAAATTCCCAGCCCCACCCACAGCTATGGCTGCTTAAACCCAGAGAGCGAGCAAGATGGGCTGGGAGGGGGAAGAAAATCTGAGGTCAGAATCAGACAAGCACTTAAGAAATCGGCTTTTCTTTTTTTTCAGGTCGAGGCTTAATGAGAATTTATTAACGCTGTGTGTCCTCAGTCAGAAAAATGCACACCCTTGAAAAGACAGTACAGCTAATTCCCTGAAGCACAACCATAGATCTGTGGAGTAAGAGGGCCTGTTCTATAGCCTGGGAGTTCCAGGCTGCAGGGAGCAATGATGGCACCACTGCACTCCAACCTGGGTGACAGAGTGAGACCCTCTAAAAAAGAGAGAGCAAAGCCAGGTGTGGTGGCTTGTGCCTGTAATCTTAGCACTTTGGGAGGCCGAGGTGGGCAGACTGCTTGAGCCTAGGAGTTTGAGACCAGCCTGGGCAAAACCCATCTCTACCAAAAAAGAGACAGAAATTAGCCAGGTGGGGTGGGGCGCACCTGTAGTCCCAGCTACTTGGGAGGCTGAGGTGGGAGGATTGCTTGAGCCCAGGAGGCCCAGGCTGCAGTGAGCTGTGATGCTGTGATCATACCACTGCACTCTAGCCTGATTGACTGAGAGAGAACCCATCTCAGAAAAAAAAAGAAAAAGAAAAAACGAGGCGGGAGGGTGCTGTTCTAGCCTAGCTTTCTCCTCAAGCTGCACACAGATAAACAGAGGCTCAGAGTGGGGAAGGGTGACATAGCTAAGATTCCAGTGGGTCCGGAGCAAAAAGAGGCTCTCAACTTGGTTTCTGGACTCTTCAATTTAGGGCTCTGTTAATAATGACTATTTTATTTTGGAATGACTTGATGTGAGTGATCTAATCTGGAGGCAATCTTGCACATGAGTCCAATATGATCACTTTCATTGCAGTTTGAACCTACTAAGTAACATATGCCTCAATCTTTCTCTGGCTCATCTCCCTCCAGACAGCTCAAAACCAAAATGACCCTTTAAACCTTGAAACTTCCACATGCCTACAGGCCAGAGAGGTCAGCAAACTATGGCCCAGAAGCCAAATCCAGCTCGCTGTCTTTGTAAATAAAGTTTTATTGAAACATGCTCATTTGTTTATGGATGCTTTCATCTTCAACAGCAGAGCTGAATAGCAGAACAAAGACCACAAGGCCTGCAAAGCTTAAAATACCCAGTATCTGGCTCTTTATGGAAAAAGTTTGCCAACTCCTGCAGTACAGACTGTCCCTCTAAATTCAAGCAATTCCAGGCCAGGCACGGTGGCTCACGCCTGTAATCCCAGTACTTCGGGAGGCCCAGGCAGGCAGATCACCAGAGGTCAGAATTCGAGATCAGCCTGACTAACATGGCAAAACCCCGTCTCTACTAAAAATACAAAAATTAGCCAGGCGTGGTGGTGCAAGCCTGTAGTCCCAGCTACTCAGGAGGCTGAGGCAGGAGAATAGCTTGAACCGGGAGGCGGAGGTTGTGGTGAGCTGAGATCTTGCCATTGCACTCCAGCCTGAGTGACAAGAGCGAAATTCCGTCTCAAAAAAAAAAAAAAGGTAAACAAAACAAAGCAAAATCCAGACAGCCTCTAAGCACTCACAGGTACCAGTAAACACAGAGAAACCCCGTGTCAAGAATCTTTATCTCCCCTCCATAATCCCCAATCCCACCTACCTCTCAAATACTTACAGTCCCTGCTGTAATCTCAGTTCAGTGTTAAAAACATCACTCCATAGCCTCTAAAACATATAGATGGCTGTTTACCAACCACCAATTCACATACATGTTGAGTATCTCAAATCTGAAAATCCAAAATGCTCCCAAATTCAGAACTTTTTTTTTTTTTTTTTTTTTTTGAGGCAGAGTCTCGCTCTGTCGCCCAGGCTGGAGTGCAGTGGCCGGATCTCAGCTCACTGCAAACTCCGCCTCCCGGGTTCACGCCATTCTCCTGCCTCAGCCTCCCGAGTAGCTGGGACTACAGGCGCTCGCCACCTCGTCCGGCTAGTTTTTTGTATTTTTTAGTAGAGACGGGGTTTCACTGTGTTAGCCAGGATGGTTTCGATCTCCTGACCTCGTGATCCGCCCGTCTCGGCCTCCCAAAGTGCTGGGATTACAGGCTTGAGCCACCGCGCCCGGCCCAAATTCAGAACTTTTTGAGTGCCAAGATGACACTGATAGGATATGCTCATTGGAGCATTTCAGATTTTCAGACTTGGCATATCAACTGGTAAGTATAATACAAATACTCGAAATCTGAAGAAATCCAAAATCCGAAACACTTTTGGTCCCAAGCTTTTCCGGTAAGCGGTACTTGACCTGTATATCCAACTGCCCAGAGAAGCAGGCTAACACAGCAAAAGCCAGTCTCTACAGATGCCATCCTGCTACAACTTGGCCACCCACTCAAGTCCCCTAATCAGTTCCAACCTTACCTCCAGCATCTCAATGTCCTCCCCCGAATATCGAAAACCTTCCAAATACTACTTTAAACCACCGAACCTAAAAATATCCTCTCCAGTACTGAAGGGCCGAATCTCAATCAATCTCTCACAGATCCCAACACAGCAATTCCCCAACCTATGTCATAAACAACCACTCTCCCGGAATCCTATACTCCCCCCAACCCTCCTCCATTATCTCCTAATTCCACTAGAAGCCCTCCAACAGCAGACGAACTCTTTGAAAACACAAAAGCTCCCTAACACCTTAAGATGAATCTTAAACCTTAAAAATGTTTCACAAAGCCAAAAATAAATAAATAAATAAATAAACCAAAGAAACCTCACAAATGTTACAATAGCAGACATGTGCTTACTGCACACTCGCTGCGAGCTTATTAGGTACTGCGCTAACAATTCCTGCTAATCCTCCTCGGTCCCTAGGAAGCAGGTAGTGTTATTAATGCCTAGCTCCCGATGAGACACAGATGAAATCTCCTGTCCGGGTTCAGACAGGTAGGAAGTCAAGATGCAAGCCCAGACATTCCAGCGCTAGAACTGGTACTCTCGGGCTCTTTGCTTCCATCTCTCCCGGAGCTCCCCAAATCCTATGCCCAACAAACCCTCCAAAACACAAAGGGAACCCGATCCCGAAAACACAACCAAACCTTCCGCATTACAAACGAACCCAAACTCCAAGGTGCCCCTTAAGCGCAAGGGAACCCTAAAAGTATCCCTTAAACCCTCGTTAAAACTTCCCCAAGCCCCAGAACATTTTGCAAATGCAAAGGGAACCCCAAATCTTGTAACCGCCCCGCCAAAGAAACCTTCCAAACCCCTCAGGTGACCCTCGAAACCTATACACGCCCCCAAAGAGCCCTCACCCGCAGCCCCCCCAGGCGGCGGGAGAAGGCTGCAGCCCACACGCATGCGCGCGAAAGGTAAGAGGGCCCGCCCCCTCGCTCCTTCCCTCCGGCCACCGCGCGGGCAGGGGAGCAACTAGCTTCCCTCCGCCCCTTTGTTGACAGACGCGCGCGTGACGCCCTTAGCCAATGAGCGGCCGCCATTCGGGGCCGTGCCCATATAAGGCAGGCCTTGGCGAAGGGGCCCAACTTCGAAATAGGGAGGAGTAGGCGAGAGGTGACGGGAGTGGGTGGTGGGGTAGACACAGCCGGATGCAAGGGAGCGTGGAACAACTCCCAACGTCCAGCTAAACGGAACAAGGTCAGGGCAAAGGCCACGGCACTCCAGGGGAGGCTTATTACACCACGTTCCCTCGAACAGAAGCCCTGATTGACGCTTGAGATTTAAAGGGCGGGCAGCCCGGGGATTAAGAACACCAAGACGGAAGGAAGCAGGCGGAGAAAACAGAGTATCCAGCTTTAGTTGGGAACTATGAGGGGCGGGGGGTGGGGTGTTGAGGATTTCCGCGGGGAGAATTTGGCATTGGGATAGCCCCACCCTGAAAAACAAATGGACAGAACCCTACGAACGTTCCCACGGCAACTGAAATCAAGCCTCTGGGCCTGGCATTCAAGGCTCAAGCCGTGTAGCCATTCGGAGCTGCCAGTTCATCCTTTCCAAACGGGCGCCCCAAACCTGCCTCGCTTAATACAAAAGAGCAGCCAGGAAAGTCCTGTTAAAACACAATCCTATAAACCTGAACCCGTCCCTATCCTGGTGAGAACCTGCCATGGCTCCCCAGTGCCCTCTGGAAAACCCCCAGGAACCCCACCTGTCCAGTGGCATCCCTCCCCACTCCTCCGCCCCGCAGGCAATACCCCAGTGCACCCTGGTGGGCACCTGATCTGGCATACATAGAATACTCAGGCCCCATCTGATCCCCGGTAGGAGTGATCGTCTCCACGGTATGCATGAAGAAACACGCAGGGCAGGTCTCCTGACCACAAGGTCACACAGAGCTGGGGTGTGAGCTGGGGCAGGGATATGAAGCCAGGGAATCTGATTTCCCAGTCACTGTGCCCTACTGTTTCACTATATATTCCCTGGGGTTTCAGCTTGACCACCCCTCCAGGAAGCTGACACCTCCAATCCCCCTAGGCCAGGTCAGGCTTCACCCAGGGCGTCCATGCGGTGGGCTCATTGCTATCTATTCCTCAAAGTCACCTGGCTCTTGCCTTCCCTGGTCTCTGCATTTGCTGTTCCCACCAACTGCAATACATTCACACTCTGCAAGGCTCAATTCCTTACTTCATTCAGGTCTGTGTTCAAATGCAGTTTTAATGGAGAGGCCTTCCCCAACTCCCTTCCTGGAAATCACCCACCTGCCCAGAGAGAACCTCTGGGTTCCCTCTTCCCTGCCCACTCTGGGTCATCGTCTTGCGTGGGTCTCTCTCCCCAACTATGATCCTCCTGTGGAGGCTGGGGCAGGAAGGGGAGAAGGGCCTGAGGCAGGATCTTCTAACTCCCCCGACACTGAGCCCAGCATAAGGCCCTACGCTAGGTCAGCCTTCAGTAACTACTCCATGAAAATCTATTCATTGTAAAACACTGTGAACCAAAAATATGGAAAATCAAAAGATGGCAAAAAAACTGGCTGGGAAAACACAAACCAAGAGACAAGTAGAGGAGTAACATTACCCCTTTAAAAAAAAAAAAAAAAGAACTTGACCAGGTGCGGTGGCTCACACCTGTAAAATCCCAGCACTTCTGGGAGGCTGAGGTGGGAAGATCCCTTGAGCTCAGGAGTCTGTGACCAGCCTGGGCAACATGGTGAAACCCCATCGCTACAAAATATACACAAATTAGCAGGGTATAGTGGAACGTGCCTGTAGTCCCAGGTACTCAGGAGGCTGAGGTGGGAGGATTCCTTGAGCCCAGGAAGTAGAGGATGCAGTGAGCTGAGATCGGGCCATTGCACTCCACTCTGGGTGACAGCACGAGACTGTCTTAAATTAAATTAAAAATAAATAAATAAAATAAAAAATAAACTGACAAAAGCAATGGATGATGACAAAACAAAATGACCCATTATTTACTTCTCTACATGAGTACCTAGGGCTGGGGGAGGGAGGTAGAAGTGGCCCATTATACACAAAAGTTCTCAACATACATGATCCAAATACTATGGCCTCCAAATAGATAAAGCAAAAAACGACCATCTCTACACATGACAGCCATAAACTTACAAAATGACAAGGGAAAGTTTGTTAAATCCACAACTGATATGGGAAACCTTAATATATTTCTAAGAAAAGACTGCTTGGGAAAATTAGTAAGGACCTGAACCACGCAATTTACACCCTTGGTCGAATGCCCTCAACAATTAAATAATCGACATATTTACATCCCTACCATATGTGAAGCATTTGCAAAAACTTGTCCCTGACATTCACTGTGGTCCTGCATGCTGGCCATTGTTGGGTGCTGGAACACACAGGTGACACTGAGCTCCCCAGGAATGGCTCATGGGAAAGGGGTCAGACATCCAACATCCAAATAAATAGTCAGAACCAACATGAATATATTAGAAAATGATGATCATCACAACAGCAGTCAATACTTGAGCACTCTACAAATACTCGAGCCCTCTACAAATATGAACTTGTTTGATTCTTCCATCTCCTTTTTTTTTTTTTTTTTGAGACAGAGTCTCACTCTGTCACCCAGGCTGGAGTGCAGGGGCGCCATCTCAGCTTACTGCAACCTCCGCCTCCCACGTTCAAGTTATTCTCCTGCCTCAGCCTCCCAAGTAGCTGGGACTACAGGCACGTGCCACCATGCCAGGCTGAAGTTTTCCATTTTTAGTACAGACGGGGTTTCACCACATTAGCCAGGATGGTCTCGATCTCCTGACCTCGTGATCCGCCCACCTCGGCCTCCCAAAGTGCTGGGATTATAGGCGTGAGCCACTGCACCCAGCCTCTATCTTCTATTTTTAATTTTGTGTTAAAGATTAGGAAACTGAGGCAGAGAATGGCTAAGTAATTGCCCTCATTTAGAGCTTTGTGGCAGAACTCTTTTTGTGAGTGTGTTTTGTTTTTTGTTGTTTTCTGAGATGGTCTCACTGTCACCAAGGCTGGAGTACAATCTCGCCTCATCACGGCCTCAATCTCCTGGACTCAAGTGATCCTCCCATCTCAGCTGCCCTCTTTTTTATTTTTTTTTTAGATGGACTCTTGCTCTGTTGCCCAGGCTGGAGTGCAATGGTGCGATCTCAGCTCACTGCAATCACTACAACCTCTGCCTCCCGGTTCAAGCGATTTGTTTGCCTCAGCCTCCCAAGTAGCTGGGACTACAGGCATGTGCCATCATGTCCAGCTAATTTTTTTATTTTTTAATTTATTATTTATTTATTCATTTATTTATTTTAGAGATGGAGTCTCGCTTTGTTGCCCAGGCTGGAGTGCAGTGGCCCTATCTCGGCTCACTGCAAGTTCCGCCTCCCAGGTTTACGCCATTCTCCTGCCTCAGCCTCCCGAGTAGCTGGGACTACAGGTGCCCGCCACCAGACCGGGCTAATTTTTGTATTTTTAGTAGAGACGGGGTTTCACCGTGTTAGCCAGGATGGTCTTGATCTCCTGACCTCGTGATCCGCCTGCCTCGGCCTCCCAAAGTGCTGGGACTACAGGCATGAGCCACCGGGCCTCGCCTAATTTTTTTATTTTTAGTAGAGATAGGGTTTCACCATGTTGGCCAGGCTGGTCTCGAACTCCTGACCTCAGATGATCCACTCACCTTGGCCTCCCAAAGTGTTGAGATTACAGGTGTGAGCCACTGTGCCCGGCCTAATATTTGTATTTTTAGTAGAGACAGGGTTTCACCATGTTGGTCAGGCTGGTCTTGAACTCCTGACCTCAAGTGATCCACCTGGCTCAGCCTTCCAAAGTGCTAGGATTACAGATGTGAGCCACCATGCCCAGCCTATCCCAGCCTTTTGAGGAGCTGAAACCACAGGTGTATACCACCACGCCCAGCTAATTTTTACATTTTTTTGTACAGATGAGGTCTCACTATGTTGCCTAGGCCAGTCTTGAACTCTTGAGCTCAAGCAATCCTCCACCCTGACCTCCCCAAGTGCTGGGACTATAGGCAGGAGCAACCAAACCAAGTCAGAACTTAGAATCAAAGATCAGCTGACTCTAGAGCTCAAGGTCTAAACTACAATCATCCTGGCTGGGTGCGGTGGCTCACGCCTGTAATGTGATGGCGGGCTCCTGTAATCCCAGCTACTCACGAGCTTGAGGCAGGAGAATTGCTTGAACCCAGGAGGCGGAGGCTGCAATGAGCTGAGATTGCACCACTGCACTCCAGCCTGGGTGACAGGGACTACGTCTACAAAAAAAAAACAATTAGTTGGGCTTGGCGGCCAAGGAGGTTGAAGCTGTATTGAGCTGTGACAGCACCACTGCACTCCAGCCTGGGTGACAGAGTGAGATCTTCTCAAACAAAAAACAAAACAAAACGAAAACAAAATGAAAAATGTATTGAACACAGCTCTGGAGCCAGAGTGCCCAGCTTTGTGTCCTGGCTTTATCTCTCATCAGCTGTGTGACTTAGGGTAAGTCACTTGATCCCGTTGGACATCAGTTTCCTCCTCTGGAAAATGAGGGTTCATTCCTTAAGTAATCCACAAGTGTTTGATTCATTTATTTACTTAGAGACAGGGCCCGCCTCTGTTGCCCACGCTGGAGTGCAGTGTATGATCATACCTCACTACAGCCTCACACTCCTGGGCCCAACGGATCTTCCTGGCTCAGCCTCCCGAGTAGCTGGAACCACAGGCTCATGCCACCATGCTCAGCCAATTTAAAAAATTATTTTAGAGATGTGGTCTCACTTTGTTTCCCAGGCTGGTCTTGATCTCTGAGGCTCAAGCGATCCTTCTGCCCTGGACCCTCGGAGTGCTGGGTTTAAGGCATGAGTCACCACCCACAGCCTTCACTTTCAATGTTCATTTTTAATTATTTACTTTTTTGCGATGGAGTCTCCCTCTGTAGCCCAGTCTAGAGTGCAGTGGCACAATTCCGGCTCACTGCAGCCTCCACCTCCCAGGTTCAAGCGATTCTCCTGCCTCAGCCTCCCGAGTAGCAGGGATTATAGGCGACTGTCACTATGCCCAACTAATTTTTTGTATTTTTAGTAGAGATGAAATTTCACCATGTTGGCCAGGCTGCTCTCATCCTGACCTCAAGTGATTTGCCCACCTCAGCCTCCCAAGGTGCTGGGATTATAAGCGTGAGTCACCACACCCAGCCCACTTTTTTTTTTTTTTTGAGATGGAGTCTTGCTCTGTCGCGCAGGCTGGAGTACAGTGGTGCAATCTCGGCTCACTACAAGCTCCACCTCCCGGGTTCACACCATTCTCCTGCGTCAGCCTCCCAAGTAGCTGGGACTATAGGTGCCCGCCACTGCGCCTGGCTAATTTTTTGTATTTTAAGTAGAGACTGGGTTTCACTGTGTTAGTCAGGATGGTCTCCATCTCCTGACCTCGTGATCCGCCTGCCTCGGCCTCCCCAAAGTGCTGGGATTACAAGCATGAGCCACCGCGCCCAGCCCCAACTAATTCTTCTTAAAAATTTATTTGAAAACAAAAAAAGAGATAAAATTAAAGCAAAACAGTGGCTCACAACTGTAATCCTAGCACTTTGGGAGGCTGAGGCAGGCGGATCACTTGAGCCTAGGAGTTTGGGACCAGTCCCTGCAACATGGTGAAACCCTGCCTACAAAAAATAAACTAAATTAGCCCGAGCGCGGTGGTGCACGCCTGTAGGCCCAGCTACCTGAGAGGCTGAAGTGGGAGGGTCAGTTTAGCCCAGGAGGGCAAGGCAGCAGTGACCTACGACTGCACCACTGCACTCCAGCCTGGGCCACAGAGTAAAACTCTGTCTTTCTCTTTTTTTTTATGAGATGGAGTTTCACTCTTGTTGCCCAGGCTGGAGTGCAATGGCACCATCTCGGCTCACTGCAACTTCTGCCTCTCGGGTTCAAGCGATTCTCCTGCCTCAGCCTCCCGAGTAGCTGGGATTACAGGCTCCTGCCACCACGCCCGGCAAATTTTTTTTTTTTTTTTGTAGTTTTAGTAGAGACAGGGTTTCACCATGTTGGCCAGGCTGGTCTCAAACTCCTGACCTCAGGTGATCTGCCCACCTCAGCCTCCCAAAGTACTGGGGATTACAGGTGTTGAGTCACTGTGCCGGCTGACCCTGTCTCTTAAAGACAAAGATAAAAAGGGAGGCTAATAAAGACTTTGAGGCCGGGCGTGGTGGCTCACGCTTATAATCCCAGCACTTTGGGAAGCCAAGGCAGTCAGATCACAGGTCGGGAGTTCAAGACCAGCCTGACCAACATGGAGAAACCCTGTCTCTACTAAAAATACAAAATTAGCCGGGCATGGTGGCACATGCCTGTAATCCCAGCTACTTGGGAAGGCTGAGGCAGGAGAATCGCTTGAACCCAGGAGGCAGAGGTTGCGGTGAGCCGAGATCGCGCCATTGTACTCCAGCTTGGCCAAGAAGAGCAAAACTCCGTCTCAAAAAAAAAAAAAAAAAAAGACTTTGAAAATCAATAACTGAGCCAAAGACTACTTCCCTCTTTATTTCCCATTCTGAAATTAAAGTGATCCTAAAGAGTCACAGGCAAAAATAAAAATTAGCTAGGCGTGTTGGCTCATGCTATAGTCCCTGCTACTCGGGGCTGAGGTGGAAGGATTGCTTGAGCCTAGGAGGCAGAGGTTGCAATGAGTGCAGAGACTGTGACGCTGCACTCTGGCCTGGGTGAAAGAACGAGACCCAGTCTCAAAAATAAACAAACAAAAAACTTAATTGGAAAAGGAGACAACAAATACATAGTAAGCATCATGGTGGCCAACGTTATGAGGAAACAAATATAGCAAAAGAGGAGGGTCAGGGCTGGGCACAGTGGTTCATTCCTATAATCCCAGTACTTTAGGATGCTCAGGCAGGTGGACCACTTGAGGTCAGGAGTTTGAGACTAGCCCAACCAACATGGCAAAACCCCATCTCTACTAAAAATACAAAATTAGCTGGGCGTGGTGGCACATGCCTGTAATCCCAGGTACTTGGGAGGCTGAGGCAGGAGAATCATCTCTTGAATCTGGGAGATGGAGGTTGCAGTGAGCCAAGATCACGCCACTGCACTCCAGCCTGGGCAACAAGAGCAAAACTCTGTCTCAAAAACAAAACAACAAACAAACAAAAAAATTAGCCAGGCGTGGTGGCGCATGCCTGTAATCCCAGCTGCTTGGGGGGCTGAGTCAGAAGAATTGCTTGAACCCAGAAGGCAGAAGTTGCAGTGAGCTAAGGTCGCGCCACTGCACTCCACCCAGGGCAACAGAGGAGGAGACTCCGTCTCAAAAAAAAGAAAAAGGGTCAGGAGAATTTGGAAGGGTGAGGTTATGATTCTAAATCAAGGGGGCTAGGTGTGGTAGCACATACCTGTAATCGCAGCACTTTGGTAGGCTGAGGAGGATGGATCACTTGAGCCCAGGAGTTCGAGACCAGCCTGGGCAACATGGCAAGAACTCATCTCTATCTTTAAAAAAAACAAACCAAAAAAGCTGGGCACAGTGGCTCAGGCCTGCAATCCTAGCACTTTGGGAGGCGAAGGCAGGAGGACTGCTTGAGCTTAGGAGTTGGAGACCAGCCTGGGCAACACAGTGAGAGTCTAACTGTACTAAAATGTCAAAAACAAACAAACAAACAAACAAACAAAAAGTACTAGCTGGTTGAGGTGGCACATGCCTGTAATCCCAGTTACTTAGGGGGCTGAGGCAGGAGGACTGCTTGAGCCCGGGAGATTGAGGCTGCAGTGAGCCCTGATGGTACCACCGTACTCCAGCCT
>NC_045454.1:12203478-12207477 GCF_002776525.5 Piliocolobus tephrosceles | reverse complement strand
GGGGGGAAGAGCTCGCAATGAGCTGAGATCATGCCACTTCACTCCAGCATGGGCAAAAGAGTGAGACTCTGTCTCAATAAATAAATAAATAAATAAATAAATAAATAAATAAATAAATAAAAAATCAAGGGGTCAGGGATGGCACCACCAAGCAGATGCCACAAGCCAAACCTTTTAGAAAACTTGTGCTTTTAGGGCCGGGTGCGGTGGCTCACACCTGTAATCCCAGCACTTTGGGAGGCCGAGGTGGGCGGATCACGAGGTCAGGAGATCGAGACCATCTTGGCTAACACGGTGAAACCCCGTCTCTACTAAAAATACAAAAAATTAGCCGGGCATGGTGGCGGGCGCCTATAGTCTCAGCTACTCAGAAGGCTGAGGCAGGAGAATGGCGTGAACCCAGGAGGTGGAGCATGCGGTGAGCCGAGATTGCACCACTGGACTCCAGCCTGGGCAACAGAGTGAGACTCCGTCTCAAAAAAAAAAAAAAAAGAAGAAAAAAGAAAACTTGTGCTTTTAGGAGTAAGACAGCTTTACCATAGCAGTTAGAAATACACCAATAAACGTGGTAAAAAATACAATTTTCTTCTTCGTTTCCTAGTATATGTCACAAGTTTTGAAATAAAGATGGTAAAAATACCATTTTGTATGAGTAAGCTTCAGACAAGCACAGGCTGAAAACAAATTTAAGATTTTAAGAAAAGGCAAAACAACTTGGAAAGCAGACAAATGCTGTAAGACAAATAAATGAAGGCAATGGAAAACAAAAAAGTGTCAGATCACCCCAGGGTGGTAGGAGGTGACACATAGGATTGGGGACAAGTGAGGGACTGGAAACTTTTTCCCAAACAATAGATTTGCGGATAATTCAATGAGGGCCGGAGACAGAATGTTAAAAAATCCATGAAAGCAGTGACAAGCAGGCAAAGCTGGCATAAGGGACTGAAAATGAACCAGGAATAGAGAAACTCAAACTTGAAAATGAGCCCAAATGCCTGCAGAACTTCCCTACCGTTATGACAACAGCGAGTTCCCCAATGGCAGGGTCGAGTCTGCACCCAATACAGACAGTGGCACGTGGTAAGTGCTCTATTAACACTTGTGGGCTGGGCTCTGTGGCTCATGCCTGTAATCCCAGCACTTTGGGAGGCCAAGGTAGAAGGATCACTTGAGTCCAGGAGTTTGAGACCAGCCTGGGCAATACAGCAAGACCCTGTCTCTACAAAAAATTTTTTTTTTTTTTTTTTTTAGTTTTCTTTGAGACGGAAACCTGTTTGTCATCCAGGCTGGACTGCAGTGGTGCCATCTCAGCTCACCGCAACCTCCACCTCCCGGGTTGAAGCTATTCTTGTGCCTCAGCCTCCAGAGTAGCTGGGACTACAAGCGCACGCCACCACGCCGGGCTAATTTTTGTATTTTTAGTAGAGATGGGGTTTCACCATGTTGGCCAGGATGGTCTCATGCTCCTGACCCCAAGAAATCTGCCCACGTCAGCCTCCCAAAGTGCTGGGATTATAGGAATGAGGCCACTGTGCACCACCAACAAAATTTTGTTTTCGTTTTTGTTTTTGAGACGGACTCTCGCTCTGTCGCCCAAGATGGAGTGCAGTGGTGCGATCTCGGCTCGCTGTAAGCTCTGCCTCCTGGGTTCACGCCATTCTCCTGGGTTCACGCCATTCTGTCTCAGCCTCCCGAGTAGCTGGGACTACAGGCGCCTGCCACCATGCCCAGCTAATTTTTGTATTTTTAGTAGAGATGGGGTTTCATCGTGTTAGCCAGGATGGTCTTGATCTCCTGACCTCGTGATCCACCCACCCCGGCCTCCCAAAGTGCTGGTATTACAGGCGTGAGCCACCACGCCCAGCCAAAAAAAATTTTTTTTTAATTAGCCGGGCATGGTGGCAAGCACCTGCAGTCCCAGCTACTCTGGAGGCTGAGGCAGGAGGATCACTTGAGGCCAGGAGGTTGAGGCTGCAGTAAGCTGTCATTGCACCACTGTACTCCAGCCTGGGCGACAGAGACAGGCTCTGTCTCTAAATAAATAAATAGGTTGGGCTCGGTGGCTCAACCCGATAATTCTAGCACTTTGGAAGGCTGCAGAGGGTGGATCACTTGAGCTCAGGAGATTGAGACCAGCCTTGGCAGGATGCATTTTTTATCTCTACAAAAATTACAAAAATTAGCCAGGTGTGGTGGCATGCCCCTGTAGTGCCAGCTATTTTGGAGGCTGAGGTGAGAGGATGACTTAAGCCCAGGAGGTGGAAGTCACAGTGCGCCAAGATAGTGCCACTGCATTCCAGCCCAGTCAACAGAGCCAGACCCTGTCTCAAAAAATAAATGAACAAATAAATATATAACTAAAACACTTGTGGGCCAGGTGCGGTGGCTCACGCCTGTAATCCCAGCAGTTTGGGCAGGTTGACAGTTTGAGTCTCGTTGTTCAGGACCAGTCTAGGCAACATGGCAAAACCCTGTCTCTACAAAAAAATTAAAAAAAATTAACTGGGCATGGTGATGCACGCCAGCAGTCCCAGCTACCTGGAAGGCTGAGGTGGGAGGAAGGCTTGAGCCCGGGAGGTAGAGGTTGCAGTGAGTCGAGATTGTACCACTGTACTCCAGCCTGGGCAACAGAGCCAGACTTTGTCTCAAAAAATTAAATAAAAATAAACAAATAAACACACGGACTACCTAAGGAATGAACTCCCATTTCCCAGATTCAAAGCTGGGCACTCTGACTCCAAAGTCCATTTTTCTCTTTGTTTTCTTTTTCTTTTGTTGTTGCCCTTTTTTTTTGAGATGGTCTCACTCTGTCACCCAGGCTATAGTTCAATGGGACAATCAGAGCTCACTGCAGCTTCCACCTCCTGGGCCCAAGTGATTCTCCCACCTCAGCCTCCAGAGGTGCTGGGACTATAGGCTCATGCCACCAAGCCTAATTTTTAAAACAAATTATTTGAGGCTGGGTGCAGTGGCTTATGCCTGTAATTTCAACACTTTGGAGGGCCAAGACGGGCGGATCATTTGAGCCTAGGAGTTCAAGACGAGCCTGGGCAACATAGTAAGACTCTGTCTCTACAAAAAAGATACAAAAATTAGCTGTGTATGGTGGCATGCAGTTGTAGTCCCAGCTACTCAGGAGGCTGAGGTGAGAGGATCACTTGAGCCCAGGAAGCCGAGGCTGCGGTGAGCTGAGATCGCACCACCGCACTCCAGCCTGGGTGACAGAGCGAGACTCCATCTAAAAAAAAATGGCCAGGCAAGGTGGCTCATGCCTCTAATTCTAGCACTTTGGAAGGTTGAGATGGGTGAATCACTTGAGGCTAGGAATTTGGCACCAGCCTGGCCAACACGATGAAATCTCGTCTCAACTAAAACTACAAAAATTAGCAGGGCATGGAGGTGCACACCTGTAATCCCAGCTACTTGGGAGGCTGAAACAGGAGAACTGCTTGAACCCGAGAGACAGAGGTTGCAGTGAGCCGAGATCGTGCCATTGCACTCCAGCCTGGGCGACAAAGCGAGACTGTCTTTAAAAAAAAAAAAATTTTTTTTTGTTGTTTGTAGAGATGAATTTTCCCTGTGTTGCCCAGGCTGGTCTCAAACTCCTGAGTTCTACTGATCCTGCCACCCTGTTAATCCCAGCCTCCCACCTTGGCCTTCCAAAGTGCTGAGATTATAGGCATGAGCCACCTTGCCCAGCCTCAATACCTTTTCTTGAAAGAATAAAAATCACAGAAAGATCTCACACTTAGACTGGGCGCGGTGGCTCAAGCCTGTAATCCCAGCACTTTGGGAGGCCAAGGTGGGCGGATCATAAGGTCAGGAGATCGAGACCATCCTGGCTAACACAGTGAAACCTCGTCTCTACTAAAAAATACAAAAAACTTAGCTGGGCATGGTGGCAGGCGCCTGTGTCCCAGCTACTCGGGCGGCTGAGACAGGAGAATGGTGTGAACCCGGGTGGCGGAGCTTGCAGTGAGCCAAGATCGCACCACCGCC
>NC_045454.1:12173300-12193478 GCF_002776525.5 Piliocolobus tephrosceles | reverse complement strand
TCTACCAAAAAAAAAAAGGGGGGGGGGCGGCAATTATTTTATTCTTTTTCATTTATTTATTTATTTATTTATTTATTTATTTATTGATTTATTTAGACAGAGTCTTGCTCTGTCGCCCAGGCTGGAGTGCAGTGATACCAGCTCATTCAACCTCCACCTCCTGGGTTCAAGTGATTCTCTTGCCTCAGCCTCTGGAGTAGTTGGGACCACAGGCGCGCCCCACCACGCCCCGCTAATTTTTGTATTTTTAGCAGAGACCGGGTTTCACCATTGTTGTCCAGGCTGGTCTGGAACTCCTGACCTCAAGTGATTTGCCCGCCTTGGCCTCCCAAGAAGGCCCAATTCAAATGGCCCTCCTCTTTGAGTCCTTTCCCAACATATTGTTCTCCGCATTAACCGAGTTCCCGTCTGACTGGATTCTCATGTGTCGGAGGTTCTCAGGGCCTTGATTGCACTGGGAAGACAGTGGCTAAATTCCCACCATCCAGCCTGGTGCTTGGCACATAGGAGGCCCTCATGAAACAAGAACTGACTGGAAAACGTGGAAATGGGGCACCACAGGGCCAGAAGGGACAAAAGCGAGCTCTCTCGCTCTCTTCCTGGGAGTTGACAGTTGGGGAAACCCAGCCTCCTTGGGATGTAAAGGCCCTGGACCACGGGGGTCGTGCAGGGGCGTGACCGCTTAAAAAGGCGGGTGGCTGAGCAGGCGTTGATTGGCCGCCTAGCGGCTCACGCCGGCAAAGGCCTTGTCAGAAGGCTTGAGGCCCAGCTCACGCTGTGCAAGACGACAGGGCCCTTCCCGAGGCGCGCGTGCGCACGGCCACTTGCACCCTGCCCTTTCAACCCCGTCGTCTCGTGCCCAGCACACCTTGGCTGCAACTGGTGGGGGCGTGGCCTGGCCTCAGGAACGCACTCTTGCTCTGCTCTTTACGCCTCGCGCAGGATCCTCGCGCCGGGAGGATTCGCACCCAACCCCAAGCCCGGTTGGGAACGTGGTGTCTGAGACCGTCTGGGACCCCCACGCGCGCGGCCGTCTTTCCGGGACCCGCGCGAGACGCTGTCTGATCGGGCTCCCTAGAGTGGGGCCCGGAGAAACCAGAACGGCGGGGACAGCCTCACGCCATTTTGCACGCCCTGAGGCGGGTGCTGGAGGCCAAGTGGAATGGGGCGCGGGGCAGGGTGACTCCCCCAGCACTAGCTGGGCTTAGGGGAACCCAGGATCTCCACAGGAGCCGCTCTCGGGGGGTCTCAGGGGAATAGAATATGCTCTGGGTGCAGGGCCGCGGGCGAAGGAGTATGGGTTTGAAAGCAGGGGTCCAAGTTCGAGTATGAGGAACGGAAGACTCTGTTTATGTTGGGGATCCGGGCTCTTGAGTTCCGATCTGGAATCTCGGGATTTGTGTCTAGGGGTGACTAGTTCTGGAATCTGAAGGGCTTGGGTTTTGTGACTGGAAGCTTTCTCCTTGGAATCCAGAGATCCCAATTTGGGGATCTGGAAGTCTTAGTTCTGAGTTATGATGTAACATTTTGAGAGTCTGGAGCCTGATTTGGGGCAAGTGAAGCCTCAATATAGATTTAGGGCCTAAGTCCCAATGTAGCCTATGAGGCTTTAGGATCTGGAGTTACAGTTCGGGTCTTTAAAAGCACGTTTTGGGCCGGGCGCGGTGGCTCAAGCCTGTAATCCCAGCACTTTGGGAGGCCGAGACGGGCGGATCACGAGGTCAGGAGATCGAGACCATCCTGGCTAACATGGTGAAACCCCGTCTCTACTAAAAAATACAAAAAACTAGCTGGGCGAGGTGGCGGGCGCCTGTAGTCCCAGCTTACTCGGGAGGCTGAGGCAGGAGAATGGCCTAAACCCTGGAGGCGGAGCTTGCAGTGAGCTGAGATCCGGCCACTACACTCCAGCCTGGGCGACAGAGCAAGACTCCGTCTCAAAAAAAAAAAAAATTAAATAAATAAAAGCACGTTTTAGGGCCCGGAGTGCCACTTTGAGTGTGGGAGCTCCCAGTTTTAGGGTCTGGGGTTTCAGAGTAGGACCCACATTCGAGATCTCAGTTTTAGGGTTGGGGCCACAATTTGAGGGACAGTATGGGGGTCTAAGAGGTCAATTTAGAGGAGTGAGGTTTGCTTCATAGGGTCCTGGATTTCTTATTTTAGGATATAGGTTCATAGTGTTACAACTTGTGGTCTGTAATCTTAGTATTAGGATCATATTTGGAGATCAGAAGTTGACAGTTTGAGGGTCTGGGGTATCTCAGTATTACAATTTAGGGTTTGTAGGTTTGGGAGGGCTCCTTTTTTTGTTTTTGAGATAAGATCTCACTTTGTCACCCAGGCTGGAGTGCAGTGGTGCGATTTTAGCTCACTGTAGCCTTGACTTCCTGGGCTCAAACAATCCTCCCACCTCAGCCTCCCAAGTGGCTGGGACTACAAGCATGTGCCACTATGCCCAGGTAATTTTTTTTTTTTTTTGTAGAGGTGGAGTTTTGTCATATTACCAGGCTGGTCTCAAACTCCTGAGATCAAGTGATCCTCCCACCTTGGCCTCCCAAAGTGCTAGGATTACAGGCGTGAGCCACTGTGCCTGGCTTTGTGAGGGCTCCAAAGTGAGGATTTAGGTTCTCATTTTGGGACTCTAAAGTATTAAAGTATTAGTTTTAGTGTCGCTTTTTTTTTGTTCTTTTTTTTTTTTTTGAGACGGAGTCTCTCTGTCTCACCCAGGCTGGAGTGCAGTGGTGCAATCTTGGCTAACTGCAGCCTCTGCCTCCCGGGTTCAAGCAATTCTCCTGTCTCAGCCTCCCGAGTAGCTGAGACTACAAGTGTGTGCCACCACACACAGCTAATTTTTGTATTTTCAGTAGAGATGGGTTTCACCATGTTGACCAGGCTGGTCTCGAACTCCTGACCTCAGGTAATCCACCTGCCTTGGCCTCCCAAAGTGCTGGGATTACAGGCATGAGCCACCACCCCCGGCTGGTTTTAAAATCATAGTCTGTAGGTCTCAAGCCACACTTTTAAGGCCTGGTAGTCTCTGTTTCAGAGTCTGGCATCTCACTATTAATGTCTAAGTTCTGAAGTCAAGCTTAGGGGTTTGCTGGTTTTAGTTTTAAGTCTGGATCATGATTTAAGGCCCAGATTTACAATTTAGGATTCACAGATTTGAGTTTAGAAGTTTAGGGGTTTGTTTTTGTTTTTTGAGACACAGTCTCACTCTGTTGTCCAGGCTGGAGTGCAGTGGCTTGATCCTGGCTCACTGCAACCTCCGCCTCCTGGGTTTGAGTGATTCTCCTGCCTCAGCCTCCCGAGTAGCTGGGATTACAGTCGTGCACCCCCATGCCTGGCTATTTTTTGTATTTTTAGTAGAGACAGAGTTTCACCATGTTGACCAGGCTGGTCTCAAATTCCTGACCTCGAGTGATTAGCCTGCCTCGGCCTCCCAGAATGCTGGGATTACAGGTGTGAGCTACCACTCCCGGCCAAGGTTTAGCTGTTTAATTTGGGTCTCTGGGCCCATAATTTGTTGGGGGCTGGGGACTCCTATTTTGGGATCTCTGGGTGCTCAAAGGAGCATCATAGGGAAAATGAAGGGTGCCCATCAGGCTTCCTGCCCATCATTCCTGCAGTCTCAGAGGTCACTAATCATTCTTTTTCCCTCTTTGCAGATGTTCAGTTCCAGCAGATGCTTGTGTTCCTCTGAACAGCCCAGAGCTAGTTCAGTGGGTCCCAGTGACAGGTAAGGGCTTGCCCCATCTCCCTTATAGCTCCAGCCACTCTCATTGAACAATAATAACAAAAACATTTGCTGAGCATTTACCGTTTGCAAGACTCTTTGCCAAACCTTTTGTTTGTATGATAACTGTTAATCCATACAACAACCCCCATGAGGAAGTATGTGCAAAGATGCCTACCATTTTCCAGATGAGAATACTCTGAGGTGATCAGCAAAGATCATTTATTTCTTACTTATTTATTTATTCATTTATTTATGAGACAGGGTTTCACTCCCATTGCCCAGGCTGGAGTGCAGTGGTGTGATCCCAGCTCACTGCAACCTCCGTCTCCCGAACTCAAATGATTCTTCTGCCTCAGCCTCCCGAACTCAAATGATTCTTCTGCCTCAGCCTCCCGAGTAGCTGGGACTACAGGCACATGCCTCCACGCCTGGCTAATGTTTGTATTTTTTGTAAAGATAGGGTTTTGCTATTTTCCCCAGGCTAGTCTTCAACTCCAGGCTTCAAGTGATCTGCCTGTCTGAGCCTCCCAAAGTGCTAGGATGACAGGTGTAAGCCACCATGCCCGGCCCATGTCTTTTTTTCTTTTTCTTTTTTTATTTTTATGGCAAAGATAACTTCTAAGGTCCTTGCAGCCTGTGACATTCTGAGTTTGTTTGTTTTCAGAGATACGGTCTCACTCTGTTGCCCACGCTAGAGTGCAGTGGTGGCATCATATAGCTCACTATAGCCTCGGATTCCTGGTTTTGAGCCTGGGCTTGATCCTCCTGCTTCAGCCTTCTGAACAGCTAAGATTACAGGCACATGCCACCACACCCAGCCAATTTTTCTATTTGTTGTAGAGACAGGGTGTTGCTATGTTGCTCAGACCTGTCTGGAACTTCTGGCCTCAAGTGATCCTCCTGTCTTAGCCTCCCAAAGTGCTGGGACTACTAAGCCATCACGCCCAATTGACATTCTGAGTGTCTTTCTTTCTTTCCTTTTTTTTTTCGACAGAGTCTAGCTCTGATGCCCAAGCTGTAGAATGCAGTGGCATGATCTCGGCTCACTGCAACCTCCGCCTCCTGGGTGCAAGTGATTCTCCTGCCTCAGCCTCCCAAGTAGCTGGGATTACAAGTGCCCGCCACCATGCCCAGCTAATTTTTTTTTTTGTATTTTTAATAGAGACAGGGTTTCACTATGTTGGCCAGGCTGGTCTCAAACTCCTCACCTTGTGATCCACCTGCCTTGGCCTCCCAAAGTGTTGGGATTAAGGTGTGAGTCACTGCACCCGGCCCATTTTTTGTTTGTTTGTTTGTTTGTTTTTGAGACGGAGTCTCGCTCTGTTGCCCAGGCTGGAGTGCAGTGGCACGATCTTGGCTCACTGCAAGCTCTGTTCCCAATTCACGCTATTCTCCTGCCTCAGCCTCACGAGTAGCTGGGACTACAGGTGCCCACCGCCATGCCTGGCTAATTTTTTTTTTTTTTTTTTTTTTGTATTTTTAGTAGAGACGGGGTTTCACCATGTTAGCCAGGATGGTCTCGATCTCCTGACCTCGTGATCCACCCGCCTCGGCTTCCCGAAGTGCTGGGATTACAGGCGTGAGCCACCGCATCTGGACTTTTTTTTTTTTTTTTTGAGATGGAGTTTCACTCTTGCTGCCCAGGCTGGAGTGCAATGGCGTGCTCTTGGCTCGCTGCAACCTCCGCCTCCCGGGTTCAAGCAATTCTCCTGCCTCAGCCTCCCAAGTAGCTGGGACTACAGGTGCCAGCCAGCACACCCAGCTAATTTTTGTATTTTTAGTAGAGACAGGATTTCACCATGTTGGTCAGGCTGGTCTCAAACTCCTGACCTCAGGTAATTCACCCGCCTCGGCCTCCCAAAATGCTGGGATTACAGGCATGAGTCACCAAGCCTGGCCTCTTTCCTTTCTTTTTTTTTTTTGAAACAAGGTCTTGCTCTGTCACCTACGCTGGAATGCAGTGATGCAATTCTAGCTGACTGCAGCCTCGACCTTCTGGGCTCAAACATCTTCCCACCCCAGCTCCCTGAGTAGCTGGGACCATAGGTACGCACCACCACGCCTGGCTAATTTTTGTATTTTTCATAGAGATGGATTTTTGCCATGTTGCCGTGGCTGGTCTCAAACTCTTGGGATCCAGTGATCCACCTCGCCTCCCAAAGTGCTGGGGTCACAGGCATGAGCTACCACACCTGGCTCTTTCTTTTTAGACAGGGTCTTGCTCTGTTCCCCAGGCTGGAGTGCAGTGACATGATCACAGTTCACTGCGACTTTGACCTCCCAGGCGGAAGCAATCCTCCCACATCAGCCTCCCAAGTATGCAGGACCACAGGTACATGCCACTAAACCCAACTAGTTTTAAAAAAAGGCCAGGTGTGGTGGCTCACACCTATAACCCCAGCACTTTGGGAGGCCAAGGTGAGTGGATCACCTGAGGTCAGGAGTTTGAGACCAGCCTGGCCAACAGGGTAAAACTCCATCTATACTGAAAATACAAAAATTAGTTGGGCATGGTGGTGGATGCCTGTAATCCCAGCTACTTGGGAGGCTGAGACAGGAGAATCACTTAAACCCAGGAGGCAGAGGTTGCAGTGAGCCGAGATGGTGCCATTGCACTCCAGCCTGGGCGACAAGAGAGAAACTCTGTCTCAAAAAAAAAAAATTGTGGACATGGTCTCTCTATGCTGCCTACACTGCTGTGAAACTCCTAGGCTCAAGTGATCTTTCTGCCTCAGCCTCCAAAAGTGCTGGCATTACAGACGTGAGCTACCATGTCTTTACTTCCATTCTTTTATCCACACATTCATTCATCCACCAAGCACCTACCAAGTATAATGAATCTTATAGATGGGATTGTCACAGCAGATTGGGGGTTGGATCAGATTTCTCCCTCCCTCCAAAGTCTGGAAAAATAAAAAATAAGGTCAGAGTTCATGTTAACCCCTACCATCTCCCCCCAGTGACTTTCCATCCAACTATCTCTTCATTAACTCCAAAATTAAGCATCTACGGGATTATGTCCTGATAAACCTATCATAATTGAAAATACTGTATGTCAAAAATGCATGGTCGATGGCTCATGCCTGTAATCCCAGCACTTGGCAAAGCCAAGGTGGGCTGATCACTTGAGATCAGGAGTTCGAAACCAACCTGGCCAACATGGTGAAACCCCATCTGTACTAAAGATACAAAAATTAGCTGGACATGGTGGTGCACGACTGTAATCCCGGCTACTCAGGAGGCTGAAGCAGGAGAATCACTTGAACCCGGGAGGTGGAGGTTGCAGTGAGCCAAGATTGCGCCACTGTACTCCAGCCTGGGCAACCGAGCAAGACTCAGTCTAAAAAAAGAAAAAAAAAGAAAAAAAACATGGCTGATTGGGAGCTGTGGCCCAGTGTTGCTGCCCAGCACAGTAAAGAAGTATGACTTCTAGTGAATTTGTATGGCTTTCACACCATCCTAAAGTCGAAAAATGTTAAGTCCGACCATTGTAAGACGAGGACTGTGTGCTTTGTTCAGGTTCTCTACCTAGATACTATGCTCAGAAGAAGCACCATGAAGAAAATGAAGAATGCCTATCCCACTGCCCATTCCTCCTGGAAGTTTAGAGTTGCTCACAATTCATACTTTCATCCCCCTTTCTAGATGTGGGGGTCCTTGTATTGATAAAGACTCTTAGTTGCAATAAACAGAAACCTAGCAAAAACTGGCTTAAGCATAAAAAGGGATTTATTGGATCTTTTTTTTGTTTTTGAGACGGAGTCTCACTCTGTCGCTCAGGCTGGAGTGCAGTGGCGTGATCTCAGCTCAGTGCAAGCTCCGTCTCCTGGGTTCACGCCATTCTCCTGCCTCAGCCTGCCGAGTAGCTGGAACTACAGGTGCCTACCACCACACCCAGCTAATTTTTTGTATTTTTAGTAGAGACAGGGTTTCACCGTGTTAGCCAGGATGGTCACGATCTCCTGACCTCGTGATCCACCTGCCTCGGCCTCCGAAAGTGCTGGGATTACGGGCGTGAGCCACCACGCCTAGCCTATTGGATCATTTAAACAAAAAATTCAGGGGTGTCAGCCTTGGCTGGTTCCAGGATGGAGGTTAAATGATTGCCAGGAATCTGTGACTCTTGGTTCTGGTCTTGTCTGTGATGGCTTCTGTCTCATGCAGGTTGTCCCTTTGTTTTATTTATTTTATCTTATCTTATCTTATTGTTTGTTTGTTTGTTTGAGATGGAGTCTCGCTCTGTCGCCCAGGCTGGAGTGCAGTGGCGTGATAGCTCACTGCAACCTCCGCCTCCTGGGTTCAAGGGATTCTCCTGCCTCAGCCTCCCGAGTAGCTGAGATTACAGACATGTGCTACCAGGTCAGGCTAACTTTCTTGTAGTTTAAACGAAGACGGGGTTTCACCATGTTGGTCAGGCTGGTCTCGAACTCCTGACCTCAAATGATCTGCCTGCCTTGACCTCCCAAAGTGCTGGGATTACAAGCGTGAGTCTTCGTGCCTAGCTGCAGGTTGTCCCTTTGGAAGGGCAAGATGGTTCCCAGCAGCTCCAGGTCCATATCTTGCCAACTCCATATACCCAGAAGAGAAAGCCTCTAAGGTTGATGAACTCTGATTGGCCAAACCTAGGATTACCACTCCAACCCTGAACCAATCACTGTGACTATTCTTGGCAGGACCTTGGTTTTGTGCTCCCTAGTGGAAGGGGAAGATAAGGTCAGCCCCTCTGAACCACATGGACTGAGAATGGAGAAGAAATGGTTGCTCAAAGGAAAATTGAGGTACTGTTAACAGAAAAGGGGGGATTGGATGTTGGTCAAGCAAAACAGCCCATTCATCAACACCTCTTACCCCTAAAATCCTTCTGACAAATGACTGTCTACCCGCTTTCTTTTTCTTTTTTCGAGACGGAGCTTCACTCTTGTTGCCTAAGCTGGAGTGCAATGGTGCAATCTCGGCTCACTGCAACCTCCGCCTCCCAGCTTCAAGTGATTATCCTGCGTCAACCTCCCGAGTAGCTGGGATTACAGGCGTGTGCCACCACACCCAGCTAATTTTTTGTATTTTTATTTAAAACGGGGTTTCACCATGTTAGTCAGGCTGGTCTTGAACTCCTGACCTCAGGTGATCCTCCCGCCTCAGCCTTCCAAGGTGCTAGGACACAGGCATGAGCCACCGCACCTGGCGCCACCTGCTTTCTTGAGCTAACATTTCATGAACACTCCCTATGTACCAGGCACTGTACAAAACACCTTCCAGACAGGATCAAGGTTTTCCTAACCACCTCCATTTTGTAAAGGAGGAAGAAACAGGCACAGAGAAATGAAAGCAGTTGCCCAAAGTCACACAGCAAGTGGCAGAACTAGGATTGGAATCCCAGAGTTTCTGCTTCAAAAACTTGAGCTTATATATCAACCTTTATGCCACCTCCTGGGACTGTCCCCTGCTTTGTCCCACTTTGGGGCAGCTCTTACTCTTACATCCCTACACACTACTAAAACAAATGAAGGCCGGGTATGGTGGCTCACGCCTGGAATCCCAACACTTTGGGAGGCCGAGGCGGGTGGATCACGAGATCTGGAGATTGAGACCATCCTGGCCAACATGGTGAAACCCCATCTCTACTAAAAATACAAAAAAAAAAAAATAGCCAGGTGTGGTGGTGGCCTGTAATCTCAGCTACTTGGGAGACTGAGGCAGGAGAATCGCTTGAACCTGGGAGATGGAGGTTGCAATGAGCCGAGATCATGCCACTGCACTCCAGCCTGGGCAACAAGGTGAGACTCCATCTCAATAATAGTAAAGTAACTAGGATATGTTCAGGTTGATTATCTCAGGGAAAAGGAAACTTGGGAATTAGTTTCATAGATCACTTCAGAAGTCTAAGAAGCTATCCCAAGACCTCTCAGTATTCATTAATTCAATAATTTTTTACTGAGTCGGGTGCAGTGGCTCATGCCTGTAATCCCAGCACGTTGGGAGGCCAAGGCAGGTGGATCACGAGGTCAGGAGTTAGAGACCAGTCTGGCCAACGTGGTGAAATCCCGTCTCTACTAAAAATACAAAAGTTAGGAGGCGTGGTGGCGGGCACCTGCTATCCCAGCTACTTGGGTTGCTGATGCAGGAGAATCACTTGAACCCAGAAGGCGGAGGTTTCAGTGAGCTGAGATCATGCCACTAGCACTCCAGTCTGGGCAACAAGAGTGAGACTTCGTCTCGGGGGAAAAAAAAAAGAAAAATATTAACAACTGTGATTTATGATAGTATTGATATAAAGACAAGTATACAACAGATGGGGTGATATTTATTTTTTGTTCTAATTTAAAAGGAATTAGAATATTTTCCTGAGCCCCTAAAAGTATCATGGGTTCCAAGCACTGTGCTTTCTGCAGATTATGGATAAATCAGCCTGGGATCTAGCAATAAAGACAAAAATTCTTGTCCTGTGGGTAATCCTAGCTACTTGGGAGGCTGAGGTAGGAGAATCACTAGCCCAGGAGGTGGAGGTTGCGGTGAACCAAGAGCCCGCCACTGCACTCCAGCCTGGACAACAGAGCAAGACTCTGCCTCAAAAACAAACAAACAAACAAACCAATTCTTGCCCTCATGGAGTTCATATTTATAATTAATAAATAAATAATAAAAGAAATAAGGTTTCACAGCCTGTACAATATAGAGAGACCCCGTCTCCACAAAAAAAATTTATTTTAAAATTTATTTTATTTTATTTATTATTTATTTATTTATTTATTTATATATTTATTTTTGAGACAGAGCTTTTGCTCTTGTTGCCCAGGCTGGAGTGCAATGGTGCAATCTCGGTTGCTCACTGCAACCTTCGCCTCCTGGGTTCAAGCAATTCTCCTGCCTCAGCCTCCCAACTAGCTGAGATTACAGGTACCCGCCACCGTGCCTGGCTAATTTTTATATTTTTAGTAGAGACAGGATTTCACCACGTTGATCAGGCTGGTCTTGAACTCCTGATCTCAGGTGATCCACCCACCTCAGCCTCCCAAACTGCTGGGATTACAGGTGTGAGCCACCACGCCCAGCTTAAAATTTATTTTTAAAAGTTTTTTGTAGAGACAGGGTCTCACTATGTTGCCCAGGCTGGACTCAAACTCCTGGGCTCAAGGGGTCATCCTGCCTCGACCTCCAAAGTGCTGGGATTACAGGTGTGAGCCACCGCACCCAGCCTTGTCTCTATGGCCTGGTGGTGCGTGCCTAAAGTCTCAGCTACTTGGGAGACTGATTTTTGTATTTTTAGTAGAAACAGGGTTTTGCCGTGTTGGCCAGGCTGGCCTTGAACTCCAGGGCTCAAGTGATCTGCCCACTTCAGCTTCCCAAAGTGCTGGGATTACAGGTGTGAGCCACCATGCCTGGCCAACGTTTTATTTTTTCGTAAAGGCGAGGTCTTACTTTTTTGCTCAGGCTGGTCTTGAACTCCCGGGCTCAGGTGATCCTCCCACCCTGGCCTCCCAAAGTGCTGGGATTACAGATGTGAGCCACCCCACTTGGTCAAAAGCAAAGCACAGCCTCTTTATGTATTGGTGACACTGCACTTGCTACTTAGCATTCAGATCAATTTCCTTGTACAAGCTTCTTATTTTTACTTCTTTTTTTTGAGAGTCTGGCTCTGTCGCCCACAATCTCAGCTCACTGCAGCCTCACTGCAGATGGAATTTTGCTCTTGTTGCCCAGGCTGGAGTGCAATGGCATGGTCTCGGCTCACCAAAACCTCCGCCTCCCACGTTCAAGCTATTCTTCTGCCTCAGCCTCCCTAGTAACTGGGACTGCAGGCATGCGTCACCATGCCCGGCTAATTTTGTATTTTTAGTAGAGACGGTTTCTCCATGTTGGTCAGGCTGGTCTCGAACTCCCGACCTCAGGTGATCTGCTCACCTCAGCCTCCCAAAGTGCTGGGATTGCAGGCATGAGCCACCGCGCCCGGCATGCTCTCACCATCTTTAAATTCTCAATTTTTGAATAAGAGGCTCCATATTTTCGTTTACAATGGCCCGTTAACCCAGTGTATTATGTAGCTTTTTCTGGTCTTACTTGCAATTTTGTTTGTGTGACAATTTGATTAATTACTTTAGCCCCAACTATACTGTAATCTCCAGAATAAGGGGCTGTATTTGTTCTTGGTGATTTTTGTTTTATTTTTCAAGACAGGGTCTCATTGTTTCACCCAGACTAGAGTATAATGGGGTGATCACAGCTCACTGCAACCTCGACCTCCCTGGCTCAAGTGATCCTCCTACCTCAGCCCCCCAAGTAGCTGGAACTATAGCCATGTGCTACCTAGGTGGTGGAGCGCACTTCTTTTTTCTTTTCTTTTTTTTTTTTTTTTTTTTTTGAGATGGAGTCTCATTCTGTCGCCCAGGCTGGAGTGCAGTGGCGTGATCTCGGCTCACTGCAATCTCCACCTCCGGGGTTCACGCCATTCTCCTGCCTCAGCCTCCTGAGTAGCTGGGACTACAGGTGTCCGCTGCCATACCCGGCTAATTTTTGTATTTTTAGTAGAGATGGGGTTTCACCATATTAGCCAGGCTGGTCTCGAACTCCTGACCTTGTGATCTGCCTGCCTTGGCCTCCCAAAGTGCTGGGATTACAGGCATGAGCCACTGCACCCGGCCAGTGGAGCATACTTCTGCAAAAAATAAAAAAGTTAGCCAGCCAGCGATTCTCCTGTCTCAGCCTCCCGAGTAGCTGGGGTTACGGGTGCCCACCACCACGCCCAGGTAATTTTTTTGTATTTTTAGTAGAGACAGGATTTCACCATGTTGGCCAGGATGGTCTCCAGCTCCTGAGCTCAAGTAATCCACCTGCCTCAGCCTCCCAAAGTGCTAGATTACAGTCGTGAGCCACCGCGCCCAGCCAACACAACTTATTTCATGTCCTTATTTATTAATTCACTTAGCAAATACACAGTGAGTTGTCACAATATACCAGACCATGTTCTAGGTGCTAGGGGTGCAGTGGTGCCCCCAACACAGGTGATAGCCTGGTGAAGTGATCAGAGGTGTGTGAGCACCAGGGCGCAGGGGCCTTAGCAGAGCCACCTCACCCATCCTGTGGAATGACGATCAGTTGATAGGAGAGAGCCAAAGGAAGCAAGAGAGGACACCAGAATGGTCAGCTGGGGCAGGATGCAAATGATAAACCACATTAGGAACTTTTCTTTTTTGAGGTAGAGTCTCACTCTGTCGCTCAGGCTGTAGTGCAGTGGCGTGATCTCAGCTCACTGTAACCTCCACCTCCCGGGTTCAAGAGATTCTCCTGGCTCAGCCTGCCCCAGTAGCTGGGATTACAGGTGCTTGCCACCCAGCCTGGCTAATTTTTGTATTTATTTATTCATTTATTTATTTATTTATTTATTTATTTATTTATTTATTTATTTAAGACAGAGTCTCACTTTGTCTCCCAGGCTGCAGTGCAGTGACACAATCTTGGGTCACTGCAACCTCTACCTCCTGGGTTCAAGGGATTCTCCTGCCTCAGCCTCCCAAAGTGCTAGGATTACAGGCATCAGCCACTGCACTCACCCCACATTAGGCACTTAAACTTGATCCTTAACAATGAGATGACATGGAGAGGTTTGAAGCAAGAGAGTGACGTGGTCAGATTTGTGTTTCAGAAAGGTCACCCTGACTCTAGTAGAAAGTAGGGATGGAAGAGGCCAAATGGCAGGGTTGAGTGAACTATTGGGATGTTAACACATGGACTAGGGCAGGGCTGTGAGGTTGAAGAGAAGGCGATGGAGGAGGAGCAGGTAAGATTTGGTGACTGATTAAGGGCTAAGGGAACATAACAAGTACGGGTGATGCCTGGGATTCTGTCTTGAGTGTCCAGGGTAGGGTGCAGACAGCCCTAAAATGGGTAACACAGACAAGAGGTTTGCGGGTTAGATGTGGAATTCAGTTTTGGATGTCCTAACCAAAACCAGCTCCTGTCCCCAAACAGGAATCAGAGGAACCAAAACCAGCTCCTGTCCCCAAAAAAGAAGCAGAGGAAAAACCACACTAGCAAGCTGCACGAGTTGGCACTGCTGCTGCCCATAGCCCTGAAGACGGGGACCAAGAAGCTCACAAAGGTACAGGGACTAGAAGAGAGGGGCGAGATTTGGGAGGCAGGTCTTTAAATAGCAGCAAGTGGGTCACCCTCTCCTGGGAAACCTAGACAGATCCTTTCAGTGGCAGCATTCAAATGGGAATGGGGCTACTCTGAACAGGAATTTCTGGGAGTCTGTGATCCCATAACTAGGTGCCTGGAGGATGCTTTTTTGCAAAGGAGACAGGAGAAACCAGGCTGGGGAAATAGAGATAGCACAAAGATCATTGTTCCAGGAATCAAATAGCCATGGGTTTGAGCCCTCTAGCTTCACAGCTGCAGAACTCTGGGCAGTTCCTTAGGCTACCCAGACTTTCTTTTTTTCTTTTTTCTTTTTCGCTTTTTGAGAGGGAGTCTCGCTTTGTTCAGGCTGGAGTGCAATCTCGGCTGATTACAACCTCCACCTTCTGGGTTCAAGCAATTCTCCTGCAGTTCTTCTGGGTTTAAGCAATTCTCGTGCCCACCACCACGCCTGGCTAATTTTTGTATTTTTAGTAGAGACAGTTTCAAAGTGCTCGGATGACAGGCATGAGCCACTGTGCCCGACCAACTTTCTGTTTTTTTTTTTTTTTTTTTTTTTTTTTTAAGACAGAGTCTCGCTCTGTCGCCCAGGCTGGAGTACAATGGTGCCATCTCGGCTCACTGCAAGCTCCGCCTCCCGGGTTCACGCCATTCTCCTGCCTCAGCCTCCAGAGTAGCTGGGACTACAGGCGCCCGCCACCTCGCCTGGCTAGTTTTTTGTATTTTTCAGTAGAGACAGGGTTTCACCGTGTTAGCCAGGATGGTCTCAATCTCCTGACCTCGTGATCCGCCCGTCTCGGCCTCCCAAAGTGCTGGGATTACAGGCTTGAGCCACCGCGCCCGGCCCTGGCCAACTTTCTAAGCTTCAGTTTTCTCAACTGTCAAACAAGGGGAAAGAACTTTTGGAGCCGGATGCAGTAGCTCACGCCTATAATCCCAGCACTTTGGGAGGCCAAAGCAGGCAGATAACCTCAGGTCAGGAGTTCGAGACCAGCCGTGCCAACATGGCGAAACACCATCTCTACTAAAAAGGACAAAACTTAGGCCGGATGCTGTGGCTCATGCCTGTGATCCCAGCACTTTGGGAGGCTGAGGTGGGCGGATCACGAGGTCAAGAGATCAAGACCATCCTGGCCAACATGGGGAAATCCCATCTCTACTAAAAATACAAAAATTAGCTGGGCATGGTGGCACATACCTGTAGTCACAGCTACTTGGGGGGCTGAGGCAGGAGAATTGCTTGAACCCAGGAGGCGGAGGTTGCAGTGAGCCCAGATCATGCCACTGCACTCCAGCCTGGCAACAGTGCAAGACTCCCTCTCAAAAATAATTAAATTTAAAAAAAAAGACAAAACTTAGCCGAGTGTGGTGGTGGGTGCCTGTAGTCCCTGCTACTTAGGAGGCTGAGGCATGAGAATCACATGAACCTAGGAGGTGGAGGTTGCAGTGAGCCTAGATTGTACCACTGCACTCCACCCTGGGTGACTCTTGCTACGCAGAGACACTGTGAGACCAAAATGACAATATAGCTATGACAGGCCCAGTGCATAGCATGCCTCCAGTAAACGTCAGTTTCCCCTCTAGCACCTTGTTTTGTGACCTCTGGGTATCATCTCTATTAGGCAGGAATAGGTAAGGTTTCCCTCTGCATCCCCATAGGCTACTCCAGAAATGCATATAGTGCTAAGCAAACACCTTGTGCCCAGTGGGAGTACCTTAATATGAAATTCAGATCTTGAAGCCTTGGTAGGATATTTTCCTGCTGTTTCCTCTCATTCATTCATCTACTCATTCATTCATCAGGCATTATGAAAGATTGTTGGATGCAGGCAGCTCTTCTGTTACAATAGGGAGAGGCAAGGAAATTTGAGACTCAGTGCTCATCCCCTGGGAACTCAGAATCTGGTCAGGAAGATGAAGATTTGAACACAGGGGCCAGGCTCGGTGGCTCACGCCTGTAATCCCAGCACTTTGGGAGGCCGAGGTGGGTGGATCACCTGAGGTCAGGAGTTCAGGACCAGCCAGGCCAACATGGTGAAACCCCATCTCTACTAAAAATACAAAAATTAGCTGGGCACAGTGGCTCACTCCTGTAATCCTAGCACTTTGTGAGGCCGAGGCTGGTGGATCACTTAAGGTCAGGAGTTCAGGACCAGCCTGGCCAACATGGTGAAACCCTATCCCTACTGAAAATACAAAAAAATTAGCCAGGCATCGTGGCATGTGCCTGTAATCCCAGCTACTCAGAAGGCCGAGGCAGGAGAATTGCTTGAACCCAGGAGGCGGAGGTTTCAGTGAGCCGAGATTGCGCCACTGCACTCCAGCCTGGACAACAGAGCAAGACTCCATCTCAAAAAAAAGAAAAAAAAAATTAGCTGGCTGTGATGGCATGCGCCTATAATCCCAGCTACTTGGGAGGCTGAAGCATGAGAATCACATGAGCCTGGGAGGTGGAGGTTGCAGTGAGCTAAGATCACACCACTGCACTCCAGCCTGGGCAGCAAAGCAAGACTACGTCTCAAAGGAAAAAAAAAAAGAAAAGATTTGGCTGGGCGCAGTGGTTCTTGCCTGTAATCCCAGCACTTTGGGAGACCGAGGCAGGTGGATCACTTGAAATCGGGAGTTCGAGACCAGCTTGACCAACATGGAGAAACTCTGTCTCTACTAAAAGTACAAAAAATTAACCAGGCATGGTGGTGCATGCCTGTAATCCCAGCTACTCGGAAGGGGGAGGTAGGAGAATCGCTTGAACCCGGGAGGCAGAGGTTGTGGTGAGCTGAGATCATGCCATTGCACTCCAGCCTGGCAACAGAGCAAGACTCTGTCTAAAAAAAAAAAAAAGATGTAAACACAGGAAAAACTGATCCCAGCTAGAGTGTGTGACTTGCCTTTAGAGAGGTTCAGAGGAGTGGGTGTTTGGGACAGATTTGCCTAACCCTGACCCTAACCCTAACCCTTATCCTGCCTACCACATCTGTCAACTACCGGGTCACATGAATTCTCCTAAATCTCTCTCAGTAGTAGGTGCTTTATATATAAAAGCTGCATTAAATCCCTGAGTTTCCTATGGTAACAAATCACCCCAGACTTTAGTGGATTAAAACAACACAAATTTATTCTGTCTTTTTTTTTTGGAGATGGAGTCTCGCTCTGTTGCCCAGGCTGGAGTGCAGTGACACGATCTCGGCTCACTGCAACCTCCGCCTCCCAGGTTCAAGTGATTCTCCTGTCTCAGCCTCCCGAGTAGCTGGGACTACAGGCACACGCCACCATGCCTGGTTAATTTTTTTTTTTTTTTTTTTTTTTTGTATTTTTAGTAGAGACAGGATTTCACCATATTGGTCAGACTGGTCTCAGATTCCTGACCTCAGGCGATCCACCCTCCTTGGCCTCCCAAAGTGCTGGGATTACAGGCGTTAGCCACCGTGGCCAGCCAAATTTATTCTCTTACAGTCCTGGAGTTCGGAAGTCCAATATCTGTCTCAGTGGCTTTTTCACTTCTTTGGTTGTTTTGGGGTTTTTAGGTTTTGTTTTTGTTTTGTTCTGTTTTATTTTTGAGACAGGATCTCACTCTCTCACCCAGGCTGCAGTGCAGTGGCTCGACCTCGGCTCACTGCAGCCTCTGCCTCCCAGGCTCAAGCAGTCCTCCCACCTCAGCCTCCCAAGTAGCTGAGACTACAGGCTCATGTCACCCACTGCCACACCCGGCTAATTTTTGGTATTTTTGGTAGAGACAAGGTTTCACCATGTTGCCCAGGCTAGTCTCAAACTCCTGACCTCAAGTGATTCGCCCACCTTGGCCTCCCAAAGTGCAGGGATTACAGGCATAAGCTACTGCGCCTGGCCAGTCTCACTGGCTTAAAGTCAAGTTGTCAGCAAGATTGGTTCCTCTTAGAAGCTTTGGAGAGTTTGTTTCCTTTCTCTTTGCCAACTTCTGGGGGCTGCCTGCGTTCCTTGACTCATCATGGTCCCTCAAAGCCAGCATGGAAGCATCTTCAAATCTCTTTCCTGTCCTACCGCTTCTGTTGTCACATTGCCTTGTCTGCCTTTGACATTCCTGCCTCCATAAGATTATATGTGATTACACTGGGCCCACCCAGATAAACAGGAATAATCATGCCATCTCAAGATCCTTAACACAACCAGACATGGTGGCTCATGCCTATAATCTCAGCAGTTTGGGAGGCCGAGGCGGGTAGATCACCTGAGGTCAGGAGTCTGAGACCAGCCTGGCCAACATGGTGAAACCCCGTCTCTACTAAAAATACAACAAATTAGCCAGGAGTGGTGGTGCATGCCTGTAATCCCAGCTACTCACGAGGCTGAGGTGGGAGAATCGTTTGAAGCCAGGAGGCAGAGGTTGCAGTGATCTAAGATCACGCCATTGCACTCCAGCCTGGGTGAGAGAGCAAGACTCTGTCTCAAAAAAAAAAAAAAAAGATCGTTAACTCAATCATATCTCATATCTGCAAAGTCCTTTCTGCCATACAAGGCAACATATTCATAGGTTCTAGGGACTAGGACATGGACATCTTTGGAACTTTGGGGGGGTGCATTATGCAGTCCATCATGGTGCTAAAAATATTTGAGGAATGTGAGTTTTTGGCATGCATAGGTGCTAGAATAGCCCTTGGGGAGCCAGAGATGACTACGACACAGTCCCTGCCCTCGAGGAATGGCAGTCTCGTCAGGGGACTGGCAACATTTCATAAATGACCTGATGGCCACATCTCTTGGAATTCTCCCCAGGCCTCAGCCTACTTATTTACCGTGTATCCTCTGCTGTCTTCAGAACCCCTCTTTTCCTCCCTCTTCATCCTTCCCTCAACTGCATCATGGGATCCAGCTCCACAGACAACCCGCATCCCGGGGCCGTGGGACATGCTCAGTCGGGTGCTCCGTGCCATAGCGGGAGCTGTGATGAATTGCCTCTCCTGTATTAGAGATTTGAGGTGCAGCTTCGATTCAGAGCGTCCTTCCTCACTACTCTGGCTGGTGAATTGCCCCCTGCCCCGTCTGATCCTGTAGGTTCTCCCTCTGACCATGAACACCCGCAGTGTATCACTGCAATTACTTCCTTGTTTTCGACCTCCTTTAGGTGGAGTTCAGCGAGAGCCGTAAAGGAGGCATCTCTGTCTGCCTTGCCCACAGGGCCTAGCATAGAGCAGAGAGCTGTAACAACCGTTCCCAACTTACTGAGCGTTCCAGTTGTCAGGTCTGGAGTGCTGAGTGTCTCAGATACATTTCTCTTACTTAACTCTCCCGCAAGGCTTGTGAGAGATGTATGGCTACGCTCATTCTTTGGTTTGAGGAAACTGAAGTGCAGAGAATAGTCACATCGCCCAGAGAGAGAGAGAGAGAGAGAGAGAGAGAGAGATTGAGATGTGGCCAGGCTCAGTGGCTCACGCCTGTAATACCAGCACTTTGGGAGGCTGAAGCAGGCAGATTGCTTGAGTTTAGGAGTTCGAGACCAGCCTGGGCAACGTGGCAAAATTCCATCTCTACAAAAAATACAAAAATTAACCAGCCATGGTACCCACTACCCAGGAGGCTGAAGCAGGAGGATAGCTTGAGCCTGGGAAGTGGAGGTTGCAATGAGCCAAGATCACACCACTGCACTCCAGCCTGAGCAACAGAGTAAGACCCCGTCTTAGAGAGAATCGGCTGGGCGCAGTGGCTCAAGCCTGTAATCCCAGCACTTTGGGAGGCCGAGACGGGCGGATCACGAGATCAGGAGATCGAAACCATCCTGGCTAACACGGTGAAACCCCATCTCTACTAAAAAATGCAAAAAACTAGCCGGGCGAGGTGGCGGGCGCCTGTAGTCCCAGCTACTCGGGAGGCTGAGGCAGGAGAATGGCGTAAACCCGGGAGGCAGAGCTTGCAGTGAGCTGAGATCTGGCCACTGCACTCCAGCCTGGGCGACAGAGCAAGACTTCGTCTCAAAAAAAAAAAAAAAAAAAATACAAAAAATTAGCTGGGCATGGTGGCCTGTGCCTGTAGTCCCAGCTACTTGTGGGTCTGAGACAGGAGGATTGCTGGAGTCTGGGAGGTGGAGGTTGAAGTGAGCTGAGATGGTGCCACTAAACTCCAGCCTGGCCAAGAGAGCAAGAGACCCTGTCTCAAAAAAAAAAAAAAAAAAAACGCAAAAAAACAAACAAAAAAGCTAAAAAAGACTATTGGCCGGGCGTGGTAGCTCACACCTGGAATCTCAGCACTTTGAGAGAACGAGGCAGGCAGATCACGAGGTCAGGAGTTTGTGACCAGCCTAGCCAGCATGGTGAAACCCCGTCTCTACTAAAAATACAAAA
>NC_045454.1:12110524-12158300 GCF_002776525.5 Piliocolobus tephrosceles | reverse complement strand
TTTTTGTTTGTTTGTTTTTTGTTTTTTGTTTTTTTGATGGAGTGGAGTCTCACTCTGTCACCCAGGCTGGAGTACAGTGGCACAATCTCAGCTCACTGCAACCTCCTTATCCTGGGTTCAAGTGATTCTCCTGCCTTAGACGCTCGAGTAGCTGGGACTGCAGGCGCATGCCACCATGCCCAGCTAATGTTTTTTTTTGTATTTTTAGTACAGATGGGGTTTCACCGTGTTAGCCAGGATGGTCTTGAACTCCTGACTTCGTGATCTGCCCGCTTTGGCCTCCCAAAGTGCTAGGATTACAGGCATGAGCCACCGCACCCAGCTTTAACTTTTGTATTTTTAATAGAGACGGGGTTTCACCATCTTGGCCAGGCTGGTCTTGAACGCCTGACTTCGTGTTCCACCCGCCTCGCCCTCCCAAAGTGCAGGGGTTACAGGCATGAGCCACTGTGCCCGGCCCCCATTACAGCTTCTGATAGGGATGTGGGATTCAAAAAACCCAGGGGTGATTTGGGGCCCCCCTCAGCCTCACACCGATGCGATGCCCTGCATCCTGAGGTTTGGACTAGGATTGGGGAGTGAGAGGGTATGTGGCAGAAGCTGGCACCCCTTTGTCCCCTGCGTCTGGGCTTCCTGGAATTTGGCCCAGTCCCCAGCCATGCTCACCCTGATCTGCCCTTTAGGCTGCTGGTGCCAGGGCAGTGTCCAGGATGACGTGCCTTTCCCTGCGCTCCTGGCCCAGGAAGATGCAGCGAGGATCCATTTTCTCAACAAGACCCAGCCCTATCCCAGGTAAGGGAGTCCCCAGGGCACTGACTGCGCTGCTGAGGGGTTTGGTCTGGCGTGGGTGATGGGTAGTGGGAAGAGAGGCCAAGTCGTGTCCTCTGCGGTGCCCCTTGAGTACCAGTGGGGGCCCAGCTTTGTGCCTGCCACTGTGAGCTCACAGGAAAGCCTGACCTCCCATTTCCTGGACATGATCACAGCTTCCTCACCAGTCTCTCTGCCTCCTCTATCTCCCCTCCATCCCATCCTCATGTGACCACATGGCTTTTCCAACAAAGAGACCTTGACCATGGAGGTCGTGGCTTAAAGCCTTTCCTCAGTGCCTGCAGCATAGAGTCCAATATCTTTTTTTTTTTTTTTTTAAAGACAGGGTCTTACTCTGTCGCTCAGGCTGGAGAGCAGTAGCGCAATCATAGATCACTGCAGCCTCAACCTTCAGGGCTCAAGCAATCCTCCTGCCTCAGCTTCCTGAGTAGCTGGGACCACAGGCACACACCACCACACCCGGCTAATTTTTTTTATGTTTATTTTTTGTAGAAATGGGGTCCCCGTATGTTGCCTAGGCTGGTCTTGAACTCCTGGGCTCAAGCAATCCTCCCACCTCAGCCTCCCAAAGTGCTGGGATTATAGGTATGGGCCACTGCACCCGGCCCCGATATTTTACCTGGCCTGTGAGACCTTTAGTGACCCCCAACTCACCTCGTCAGCCCTCTCTCCTGCCCTTCACCCATGACTCTTTTTTTTTGTTGTTGTTGTTTTGAGACGGAGTCTTGCTCTGTCACACAGGCTGGAGTACAGTGGCCGGATCTCAGCTTACTGCAAGCTCCTCCTCCCGGGTTCACGCCATTCTCCTGCCTCAGCCTCCCGAGTAGCTGGGACTACAGGCGCCCGCCACCTCGCCTGGCTAGTTTTTTGTATTTTTTAGTAGAGATGGGGTTTCACCGTGTTAGCCAGGATGGTCTCGATCTCCTGACCTCGTGATCCGCCCGTCTCAGCCTCCCAAAGTGCTGGGATTACAGGCTTGAGCCACCGCGCCCGGCCCACCCATGACTCTTACACTTCACACCGCCACATATTCACCATTCCCCAGGAGCCCTGCGCCAGCCCCTCTGAGCTTCTCACATTCCAGTACTTCTTCCCGGATAGCCTGCTTCCCTGTGCCCCTGGAAAACCACCCATCCCTCAGGCTGAGCCCACTGCCCTCCACTGGCTCATCCTCCAATGCCCTCAGTCACAGCGCTGCCCTGTCGTCTGCAGCTCCTGCTTATGGGCTGGGCTCTCCTCATGAGACTGTAAGCTCTCTGAGGATGGGAGCCTCAACTGACTGAACTTTACGCCCCCAGCACTCCCCCGGGGGCCAGTGCAGAGTGCCAAAGGGGCCCTATAGCAGTTTCCAGCCCGGGGCCTGTGTGTCTGACTCTGAAACTCCACCTCTTGCAGGCAGAAGCTGGTGTTCTATGATTCCAGCGAGGATGTGGACAAAGGGTCCCTAGATGCTGACCCTTGGCTTCCTGCCTGGACCCCAGAGAACAGCCCCCAAGGTGACTGCAATTCTGTCTTTCCTTCTTGTAGGCTGGTGTGGGCCTTCCCATACTTTCAGTCTGAGGATTTCTATGGAAGAGGGTAGGCAGGAAAGGGAATGGAGATCCCCTAAGCACAGGGAAGGCAAATATGCAGCGTACCTGCCATCTCTCCACCACTGCTGCCATGGCAGACATTGGTAATCAATCACCACTTTTTCCTTGAGCCCAGACATTGCCTCAGAATCGTTCTGGGTCTTTTTGGTTTGTTTGTTTTATTTTTTGAGATAGGGTTTCACTCTGTCATCCAGGCTGGAGTGCAGTGGTGCAATCTCAGCTCACTTCAACCTCTGTCTCCTGCCGCAGCCTCCCAAGTAGCTGGGATTACAGGTGCCCACCACCATGCCTGGCTAATTTCTGTATTTTTAGTAGAGATGGGGTTTCACCATGTTGGCCAGGCTGGTCTCATACTCCTGACCCAAGGTGATCCGCCCGCCTCAGCCTCCCAAAGTGCCGGGATTACAGGCGTGAGCCACCCTTCCAACCTCTTTTGTGTTTTTGTTTTGTTTTTTCTTTTGAGACAAGTTCTCACCCTGAGGCTGGAGTGCAGTGGCACAATCACAGCTCACGGAGGCCTCCAGTTCCTGGACTCAAGGGATTGTCCTGCCTCAGCCTCTCAGAGGGCTGGGATTACAGGCACATGCCACTGCTCCCGACCTCAGAATCTTTTTTTTTTTTTTTTTTTTGAGACGGAGTTTTGCTCTTGTCACCCAGGCTGGAATGCAATGGCGCCATCTCGGCTCACTGCAACCTCTGCCTCCCGGGTTCAAGTGATTCTGCGTCAGCCTCTGAGTAGCTGGCATTACAGGTGTGCACCACCACGCCCAGCAAATTTTTATATTTTTAGTAGATAGGATTTCACTATGTTGGCCAGGCTGGTCTTGAACTCCTGACCTCAAGTGATCCACCCGCCTCAGCCTCCCAAAGCGCTGGGATTACAGGCATGAGCCACCACACCTGACCTCAGAATCTTTCTTATTGTAGAGCTGCAGGTAGTTACAATCAGCCTATGGGATTTTATACATTATGATATTGATTTTTCTTTTTTTTGGCCATCCCTGACATAATGCCAAACATCACTTCGCTTCATTTCTTCTTCTTTTTTTTTTTTTAATTTTGAGAAAGGGTCTCACTCTGTCACCCAGGCTGGAGTGCAGTGGCACGATCTCGGCTCACTGCAACCTCTGCTGCCAGGTTCAGGCGATTCTCCCGCTTCAGCCTCCTGAGTAACTGGGACTACAGGCACATGCCACTACCCCCAGCTAAGTTTTGTATTTTTTAGTAGAGACGGGGTTTCACCATGTTAGCCAGGCTGGTCTTCAATTCCTGACCTCAAGTGATCTGCCTGCCTTGGCCTCCCAAAGTGCTGGGATTACAGGCGTGAGCCATCGTGGCCAGCTGCCTCTTCATTTCTCCAATCAAGAATTCAAAATGAGAAACTGAGATTCGCTTTCCGAAGCATCAGGCACTATCTCTTCAACGCCAGCTGCTGTGCTAGGGCAGAGGGTGATCTCTGGCCACACCCCTGAGTCTGCTGTTTCCTTTCCAGGAAGCCCACTGTCCCTGGGGCCTCCCCAGATTGATGTCTGGAGTGGAACAGGCCACCCAAGTGAGATCCTCAGGCTCAGCCCTAGCCTTTTCAGCTCCCCAGGGAAACTGCCGCCAGACGAGATCTTGGAGGATGGCACAGAGTACCTGACCCAAGGTGAGGCCCGGGCCTGGCCCTGATGCTTAGTTCATTCGGGAAGCATGCGGTGGCCAGGCCTGCATGGGGCCGTCCTGGGTGCCCAGGGTGAATCCTGCCCTGGCCCTGCCTCAAGAAGCCCACAGCCTAGTGGGGGAGCAGCCACAGGCTGGTGTGGTGCGTGGGTGGCTTTAGAAGCCCATAGCAGGACTTGGGCTCACTTTGTGTGTTGGAGGTGACCCAGGGGGGTGGGCTGTGAGCGGGATTTGGACACGGTGGGAGATCCTGAAGGAAAATGCCAGAGACAGGGATTCCAGCTAGCAGGGACAGCGTGGCCGAAGCTTGGCGGTGTGGGAGAAGCATTTCTGCTCTAGCAGCCCCTCTGGTCTCCCTCCCTAGCAGCTTTCTTTGAAGAAGTGTGCTTAGATCTGGAGTCTTCACCTTCAGCCTACACGCAGGAGGCTCCACTGGAGAAGGTAGACATCCTCTGCCCCTCTGCCTACACACATCCATCCGTCTCTCCACACACGTCACTCGCGGCTTCATTCACTCATCCACTCCCTCACCCTTTTTTCAGCTGCCATCTACCCATCTGTCCTTCCACTCATGCTTCTCCTCATCCTTAAAAACCCCCCACCCTCTGTGCACCTGCCGGTGGCCACCAGATGCTGGCTCTGTGCTGGGCACGTGGAAGGAATTGGACAAAAAGGATAAAAGGATAAAAACTGCCAGGTGCCCATAGAAAAAAAAAAAACCAACTATTTAATTTAATTAATTAATTTATTTATTTGAGACTGAGTTTCCCTGTTGTTGCCCAGGCTGGGGTGCAGTGGCGTGATCTCGGCTCACTGCAACCTCCACCTCCCGGGTTCAAACAGTTCTGCCTCAGCTTCCTGAGTAGCTGGGATTACAGGCGCCTACCACCACACCCAGCTAATTTTTGTATTTTTAGTAGAGATGGGGTTTCACCATGTTGGCCAGGCTGGTCTCCAACTCCTGACTTCAAGTCATCTGCCCACCTCGGCCTCCCAGAGTGCTGGGATTGCAGGTGTGAGCCACCGCACCCAGCTTCCCACATCATTTTACAACTATTCTACGAAGCAGGGTCTCCTGTGGCCCCATTTTACAGATGAGGAAACTGAAATCAAAAGACTAGCCTGGGCACAGTGGCTCACACCTGTAATCCCAGCACTTTGAGAGGTTCAGGCGGGTGGATCACTTGAGGTCAGGAGTTCGAGACCAGCCTGTTCAACATGGGGAAACCCCATCTCTACTAAAAATAAAAAACTTGGCCGGGTGTGGTGGCTCAAGCCTGAAATCCCAGCACTTTGGGAGGCCAAGAAGGGCGAATCACGAGGTCAGGAGATCAAGACCATCCTGGCTAACACGGTGAAACCCCGTCTCTACTAAAAAAATACAAAAAACTAGCCGGGCGAGGTGGTGGGCGCCTGTAGTCCCAGCTACTCGGGAGGCTGAGGCAGGAGAATGGCGTGAACCCAGGAGGCAGAGCTTGCAGTGAGCCGTGATCCGGCCACTGCACTCCAGCCTGGGCCACAGAGTGAGACTCCGTCTCCAAAAAAAAAAAAAAGAAAAATACAAAAATTGTCCGGGTACAGTGGCTCACGCCTATAATCCCAGCATTTTGGGAGGCCAAGGAGGGCAGATCACCTGAGGTCAGGAGTTGGAGACCAGTCTGGCCATCATGAAGAAATACTATCTCTACTAAAAATACAAAATTAGCCGGGTGTGGTGGTACATGCCTGTAATCCCAGCTACTCAGGAGGTTGAGGCAGGAGAATTGCTTGAACCTGGGAGGTGGAGGTTGCAGTGAGCCGAGATGGCGCCATTGCACCGCAGCCTGGGCAACAAGAGCGAAACCCAGTCTCAAAAAAAAAGAAAAAAAAAAAAAAAAATAGCAGGCCGTGGCTGGGCGTGGTGGCTTATGCCTATAATTCCAGCACCTTGGGCGGCTGAGGTGGGCAGATCACCTGAGGTCAGGAGTTTGAGACTAGCCTGACCAATATGATGAAACCCCATCTCTACTAAAAATACAAAAATTAGTTGGGCATGGTAGCGTGCACTTGGAACCCCAGCCACGCAGGAGGCCGAGGCAGGAGAATCGCTTGAACCTGGGAGGCAGAGGTTGCCGTGAACTGAGATCACGCCATTGCACTCCAGCCTGAGGGACAACAGCAAGACTGCATCTCAAAAAAAAGAAAGAGAGAGAGAAAGAGAAAGAGAGAGAGAAAGAGAGAAAGACAGGGTCTTGCTTTGTCGCCCAGGCTGGCTGGAGTGCAGTCACCATCATAGATCAGTGCCTTGAACTCCTGGGCTCAAATGACCCTCCTGCCGCAGGTTCCCAGGTAGCTGGGAATACAGGCATGCACCACCATGCCCAGCTATTTCTTTGTTTTTTTTTTTTTTTAACTTATTTTTAAATTTAACTTAATTTAATTTCTCTTTTTTTTTTTTGTGACACTCTCACTGCGTTGCCCAGGCTGGAGGGCAGTGGTGCAATCTCAGCTCACAGCAGCCTCCGCCTCCTGGATTTAAGCGATTCTTGTGCCTCAGCCTCCAGAGTAGCTGGGACTACAGGTGCCCACCACCACACCTGGCGAATTTTTTTAGTATTTTTAGACAGGGTTTCGCCCTGTTGGCCAGGCTGGTTTTGCATTCCTGACCTCAGGTGATTCGCCCTCCTCAGCCTCCGAAAGTGTGGGGATTACAGGCATGAGCCACTGTGCCTGGCCTTTTTTTTTTCTTATTTTTTGTAGAACGAGGTCTCGCTATGTTGCCCAGGCTGGTCTGTAACTCCTGGCTCTGCCATCCTCCTGCCTCAGCCTCCCAGAGTGTTGGGGTTACAGGCGTGAGCCACCACACCCTGCCAATCTGAGCTACTGCTAATGCTCGTGTTATGTCCTAGAAAAGCAGTATTGGGGGGATGAAGGGGCACCACTTGTCTCCCCTCCCATCTTTCTCCCTCGTCATGCCCCAGGACACAGCCTCCAAGGCCCCCAAAGACCCTCCTGAGTCCCACAGCCTGCACCGGTCCTCAGTCTCGCTGGACCACTGCTACCTCTCACTGAGCGGGAATAGCAAGGTGCCATCCAACTCTAGCTCCAGCTCCAGCTCTAGCTCCAGCTCGGAGGACAGCGACTCAGAGCCCCTGTGGAAGCAGCCAGAGGTGAGAGACACGGCCACACGCCAGGGCCGGCCGGGCCTCCTTCCTCTCTCACCACCCTCTCCCTCCCCCAGGATATGCAGGCCAACCCTGCGGGCATGCCGGGCTCCAGCGAAGAGGACGAAGACACCACATGGACCCCCACCCGGCCGACCTCACCCCTGCCAGCAGCCGAGAAAAAGGCCAGGAAGGGCCAAGCAGCCAGGGCCCCTGTGAAGCCCAAGGAGAAGAAGAAAGGCCCCTGCCTACCCCAGATGAAGAAGAAGTGTGTCAATGGCTTCATCATGTTCTGCAGGATGAACCGGAAGCAGTACATCCGGTGGGTAGGGGGTCCGTCTTTGGCCCTGGGGAAGGCCCTGGCTTTGTTCTCTGCCCGTAGCCTGGCCATGCCGCTCCTCACAGCTGTCTGACACTTTCTCCCCATCCCAGACCCCACAAACTCTTCCTGGACCACAGTTCTTCCCCAGAATTGAACCCGGCCCCATCATATTGGACAGGATCCATCCATTGTCAGCGCTGAAATCCAATTCAGACTTTAGACGTCAGAAAAAAGGACTGTTTTTTGGGGGGGGGGGGTTGGAATCTCACTCTATCGCCCAGGCTGTAGTGCAGTGGCACAATCACGGCTCACTGCAATGTCTGCCTCGCGGGCTCAAATCACTGCAACCTCTGCCTCCTAGATTCTCCTGCCTCAGCCTCCTGAGTAGCTGGGATTACAGGTGTGCCACCACTCCCGGCTAATGTTTGTATTTTTAGTAGAGACAGGGTTTCACCATGTTGGCCAGGCTGGTCTCAAACGCCTCACCTGCGTTCCTGGTAGCAAGACTTTGTTAAAAAAAAAAAAAATAGGCCAGGCACAGTGGCTCATGCCTGTAATCCCAGCACTCTCGGAGGCGGAGGTGGGCGGATCATCTGAGGCCAGGAGTTCAAAACCTGCAAGTGATCTACCTGCCTTGGCCTCTCAAATTGCTGGGATTATAGGTGTGAGCCTCAGGCCCAGCAAGAAAAGGAAATGAATTGACTTATATAACCTAGAAAACAAGGGCAGGTATAGACTGCCTTGAGATGTAGTTGGTTTCAGGGCTCACACAGGCTGTCTGGAATCTTTGTCCTTTCCGCTCATCTCCGCTGTCTTCTGTGCTGGCTTCATTCTCTAGCAGGCGGGGTCACCCCAGGAGGCGCAGGCTCGGGTCCTGTCCCCCACCCAAGTGACCCCGGGGGGAGCAGAGGTCTCTGAGGTTTTAAGCAAAGTCCTTGGGACTGACTTTGGTAGATCTCGTGCCAATCCTGAACCAGTTACTGTCAGGCCTGGAGCCAGGGGATGGGGAGGTCACCCCAAGCCACAGAGAAGAGCTCGTTCCTTTACAGGAAGATCCAGATGTGGGGGCCAGGAGCGGTGGCCACAGGTCCCCTGCACTCTCCTGGGATGCCGGATGCCCCCTTGTGAACAGCCACTGAGTCCAGCTCCCTCTGCATCCTCAGCTCCAGAGGGTGGTCTTGGAGGCCTTGTAGACCCACAAGTCTAGGAAGGGTCTGAGTTCTCAGTCAGGGTGTCCTGCAGGCCTCTCCTTACCTCATCCTTCTTGCTGTCCCAGATCCTGTCCTGGAACCGCTTCTACAGCTGCCACCAAGGAGCTGGCCCAGCTGTGGCGGGTGATGACCCAGCAGGAACGGAGGCCATACTGGTGAGAGGCCCCGGCCCCGAGGTGTGGGTGGGGGGTGGAAGGGCCCCCCTGCCCCGGAACCTGCTCTGTCTCTGGAGCCTTGGGGGTCATGGCGTGGGAGACTGGGCCGAGGAATTTGCATGTTGTCCCTTCTTATGAAACCCTTGGGAGTGACACAGGTGTAGGGGTGCCCCACCACAACTAAGCTGGGGAACAGCTGAGCCCAGACAAGGACCCCCAGCCTCAATTCCTTTGCGTCTCTACCACATGAGTTTCTTGGGGTGTGGTCTGATTTTCCTGTCATTTGGCCGCCTCAACTCCCCCGAACCCTGCCCCCTCCACTTTCAAGGAGCTGCCACCTGCCCTGGCTCCTGACTTTGAACACATCCCACAGCCCTTGGCTGAGTCCCATTTTACAGACCAGGACTTGCTGGCCCCAAGGCTCGCCCAGTAGAGGCTAAAACGGTGGCCCAGGCCGCTGCGGGGGCCACAGGATTGGGGGTGGGACGGGGATGCCCGGGAGGCGAGTGAGGAAGCTGGGCCGTCCTGCCTCCGTCTCCCCAGCACCAAGGCTCGCAGGTTCAGCCGCCAGCACAACCGCATCGTGAAGCAGGATGGCTCCAGCAGCGAGGCTGAGGACTGGGAGACGCCCAAGCCCTTCTACCAGCTGCTGGCCGAGAAGGCCTTGCCGCTGCCCACGCACATCCAGTGAGAAAGGGCGGCCCCCTCACCTCGCTCCCCTCACCCCTCATGGCAACCACAGCTCTTGCTGGAAGCCAGGACCCATCAATGAACTTGTCCCTGCTGGGCCTCCAGCCCCTGAGAATGCAGGTCCCATTGTATTTTTAGTAGAGACAGGGTTTCACCATGTTGGCCAGGCTGGTCTCAAACGCCTCACCTGCGTTCCTGGTAGCGAGACTTTGTTCAAAAAAAATAGGCCAGGCACAGTGGCTCATGCCTGTAATCCCAGCACTCTCGGAGGCGGAGGTGGGGTCCCCTCCATGGGACTGGGGAGGGGGGCACTGATTGACCCCAACTGCTGAGCACGTTTGCCTGGAGCACCAGCCGCCCACAGCTGCCTGTTGGAAGGTGAAGTTTACCCACCCTCTCCCCTTCCCGGCCCCACCCGAGCCACACAGTTGCAACCCTGTTCATGCTCGCCTCACCCTACTCCTGCCTCTCCTGTTCTATTTTTAGACTATTTATTGTTTTAAATAAAATAAAGCAAGTGGAACCTTTGTTACCAGCAAGAGAGACAAGGGCAGGCCCTCCCGCGTCCCCTGCTGCCCCACTGCGGTGCTCCTTCCACCCTCATCTGGAGGCCTGTGGCTTGCAAGAGGCCTCATTGCCACCCCTTCCCAGCCACCCCGTGCATCTGAACGCAAACCCCTCTTCGCCCTCGGGAGGCAGCAATGGGAAGGCCGGGTGTGTTCAGTGCTCCTTCGGCCAGCCCCTGGAAGGCACCCCACACCCCTGGTGGTGGTGTAGTCCGGTAACTTTATTTTAATTGAAAATGGAGGCATAACATGTCCTAGAAAAATAAAGATTTAGAATACAAAGGAGACACAGTGGCAGGACTGCCCCCAGGGATGAGGGAATCTTTGGTCTGGGCCAGATATGAGGACAAAGGCTTGAGTCCAGGAGAGCTGGTGGGGGAAGACCCCCGCCTCCCCACAGCTGCCCCCTCCCACCCCTGGCAGGAAATGCCACGCCGGGGAGGGTCTCCAGTCTTGGGGGCGCGGGGCTGTCTGTCCTCCACCTTTGGATTCCAGACAGTTGTGACAACACCAGCTATCAGCAGAGCTATTAATAGTGTTTCAGGGAGTGACAGGGAGAGGGCTCTGGGGGCTGGAAGTCCCGCCCTGGGGCAGGGTGCTCCACTCACAGCTAGTACCAAGTGGAGGGGGCAGGGCCCCTGAGTCAGGAGCCTGGGTCCCCCATGTATATGGCAGGGCACAGCATGGGGAGGGCTGTAACAGAGAAGCTTCCCATCCAGAGGGGGAGGGAGACCTGGACAGGAGGCAGCCAGGGACGCGACCCTGGGCACCACCAGGGCTTGGAGAGGCCACCCGGGCAGAAGGATGTGGTGGCTGGGGTCTTCAGCAACCGTGTTTCTGGGGCCCCCTCCTCCCACTCCTGTCCCTGTGTCTTCAGCACCATTGTTGGGAGAGGCCACAGGGCCGCACTGGGTCACAGTTCCAAGGGCTCCTCCACAGGCACCGACTGGAGCTGGGTCAGAACCTTGGCCTCAGCTTCTAACCCCTCGTCAACTTCACCCCCTGCAGTGGCCCCCAGGAGCAGCCCCTCGGGGTCGGGGTCCGGCAGCCTCAGCACGGTGTGGGGGGCCTGTGTCCCCAGCCCCTTTTCTGCTTCCAGCAGCCCCTCTGTTCCTGTGCTTAGTTCCAGCCCTGCTGGCCAGACAGGCACAGCCGCGGGTGACAGCATCAGCCCCTCTGGTGGGGGTGCTGGGAAGTTGGGAAGGAGGCCAGTGGAGTCAGGGGAGAAGGGCAGGCTGGTGCTGGAGGTGGTGGCAGCGGCGGGGGGGGGCTGCTGCGCAGAGAGGGTGCCTAGGGCGTGAGCCTCTGGGAGAGCAGGGCTGGGGGCCACCGGGAGGCCTCCCTCGGGCACGGAGATGGCTGTCTCTGGCTTCAGGGGCAGGGCCAGGCCAGGAGCTGGCGGCAGGACCTGGGAGACGAGCATGCTGGTGGGAAAGGTGGCGGTGAGGATGATCTTGCCCTGCTGCACGGCCACACCCGTCACGATGGGGCTGCCAGAGACAGGGTTGGCCAGGAGGAAGTTTCCTGTGGGGAGAGAGGGACCGAGCGCGGGTGAGAGCCAGGAGAGCCCGCCAAGCCAAGCAGAGGTAGAGACTGTGCGGCTGGAGGGCGGGCAGAAGGAGCCTTCCAGTGGGCCTTGTCCTCGGGGCACTGAGACTCGCCAGGGATGAGATGCCCCCCGGGAGCCCACTGACAGCTCCTCCCTCTGAGATGACTGCACCCCCTCCCCTGGCTCTCACCCAGGCCTGAGGGAGGGAGATTGGGAGTACCTGGGGCAGTGGCCGAAGGCAGGTGCAGGGCGGTCACGCCCACCCCGGAGTTGATGAGGTGCACGTTGGCAGGGCCTGCTGCAGCTGCCACCTTCACAGGGCTGCCTGGCCCGGCTGCCAACAGCTGCAGGGGCCCCACAGCCTGGGGCAGGGTCACCACCTGCGAGGTGGGCACTACCTGGGGTAGGTTCAATAGCGGGGAGGTGGGGCTCAGGCCTGCAGGGTACCCTGGGGGTGGGGAGAGTGGTACCACTTGTGGGGCAGCCACAGCAGGCACTGGCCCGGGGGCAAGAGGAAAGGTGGCAGCCGGCGGGGGGCCAGGCACCACTTGGGCCAGGGGCCCTGGGACCTCCTCTCCAGGGGCTGGTCCTGGAGCAGCCACCTGGGCCCCTTTGGTCTCAGGGGCCTCCGGCTGAGCCTCCTCCAGCCGCACCTCCCCTGTCTGAGGGTCCAGGACCAGGGAGGTCTTGGCCTCGCTGGCCCCCTGAGGGCTGGGCTGCGGCGGAGGGGCACCCCCGCCCCCAGTGAGCAGCAGCGGGCCCAGGCTGGAGGCCTCGCCCAGAGCTAGGCCATTGATGATGACAGGGCCCCCGTTAAGGAGCACTGCTGGGGAGCTGCTGGCCGCCAGGAAGCTCCCGTTCACCAGGATGGAGGAGGAGGCCGGACACGGCGCGGGAGGGCTGGTCCCTGCCAGGAATATGGAGCCCTGGGCAGCGGCCTCGGCGGCCACTGCGGCCACCCCTCTCTCCAGGTTCTCAGGACTTCGGCTGGACTCGTCCTCAGTCGTGGGATTCCCATCAGACTCGCTGGCAGGAGAAATGGCTGTCAGCTGGGGTCCCTTAGCCTGTGGGGCCTCCCACAGAGCTAGCCGGCTGCTCCCCCTACTTTCCCGGCCCAAGTTTCGGTGGGTCATTCCAGGGGTTATGAAGCCTCTCTGAGACCACCCCAAACCCCAGGGCCTTTTGCAAGTCCTGCATGGACACCACTGCAGAGAAGCGCTGGGGAGGGAAGAGGCCCTTGCTCTCCCCCGCCTCAGCCTCGGGTCCCCAGAGGCTGAGCTCCCAGGTTGCCCTAAAAGTTCCTTGGTTGGGTATAAAGGGCGAGTGCCCTGGAGAGAGGGAGCAGCAGCCGCCAGCACAGTTCCCGGTGCCCTCCCTGCGGGGCGTCAGAGAAGGGAGAGGCCGGCGCTCAGGGTGGGAGGGGAAGGGCTTGGGTTACAGGGAAACCGGAGCTGGGGAAGGTTCACGTTTCACAACAAAGGCAGACGATGAACCACGCCGTCGGGACTCGGAGGGGGTGTGGGGGCGGGTGGGTAAGAGTAACGGTCAGTGAAGAAAGGAGGCTGGGAGGCAGCCCCTACGCGGGCTGGGGGTGGCCACAAGCCCCTGCCCCCTTTCCGCAGCCCCTCTAGTGCCCCCCGCAGTGTGGTACCCCAACACCGATGGGATAGGGGCAGGAGCTCGGAGTGGAACCGCTGGAAGAGGAGACGCGCGGGGCAGTGATGCCGGGGAGAGGGCCCGGGCGGGTGTCTGTCCCGTCCACGCTTAGTCCCCGCGCCCCGCGGGCACCCAGGGTTGTGAACGGGAGGTGTCCAAGGACCTCGGCACGCCGGCCCCAATAATAGGCACGGGGAAGGAGGACTGGTGGACGGGATGTCCCCAGGAGAGGGGGACTTGCGCCGCCCGAGGCCCCTCACCTCTTGCAGGGCGCGCCGCCTCCGGCCCCGGTCCGGTCGCGCTGTCGCCGGTTCTTGAACCAGTTGCTGACCTGCGTGAGCGAGAGGCCGGTGAGCGTGGCCAGACGGCGCTTCTCGTCCGGCGTGGGGTAGCGGTTGCCGCGGTAGCAGGCCTTGAGCGCGGCGCGGGAGCGCTCCTTGAAGCAGTAGACTGTCTCCTCGCCGTCCCAGATGGTCTTGGGCAGCGGGAACTTCTTGCGCAGTCGATACTTGTCCACTGCGCCCAGCGCGCGGCCGCGGGCCCGCTCGGCCTCATGGTAGCGCGCGCGCAGGTAGAGGTCCTGCAGGAAGGCGTGGTGGGCGGCGGGGAAGGGGCGGCTCTCGAGTAGCCGGTAGAGCTCGGCGTACTCGCCCCGCTGAAAGGCCACCAGGGCCCGCGCGCGCAGCACCGGGTCGCTGCCACGTAGGCGCTCGGCCGGGGGCAGTGCGCCCAGGAAGCGGCTCAAGCGGCCGGCGTGGCCCGCCTGGAGCAGCGCCTCGCAGACGCACGCCACCTGCTCGGGCGAGAAGCGGAGGCCCGTGGGCGGTTCGGCAGCGGCCTCGGGGGGCGACCCGGGGACGCCCGGGGATTCCGGGCCCTCCGCTCCCGCAGCCGCTTCGCCGGTCCCGGCCCCGGCCGCCGCCGCCGCCTCACCCTCGGCCGCCTGCAAAGTCTGCAAGAGCTGGCGCGCTTCCTCCTCCTCCTCTTCGGTCGCCGCCGCCGCCACCGCCTCCCCCCCGGCCGCCGGCCCCGCGCTTGGCTCCGCAGGCAAGGTAGCCATGTTTTGCAACTTTGGGAAGTTCCTCCCTCCTTCTCTTCCTCCCTTGGGCTTTCCCCAGCCCCCTCCCCCGCCTGTCCCCCCTTTTCGTCCCCACTCCCTGCTGTTCTCGATCTTCTCCCTGGCCGACCCTGCGCCCTACGCCGAGAAGGCGAGACCCGGGTCTCTGTCCCCGTGTGTGTCCGTTCCCCTCCCGTCTGTCTGTGATTCTCCCTTTGTTTCCCCTCCGCCTCTGGCCGCGCTTTCTGCCTCCCCCCAGCGTGTGCTTCTAGCTCAGGGCCTCAGTTTCCCCATCGGGACAACGCAGAAGGTAACGGGCCGTCCAGGAGGGCTAAGGGCGCGAAGCCTCCGCCCCGAGACTGAGCTTCTGCACGCCTCCGTCTCCAGGGTCCTTTGCAGGCCCCCACATTCCCCATCTCGGCCTGCGCTCCGCCCCTCGGAATTCCCGGCTCCGCAGGGGGGGCGGGTCTAGCCGGGAGGAGGGGCGGGGAACGGGCTAGAAAGTTTGCAGCAACTTTTCTCGAGCTTGCGTCCCCGGAGCGGATGCGCGTGGCGTGCGCAGGCGCAGTGGAAGGAGGATGGCCGCGCGTTGCCAGCCCATCCCCCCTCTTCTCGACGCTCGGTGGCACAGCTGGGCCACAGCTGGGCCGGGGCGGTGCCTCCGGGTGGCCCGCTCGCCCTCCTATTAGCCGGACGCCAAAGCCCCGCCCCGTGGCTTTTCCTCCCCCAACCCTGATTCGTCCGCTTCTCATCCCGCTAGCTCCTCCCAGACCTTCGGCCTCCTACACTCGCCTACGGATTGGCCCGCTGCGCAACCTCCTGCCCACTACGCAAACCGCAGACTGCGGAGTCCAGAGCTTTGGGCAGATGGAGGGCCTTTTATTCGCGAGGGTCGGGGGTGGGGTCCTAGGTGGGGACAGACAATAAATACCAAGGAATATCGGGGTCTCAGTGCATCCAAAACGTGGATTGGGGTGTTGGGGGGTCCTGCAGCCTGTCAGCGAGTCGGAGGACGAGGTCAATAAATATCCAAACCGCCGAACCGGTCAGAGCCGGCTCGGGCTCCGAGAGCAGCGCACGTGAGGAGGGGGGCGCGGGATCCCCGAAAAAGCGGGTTTGGCAAAAGCAAATTTCCCGAGTAAGCGGGCAGAGGTCGCGCCAGACGCTCCCCAGAGAGCAGGGCGTCATGCACAAGGGAGGATTTGCAGTTTGCGAACCGACGGTAGGTGAGGGTGCGTGGAAAGTGGAACACGGACGACCCGGCTTGCTGCCTTCGCAGGCCTGCCGTTTGCCCATCCACGTCAGGGCCTCTGCCTGGCCGAAAGAAGTCGTCTGCGATCCCCCCACCAGCAGCAGCAGCATTCCCGGCTACAAGGCCCCCTCGAGCCCCGTTCGCCGGCCGCGAACCCGGCCCCTCCCTCCCCGGCCGCTAGGGGGCGGGCCCGGATCACAGGACTGGAGCTGGGCGGAGACCCAAGCTCGGAGCGGTGTGAACTGGCAGAGGGTGGGCGCGGCTTCTTTGCCGTGCCCCGGGCGCTCAGTCTTTCAACGGGGCCCCGGAGTCGAAGACAGTTCTAGGGTTCAGGGAGCGCGAGCGGCTCCCGGGCGGCGCCAGACTGCGGTGAGTTGGCCGGCGTGGGCCACCAACCCAGCGCAGCCCAGGGCGGCGGCACGAGACAGAGCAACGGCGAACAAGAGCAGGGAAAGCGCCTCCGATAGGCCAGGCCTAGGGACCTGCGGGGAGAGGGCGAGGTTAACACCCGGCATGGGCCTCTGATTGGCTCCTGGGACTCGCCCCGCCCACGCCCATAGGTGGGCCCGCACGCCTCCCCGCGCCCCACCCCCGCCCCAACAGCCGGCAGCTGTTAGTCCACTCGCACGCCTCGAATCCCGTCTGAACTCGTCATTGGCTGCTTCCTAGCGGCCTGTGTTGATTGGCTGCCCGAGGATCCGCCCTCCCACCGTGGGCCCAGCCCTGCAAATGCGCAGCTAAGCGGGTGGCACGGGGCTGGTGGAGCGAGGGGCGCGGCGGGGGGCGTGGGCAGCCGGACGTACCCTGGCAGGGAGCAGCAGGTGGCGGCGGTGCATGGGGCCTGGCCCCACCAGCGGGCACTGGCCCAGAGCCACGGCCGGGGGGCCATCTAGCTGGAGAGAGAAGGGACAGGTGACCCGATCCGAGCCCAGCCCAGCCCTCAGCGGTGGGGCGAGAGACAGCGAGGGGAATCGAGGCCGGGGAGGTTATCTAGGGAGATCCCGGAGGGAATCTGGTGAGCCTTGAACAGAGGGAGATCTGGGGCTGAACGAAGGGCTTCTGCCCTCCAAAGTCGCAAAGACGTAGGGTGAGCCCTATATCTGGACGGGGAGACCAGGAGCCAGGGAGGGATCTGTAGAGTGGGCAGCAGGTCTGAGGCAGGAGAAAGAGAGGGGTCTTACATGGGAAGGTGGATCCGTGGCCCGGGGACTGGGGACCCCCGTGACAGCTGGAAGGAGAAGAAAGAGGCATAGGGTGCGTGGAGGGGAAAGGAGGGCGGTGGCATGGCGTGCCCCAGCGTGGGTCCCTTCCCTCCTCCAGGTGTCTACATGCCCCGCAGAGCAGACAGCCCACCTCCTCCCGGCCTTCCGGGGAAGGGGACACATGAGGGACTCGCCTGTGGCTCCCTCTGCCTGCAGCAATTCCATCCGCTCCTGCAACTGCCGTACATGCGCCTCTAGGTCCCGGTTCCGAGCCTCTGCCTCACGTAGTTGACTGTGGGAAGGTAAGGACGGTGAGTCGGTCCGAGTCGGACGAGTCACACGAGAGGGGCTGCCAAGGGTTGCCATGGGCCCCGCGCCCCGGCCCCAACCCCGACCTGGCAAAGTTCTGGTTGGCCAAGCGGATGGCCTCCATGTCCCGGCTCAGGCTCTGCCGGGTGAGCACCTCTTCCTCCAGGGCCTCCTGGAGCTCCCGCAGCGTCACCTCGGCCTCAGCCTCTGCCACAGGGATAGCCGCTGGAACTGTCACTTCAGCCTGTGTATGGGGACCGGGCTGAAGGCTGCCTGTGGCTCCTGGAGGACTCAGAACTTGGGCACTGGTTCCAGGCTAGGGATCCTTGCTTGTCCCCTACTTCTCCGTCCCCTCAAAATTTCTGGAATCCCCACAGCTCCTGCAATGATCCAAGCCCCCTCCCTTCCCTACCTCCCTCAGCCCCTTCTCTGAGTCTGGTCCTCTAAATCCACACAGGGACCAGAGGGCTGGTCCTCAAACACTAACACAACCTATGTCCCTCTGCTGCTCAAAATCCCTCCAGCTCCCTAATGCCCTCATGACAAAAGGCCTTGCTGGGTTTTGTTTCCTGCTGGCCTCTCCAGCATTCTCAGGAACGATTCAGCCAAACAGGAGCAAATCAGGATTCCCACCTGCTCAAGGCCTTTGCCCTTGAGGCTCTCGCCTGACCACCTGCCACCTTTCTTTCCATGGCTGGCTTCTCCTTCAGGAGCGTTCAGCTCAAAGATCAACTCCTCAGATCCCCACCAACGCACACAGCCTTACTTAATGCCCCACTGTAACTAGAGACCGTGTCATGTCTGAAGTAACCTCGTCTCTCTGTGGTTTCTGTCTGCTTCTGTTCAGGAAGTCCCCAGAGGGCTCTACAGCACACGCCACCCGGGAAGCCCTCACCTTTTCTCTTCTGCTTGCTCCTGACAGACCCCTCCCCTCCACCAACTTACTGTTTCATCCCGTGGGGACACTGAGGACTCCAGGCTAGGCACTTGCACGTGTGGCTCAAGCAGCTGCTCGGCCTCCAGTTCCATGGGTGTGGGGCCTGGGACCTCACTGTCCCTGGGGAGAGGGGGGTGGGGAGGGAGATGGAATGCTGATTCTCTGGTGGAGAAGCAGAGCTCCTGGCCTGTAGGTAAGGGGCAGCTGCTTCAAAGACCTCCTGATTTGAGGAAGGGGAGCGACAGCGCGAAGAGAACAGTCTCAGGTGGGCCAATGGCCCCTCCTCTGCTTAGGAAAAGCCCTGCCCCTCCCCTGGCCTTGGGCCCCTGGGAGCTGCTCTTTGTAAACCTTCTGCAGGGACTCGGGGTCCAGACCCCCATGTTCTAGGGTCAGCTCATCTCCTCCCTTGACATGTGATCTCTGCAGACCCCTCTTCTTAGGGCCGCAGGACAGGGAGGCCACCTGATGAGGGAGACTGCTTGGCTCTGGCCACCTCCACAGATGTGGTCCTAAGACTGGGCATGAGACCCCAAGATGGCGACTGGAGGTCAGCACACCCCACTCAGTTGTGGGAAGGGGACAGCTCCTCCCTAGGGTACGAAGTGGCTGTCCCCACCAACCTAGCAGTCCCTCCTGTGGGAACATGGCTCAGGACCTAGCTATCCTGGGCATGCACCTGGGCTCCAACAGAGGATGTGTGTTCAATCCTGACACATCCTCTGCTGGAGCCCAGATGCATGCCTAGGAGCAGTTCAGAATCGAGTTAGAGTTCATTAACGGTAAGGTACAGTATTTGTAATGTTGTCCAGTAATAAAAGCTGATTAGAAAACCAACTGTTCTCTTAGACAAAGTAGCATGAAGAAGAAGGAAAAAAAAACAACAGAACACCTGTTCTCCAGTATTTAAACGTGCCTGTGGCCGTGTGAGCCAGGGACCACTGCCATCTGGTGAGCTCACGAGATACTGACTTCCTTTTCCTTATCTGTATTTTCTAATTTCCTTGTGATAAGCAATGCATTATTTGTGTAATTAATACTTTTTTTGAGACCAGGTCTCACTCTGTTGCCCAGGTTGGAATCTATCATGGCTCACTGAAGCCTCAAACTCCAGGCTCAAGTGATCCTCCTACTTCAGCATCCTGAATAGCTAGGACTGCAGGCACAGACCACCATGCCTGGCTAAATTTTTTCAATTTTTTGTTATATTTTGTTATCTCATTATATTGCCCAGGCTGGTCTTCAACTCCTGGGCTCAAGCAATCCATCCACCTCAGCCTCCCAAAGTGGTGGGATTCCAAGCGTGAGCCACCATGCCCAGCCTGTAAATAAATACCTTTTTTTTTTTTGAGATGAAGTTTCGCTTTTGTTACCCAGGCTGGAGTGCAATGGCACGATCTCAGCTCACCACAACCTCTGCCTCCCGCCCTTAGCCTCCTGTGTAGCTGGGATTACAGGCGTGTACCACCATGCCCGGCTAATTTTGTTTTTTAGTAGAGACGGGGTTTCTCCATGTTGGTCAGGCTGGTCTCGAACTCCCGACCTCAGGTGATCCGCCCGCCTCGGCCTCCCAAAGTGCTGGGATTATGGGTGTGAGTCACCACACCCGGCCTAAACTAATACCTTTAAATGGCCTTATTGTTATGGGGCTGATTCAAAGAGTTTGCATTCTTTTACAATTAGATTGTAAAAGTCTAAACTTCATATTTTCCAAGATTCTGAAGTCCTGTGACTCTACTACAGACGTAAAAGTTGATGGTTACGAGATTCTGGGAAGCCCAGTCTGTGACTCTGAGGTTTTAAAATTCAGTCTAACATTTTGTATTTTTTTTTTTGTTTAGTAGAGACGGGGTTTCACCGTGTTCGCCAGGATGGTCTCGATCTCCTGACCTGGTGATCCACCCGTCTCGGCCTCCCAAAGTGCTGGGATTACAGGCTTGAGCCACCGCGCCCGGCTCAGTCTAACATTTTGAAGTACATATATCTGACATTTTAAGGTCCTCCAACTCTGGCCTCTTAGGAGTCTTTGGTCCCAAAACAGTAAGATTCCAAGACTGATCCTGCGACTCTATTGGCTGCCAAGGAGCAGGACCCAGGAAGCTCTGGAAGTCATCCAGGGCAGTGCTTACCTGAGGGCCATGCAGGAGTAGGAGTAGCCCACGAAAGGCAGGTGGACCCCCAGCGGCGCACCTTCCCGAATGTCTGACAGCGTCTCCTGCACAAGACACACAGATGTGACCAGCAGTTGTTAGGGTGGGCTCCTCACTGCTTTTGGATCTTGGCTTACCTGTTCCCCACAAACCAGCCCCAACTCGGGCCCCCCCCCCCTTTTTTTTTTTTTTTTTTGACAAGGAGTCTTGCTCTGTTGCCCAGGCTGGAGTGCAGTGGCATGATCTGAGCTCACTGCAAGCTCTGCCTCCCAGGTTCAGGCGATTCTCTTGCTTCAGCTTCCCGAGTAGCTGGGATTACAGGTGCCCTCCACCACACCTGGCTAATTTTTTATATTTTTGGTAGAGACGGGGTTTCACCACGTTGGCCAGGCTGGTCTTGAACTCCTGACCTCAAGTGATCCGCCCACCTCAGCTGGTTTAGTCCCAAACTCTGGGCTCAAGCAGTCCTCCAACCTCAGCCTCCCAAGTGCTGGGATTACAAATATAAGCCACTGTGCCCGGCCCACTTTTTTTTTTTTTTTTTAAGACAGAATCTTGCTGTCTCCCAGCCTAGAGTATAGTGGCACGATCCCGGCCCACTGCAGACTCCGCCTCCCAGGTTCAAGCGATTCTCCTGCCTCAGCCTCCTGAGTAGCTAGGACAACAGGCACACACCACCAAGCCTGGCTAAATGTTGTATTTTTAGTAGACACAGGATTTCACCATGTTGGCCAGCCTGGTCTTGAACTCCTGACCTCCAGTGACCTGTCTGCCTCAGCCTCCCAAAGTTCTGGGATTATAGGCGTGAACCATCTTGCCCAGCCTATTTGTTTTTCTCTTTTTTTTGAGACAGTCTCACTCTGTCACCCAGACTGGAGTGCAGTGGCATGATCTTGGCTCACTGCAAACTCTGCCTCCCAGGTTCAAGTGATTCTCCTGCCTCAACTTCCCCAGTAGCTGGGATTACAGGCAACCATGACCACGCCCAGAGACTTTTCTTGTATTTTTAGTAGAGACGGGGTTTCACCATGTTGGCCAGGCTGGCCTCAAACTCCCGATCTCGTGATCCGCCCACCTCGGACTCCCAAAGTGCTAGAATTACAGGCATGAGCCACAGCGCCCAGCCGCAGCCCAGCCTATTTTTAAATTTCAATTTAATTTTATCTTATTTTTGAGACAGAGTCTCTCTCTCTGTTGCTCAGGCCGGAGTGCAGTGGCACAATCACAGCTCACTGCAGCCTTAACCTCCTGGGCTCAAGCAAGCCTCCCAGGTCGGCCTCCGTAGGAGCTGAGTATACAGGCACGCGCCACCACACCCAGCCAATTTTTAAAATATTTTTGTAGAGATAGGGTCTCACCACATTGCCCAGGCCGGTCTCGAACTCCTGGGCTCAAACAATCCACGCACTTCGGCCTCCCAAAGTACTGGGGTTACAGGCGTGAGCCACGGCGCCTGGCCCCACCATTTTTTCTTGTATCCTGTTGCTTCCCTTCAGGGTACCTGCCACACTCTCCATAATTCTCTAATTCTCTAGACTGCAAGTGGATGAGGGCAGGGACCAGAGATGATCTGGTCAGTGCTGGATCCCCAGTATTGTCCAGCAAAAGGGCACCCAGAGCCAAGCAAGCATTCCACGACAGCTTGTTACACGGTGAAGAGAGCCGGCCCGAGGGAGGAGGAGTCCTCTCCTGCTTCTCATCTCTCGAAGTCTCCGCTCAGATAGCTCCCCACTCCAGGAAGCCCTCCAGGACCTTCCTTGCTGAGTCAGGAGTCCCCAACCCCCTGCACTCCATTGTCTCAGCCCTGATCATTCTGGGGCTTCACTGTCTGAAGACTGGTCTGTGTTTCCCCACTCGACTATAAGTCTAGGTCACTGCTGGGTCCTCAGCACTAGATGGGCACACAGCAGGTGCTCTGGGGAATGAGTGATTCAGGACCCCAGGAGGTAGGCACTGTCCTTACTCCAACTTTATGGAGGGAGCATGGGGAGGTTCCCGCAGTCGAGCAGGGGCCGCAGGTACCTACCCCGCCCCCGCTCACCATGGCAGTGAGCCCGTCCTCCACCAAGTCGAAGTTGCATGTGTCGGTGGCACCTTCGAAATCCGGTGTAAAGGGGGGCATGCTGTCTCGGAGACCATCCCAGTCGAGGCCAAAGAAGAAGGGATGTGTCCGGAAGTCGCCTGCTCCACCCCGGCCCAGCCGTGTCTCCGGGGGACACAGCAGACGCAGGATGAGGTCTTGCGCCTCCTCAGGGACCCCTTCGTCTGCCAGCGGCAGAGAGAGGTGCTCCTGCTCAGAGAGAGAGGGAGAGGAGGCGATAGTTGGGGAGCGCCTACTTGGAGAGGCCAGGGCTCCCTGGGGCCATGCTCACCTTGTAGTGGACGATCTTGCCGTAGGTCTCCGCCGTGGAATCCGCGTAGAAGGGCGTCTGCCCATAGAACATTTCATAGGCGAACACACCCAGCGCCCACCAGTCACACTCGGGCCCGTAGCTGCCTGTCCCAGGCCCACCGCCCACAGCCTGCAGGATCTCGGGGGACAGGTAGTCTGGGGTGCCCACAGCCACCAGTGACCGCACCTGGACCAAAAGGAGCAGAGCGAGGCTTGGGCCCACCAGCTCTGGGCCCTCCTTCCAACCACTCCCCAAATGTTCAGCCTCTCCCTCCGCCTGGTCTAATGCTCCGCCACACAGATGCACACTTAGGCCTAGGTCACCTCCTCCTTCCCCCTCCAAATCCAGTCCTGCCCCCACACTCTGCACCTCCCATCCCTCATTAGCAGCCCAAGTTGCTCTGTGGCCAGGGCACTGGCTCACCGTTCCATCTGCCTGCAACTTGAGACAGGAGCCGAAGTCGGCCAGGCGGATGTGGCCACAGCGGTCCAGCAGGATGTTGTCGGGTTTGATGTCCCTGCACCGAGGAAAGGAGAAGGGTGGGATACGTGAACCTCCCTTCTGTGGTCCCGCCAGGCTCTGCCCCTCTGGGCAGTGCCACCTGGGGCCCCACTTCCTTGGGTTCCGCCCCTGTAGGGATTTTACAGTTCTGGACCCTACTCCCAGGCACGCCCCAGTGGGCCCCAACCAAGGAGGTCCCTCTCTAGGCCCTGGCCTCTCTGGGCTCTGACCTTCCAAGAACCCTGCCAGGGAACAAGCTTGCTATCTCCTCGCCCTAGCCCTCGGCCATGCCACACCCACCTGTGCACGTAGCCGAGCCGGTGCACCGAGTCTATGGCCATGACAATCTCCGCCAGGTAGAAGCGCGCCATCTCGGCCGGAATCCGCTCCCCAAACTTGCTCAGCAGTGTCAGCAGGTCCCCACCCACGTAATACTCCATGACCAGGTACTGAGAAGGGGTTCGTCATGGGTGGCTGGTAGTCCCGAGGCCCTGATCCATCACGGACGGCCGGGACAACCCCTCCCAGAGACACCCCATCCCCGGGCAGAGACCTGCAGCCCCAGCCCAGAGATAACCAGAGATCTGCCGGGCCAAAGCAGAGACCACCTGCGGCCCCCACCCCCTGCCCCTCGGAAAAAAACACGAACAAAAACCCTTTCCTGGGATGTCACTGGGCAGATTCACTCCCCCTGAGATGTTCTGGGAAAGAGAACTCAGAGACCACCCAGCACCCAGAGAACAGGGCCCAGACACTCCCTCCCTAGGCAGTGGCCCCGTTAGCATTTCTGAAGACCTATCCCATTCCAGGTAAGAGACCCCCCCCAGCAGACATCTTTATACGGGTCCCCCAAAACACCCCAGAAACGGGCAGTGAAACACCATCCCCTTCCAAGATAAGGAAGGCCCCTCATCCACCTGACACACCCTCTTACTGCACACAGACTCTCCCACAGGCGTGGGAGACTTGTGGTGGGCAGCACCCCCAATCCTAGAGCTTCCTCTCCCCACCTCCTTGTCCAGCGACAGCATGGGCTCTGTCCCTCTTCCTAGTCACCCCAGCCCGGAGCTCACCAGGTAGTTCTCATCCTGGAAGGCGAAGTGCAGCTGCGTGATCCACCGCCGGTCCCCATTCACCAACACGTCCCTCTCCTCACGGAAGCACGACACCTGCAGGACACCCGGAGGAGCTGCAGCCGGAGAGAGGGCGCGGATCCTCAAAGTCCCCCACGCCCGCCCAGCCCCTCACCTCGCCCCTCTTCAGCATGTCCCACTTGTTCATGATCTTCATGGCGTACACCTGGCCCGTCTGCTTCATCTTCACCACCGCTACCTGAAGCCAAGACAGGGAGACAGGGTGGAGACGGCGGGAAAACAGAAGGGCTCGCCGAGACCCAACTCCACCCCCTTCTGCACACAGTCGTGGCCCCGCCCCACCTGCCGCACCACGCCCATTGGTCCCAAGCCCCGCCTCCAGCCCAGCCCTAGGTTCTAAGGTTTGGTCATTCACCAATTTCTAAGGCCCCACCCCAACCCCTATGCCCCACCCACCACAAGTCAAGTCGGGCTCCGGTACGGTTGGGCTTACCTCACTGAACGCCCCGCGTCCGATCACCTTCAGAATCTCGAAGTCGTCCCTGTGCAGTCGGACCTCCTTAAGCCTCACCACGATGGGCTCCGCTGGGGGCGTGGTGGGGGAAAAGAACCGAGGGTCACCAGAAAAGGCACTGGAGACAAGGGAAAAAGCCCCACCCTCTGTCTCCCCTTCTCTCTGCCTCTCAGCTTCACCCTAGGACTGTCTGCTTCCCAAGAGCTTCCCCACATAAACACTGTGTAAGGTTCTGGGGACCCAAAACTGCCCTCCCATAGAAGTGAGACGCCTGGGAAGCCCTTTGCGGGACAGGGCATTGGACCAGAGGGCTCCAAGGGTGTGCAGGACGGTGAGGGTGGGGTAATGAAGTCTGCAGAAGGGCAGACCCGAAAGAACAAGGGGAGAAGGAAATAAGACCCAGTTCTTCCACCTTCCTGGGCTTCCAGTCCTCCACCCGACTCCAGGTGACAGTTCAGGTGCAGCCAGGGCCCCACTCCCTCGTTCTCATGTAGAATGTCCTGGGTAATGGCCCAGACGTGGGGTTAGTATCCAGTACCTCTAGATTCAGATACAGGTGGTTCTTGAACCACACTTTGGGAAACCCTGGATCTGGGGCTGGGGAAAGGAACAGGACAGGGAGACAAAGCCGGCATGGTCACACATCCTAGACTCAAGTGCTCTGGTCCAGCCCATGTCTCAGTCCTCCAGGAGGAGGGCTTTAGTCCTACCCCTTATTTACAGATGACAATCAGGGCTCTCAGAAGTCAAGGTCCTATGACTAGGAATGTTAAACAGGGCAGCTTGGGTGGGGGACCGGCTGGGGTGGAGGCTTGTGGCTTAGGGACCATGGGGACAGGGAGGCCTGGACTCCCAGGGCTGGAAGAAGTGGAGGCAGGATGGAGAGAGGGATGGGTATGGGAGGGGAGGGAAGGAGAGGAGACAGTGGGTTCTGGAGGAGAGAGAGGGGTTTCGGGGGGTTCCGGGAGAGTGGGCCAGCAGGGACGAACCAGCCAGGGCTGAGGACGGGGGAGGGAGGAGAGAGCCAAGACATTGAGCCCTTTTAAGGCAGCAGGAACCCAGGCCCCCTCCCCCGCCCCAGGCCTGGCAGGGGAGGGGCCGCAAGATACAGCTCGGGCCACAAAAGGAGTGCTCCTCCCTGGAGTGCCAGACCTCTATCCCGCCCGGTCTCAGTTTACCCTGCCAGCCCAACTTCATCTTCTGTTAAAGGGGGGCCAGGAGAGTCATTAGGGGCTGCGGGAGGTTGGGAGAAGGTTTTTCCAGAGGCTGAGTGGCCTGGCCCTTCTTGGCCTCCACCTTCCCATCTGTGGAATGGGAGGAGGAGGGAGAGGAACCAGGCCTGGGTCACAAAGAGATGGACAGAAGAGGAAGCAAGGGAAGGTGGAGAAACAGGAAACAAGTGTCATACAGTTTGTCACACACAGACCAAAGACCAAGTGCCAGTCGCTGAGGGCCAAGCACGTGAGGGCCAGAGGTGCAGGGTGCTGGGAGTGAAAGAAACCAGTGACCAGTGAGCCCGAATCCTGGGCTTGGGGAGGAGGTGGGCGGACACGGCAGCTGGCAGAAGTGGAAGCATCCTCCTCCCAGCCCTGGCCCCAGGCCCTGGAAAGTCCTCGCAAGAAGGGGCTTTGTGGGGCAGCTGGAAGGTTGGAGGCCCTGGGCCAGGAGAACTAAAGGATGCAGGGAGCCAGGGTGGCGAGAATGGTGGCTGACCCACATGGCTCATAGGGACTGAGACTTTGGGGCTGGGGGTGGGTGCAGAACCTACAAAAGGAGGCACACCCAGAAGAACCCAAAGTTGTCCCTCCTGGATCGCAGAGGAGGGGGCACTGGTGGCGCCTGTCTGCAAAGCTGGTTCTCCCCCAGGGCCCACGTGAGTCACCGCCCTCCCAGTGCCTGGGCACCTGTTGGGGCAGCTGGAGAGGCTGGCGCCGAACACCTGCCTGTCGGCTGCGCCCCTGGCAGCTGCCCCATGCTGGCCCTCCTGGCTTGCCCAGGGCTGCAGGAAACCAAGGGAGTGGGCCACAGAGCCCACTTTTGGGGAGAGGGTCCTAGGAGAGGGAGCTCCCAGCATGACACTGGCCCTGTCCCTGAGGCGGGGTGCAGAGAGGCCATGGGAGGCTGTTGGCAGCGAAGCCTGCTGTGACTCCTAAGCCATGGCTCTGAGTCATAGCCACCCTGGCCTCTGCTGACCTTACTCTGCCCCTCCAGGGTGGTGGCACAGGACAGAGAAATGTTGCCCCAGGACCCAGGTCCATGCTCTGAGCCCCAGGATGGGAGGATCTTCCCATGCCCATCCTGCCATCCTGCCCCCCCCCACAGCCAGGCCTCTGTGCCCAGACCTGTCTCCTGCCCCACCCCCACCCCATCTGCAGGAGCCCTGAGGGCAGGCACTCACCCCACTGCAAGAAGTCGGCCACGTACTTGTCCTGGGCCAGTTCGGAGGCACCCAGCTCCTGGTGGACGCCCAGGAGAAGGTCGAGCAGGGGCTCCAGCCCCAGGAAGCCGGGGTCCAACACCAGCTGCTGGAGCCGCCTCAGCCGCACCTCGGCTGACATGTTGGACAGGCAGCACCATGGCCCCTCCCCGGGCCGGGGGCTCGGGGTCCTCCTGTCACAGGGCCTGGCAGCCCCTGTCCAGACCCTGGAGCCCTGGCTGCATGTCTGCCTGTCCCTGACTGTCCCCTGGGCCTCTCTGGCCACTTCTGTCTGCTGCTGAGGCCTCCTCCCCTTCTCCCCACCCCTTGGTCCAGCCCCCCTCCCGCCTCCCAGCCTTAACCCCTCACAAGCCACCCCCCAAGCTCCCTCCTTCCAGGGCCCTTCAGAACCCTTCAGTGCTAGAGGGGACGGATGGAGAATCTCAGCTCTCACACTGTCACCCCAAGAAAAAGGCAGAGCACAGAGGAAGCCACAGGTGTAATGGATTCCAAGAGGAACCTGCCCATTACTAAAACGGGGCCAGTCGAGGCTGAGTGACCCAGTAGCAACCACCCCCTTGCTCCTGGCAAGCTCCAGAGCTAGGGGCTAGGGGCTAGGGGCTGGGGGCTGGGGAGGAGAAATGGGCTGAGGCCTGGGAAGGGGGTGGGAGGCCAGGGCAGCTTCTTGGGTGACTCAGAGATGGATTCCGACTCGGACAGTTAAATTTAGCCCTCAGGCTCTCTGCTTTACACTTTTTTTGTTTTTTTCCAGGAGGTGGGGAAGGGGTGGTGAGGAGAGGACCAGGAGGGGGCACCCTCAGAGCCTGAACAGGGGTGACCTGCTGCCCAAAGCCTGGGGGAGGCAAGTGGTGGAGCCAAGCCCTCCCCAGGCAAAGGAGACCCCAAAATAGCTCCTTGGCCCCTGGCCGGGAAGCCACATTCCTGCCCAGGCTGGGATTAGAAACAGAAACATTTCGGGGGGTGGAGGGTGGCGCGGGAAGACACTCCCTGCGGCTCCGAGAGCCAGGAGGGATCTGAGCTCTTCTTTCCAGTGTGGACCGTGCTCCAGAGTGGAAGTTGGGGCCTCCAGCTGGCCTGGGGTGCCTGGGCCTTGAGAGGGCCGGGCCTGAGAAACTAGAGGCAAGGACCAAGGAGTCCCAGCTGGGCAGGGCTTGGGAAATGTGGTTCTGGGCAGTTTTGAGAATTTAAAAAACACCCAATGAGGACTTCGATGAGGGGCCCTGGCTGCGGGCAGGATGCTCTTCTCCCCGAGAGGGCCCTGCTCCAGTCGCCGGTGTGGGTCACCAGCCGTGTGACTCGCAGGTCCGTTCCCTCCCTGGGCTCCGGCTTTTCCTGCTAGGAAAAGGCGTGGGAGGCGCTGGGCCAGGAGCAGGCCTGCACTCCTCCTCAGGGGAAAGTGGACTGCCTAGAACCACAGAGCACACACACAGGTCCTCTACACCACCTCCTCCGAAGGGGACAGAGCCGCTGAGAAAACAGGGAACTTTAGTATAAATAAGAGGTCCTGGGGGCCAGGGAGGAACCTGAGGGGCTTCCATAATTTAACACTCTTCAAAAGCACAGACAATAGCAAGGGCAGCTGGGGTGGGGGCCGGGTGAGGGCTGGACCACCCCCAGCCCTGTCCATTCAACTAAGGGGCACACTGCAGACCTGGGGCTCTTGTGGCGGGGGCGGGGAGTCTCTCCCCAGGAGTGACAGTCACATGCTGGGGACAGGGATGAGGGTAACACTAATGTTTCAGAGGAAGAGGTCATTGTACTTGGCAGTGGGTGGGGGACAAGGCTGAGGCCACAAGGACCATTACATTCCCCCAGTGTCCGGGCCAGTCTGGGGGGCCCCCAAATTTTGTGCAGGTTGGGGGACCGGAGCAGTCCATCTGTCATAGTTAGTCTTGTTAATACGTTGATCCATGAGGTCAGCAGGGAGGGTTATGGCTAGGAGGCTGGGGGCATGGGGTAGGGGCCCCGACATCCACGGCTTCACACCACCGTGCCGCTCGGGGAGTTGCCTGGTTGGGAGGAGATGCCCTGGGGAAGATGAGAGGGAGAGATGGGAGGGGTCAGAGACCACCTGGACTTCAGCCAGTGTCAAGGGGAGGGAGCCAGCCCAGAGTCCCCAAAGCTGCTGCCACCCTGGCCTTGCCCTTGGGTCCACCCCAGATCCCCCAGAGGCCACTGCTCTAGGTTGGGAATTTGCATCTTAGCTAGCTTCCTGTCCTGGCAGTCGGCACTTTCACTCAATAATCAAAAGTCCTCGGCGGATCCTGAGTGACGATGGGGTAAGGGTAGGGATGTGAGGGGAGGGGGAAACTGGGGCTCCCTTCTAACTTGGGAGGGACCCTGAGGTGCTGGGGAAAGAACTCAGGGACAGTCCTACCTCTACCACTGACTTGCTGGGTGACCTGGGCCAACTTCCTTCCCCTGTCTGGGCCTCGGTCTCCTCGTCTGTGAACTAGGGAGACAGAGGGGTCTCTTTGAGGACTCAACCAGACTCCCCACATCCCACCGCTCTTGCCACTGAGGCACTCAGGCTGTATTCTCAAGTTCTAGGGACTCAGGACTCTACAATTCCAAAACCGAGGATCTGAGGAACCAAGCCACGGCCTCCAGGACCCTGGGCAGCTGAGTCCAAGCCCTAAGGAGCTGAGACACCCAAGACGAGCCCCGAACTTACAAGGTGCCAGGCCTGCTTTGCCTACTGTGACCTTTCCAACGCCACAGCCCACCCAGGAGGCAAACACATCCACCCTCTGCCCATTCTACAGGCTCTAAGACTTAGGTGATGAGTTGGAGGTCAGAGGGAGCAGTGACTTGTCCGGGATCACACAGGGAGTGGGACTGGAACCCAGGCTGGGATTCCCAGACTGTGCCTTCAGCAGGAGGCTCAGATCCTGAGTCCAGAACCAGGCTGGCAGCCACGCCCACAGGCTTGAGCTCGCCCCTAGAGTTTTGGCCTGAAGTACTCAAAAAAGTTTCACCATTTAAAAAACAGATGTTCAATAGAAATAGATTTTGGTTCGAGTGACGGGCAGTAAGACTTGGCCATGCGGGGCCCATCTGCTGCCCTTCAGACGGCCAGCCTTGGACGCCCCGTCTCCCAGCTGGCTCTCACACCCACCCCTCTCTCTGCTGCCTGCCACCTGGGGCTAGGCCCTCTCACTCTAAGATCTGAGAGGTCTTGTTCTGAGACACTAAGATTTCCATGGCTTCCCCTCACCCCACGAAGCCAGAGGCTGTGACAGCAACAAAGCCCTCTCTCTTCCAGTGACTGCTTCTTCCCACCAAGGGTCCTGCCAGGTCCCTGGCAGGCTGGCATGGGGCCACTCACCGCCTTGCCCGGCCGGGCCCAGGTGCAGATGAGGCCCTCCTGGCAGGCAGTGATGATGCAGTCCTCCAAAAACAGGAGGACCGTGAGCCGCTCCTGGGCGATCTTCTTGCACACGAGGGGCTCCAGCAGGGGCACCTCATGGATGCGTGGGCACAGCGCGGTGCCCAGCACCTTGGCGGGGTCCAGGCGGCTGCGGGGAACAGGGCCACTGGGCTTCTCCCCACTGCCGCCGCCGCCGCCGCCGCCACTGCCACCCCGGCTGATGTTGCCCAGGCTGTGGTAGCGCTTGTGCTCCTTCTCGGCCCCCCGGTCCCGCCGCTCCTGCAATGTGAGCGTGGCGAAGCGGCCGATGCTGAATGGTGTGCCAGGCTCTGCCGCCACGCCCGGGCCGCCTGCCTTGCCCCCGCCCGCCGGGTGCGGGAGGCTGTTGGAGCGGGACAGCGAGCGAGGCAAGGGGCCCGGGCCAGGCTCGCCACCCCTCGAGCTGCTGGCGGCCGGTGGCGTGGTGCCAGGAGTGCCAGGGAGGGTGCGGGTGCGGGCCAGGGGCGGGTGCGGGTAGAGCACATCTTCAGTGAGGTCCCATAGGCAGAATTGCGTGTCCTGGCCCGCGGAGCCAAAGCGGTAAGTGATGGAGCCAGCCTTGGGCAGTGGAGAGAGCGGGGCGCCCCCGGCCGAGCCTGTGCCCGCAGCCTCGGGCTCCTCCTCCTCCTCCTCGCCGCTCCGCTCCCCGTCAGCACCAGCTGCTGTCGCCACCTCCTCTGCCCGTGTGGTGTAGGGGTCGAAGGCCACAGCGTTGACCCAGGACTTGTGGCCGTGGCCTCGAGCCACCACGCGGCCCTCAGTGAAGGACCACACGGTGACCAGGTCATCTTCACCACCCGTCACCACGTAACGGCCGTCCGGGCTCCAGCACACACACAGCAGGCCCCCAAAGTAGCTCTTCATGAGCCCGCGCAGGAGCATGGAGTCGAAGTGGAAGACGCGCAGGCAGCCGTCCTGGCTCACACAGGCCAGATGCCGGCCATCGGGCGAGAAGGCGAACTCGTTGAGGGGCCCCTCGCCCACCGCCCACTTGGCCAGCGGGTTGCGGGGCGCCTTGCTCTTGGCAGCATAGACAGAGAAGCCCTCGCCCTGCTTCAGCAGGCTGTACTGGGGTGGGGCTGAGGCGCACGGGTGGCTGACGTTGTATAGGTACAGGTGGCCACTGGCGTGTGATGCCAGGAACAGGCTCTCCGACTCAGGCAGCCACTTCAGATACGTCACCTTGGTCTTGTCGATCAGCCGCTGCCAGGGGAGACAGGGTGGGGTTGGGAGAAGGCAGTAAAACTCAGGCAGACCTTCTCCCCAACCTCAAGTCCCCAAGGCAGCCATTGGACATGGCCCCGCTCACACAGCAGGTGCCACACCAGGCCCAGGTCCTCCTCGATGAGAAGCTCCCAAACTGGGGAAGACAGATGGACACCGGGTCATGAAGACATGGGGGAACAGGGGCTGCTGCCAGGTGGCCACAGGGTGCTCCAAGGAGCCTCAGTGTCCCATCTTTGGTGAGGGGACAGTCCTGCTTGCCATAGAACTGTCCTGTATCTCAGGGTCCTCAACCTCTGGGCCATGGAACAGTAGTGGTCCATGGCCTGTTAGGAACCAGGCCATGCAGCAGCAAGTGAGCGGTGAGCGAGCAGGCATTACAGCCTGAGCCCGGCCTCCTACTAGAGCAGCGCACCATTTGACCCTCACAGGAGCGCGAACCCCACTACGAACTGCGCATGCGAGGGAGCTAGGTGTGCGCTCCTTGTTAGAATCTAACACCTGATGATCAGAGGTGGAACGGTTTCATCCCAAAACCATCCCCCCAGCAGTTCGTGGAAAAACTGTCTTCCCTAAGCTGGTCCCTGGTGCCAAAAAGGTTGGGGACCTCTGCTCTATCTACCTAACCCTCCTCCGATCTTTACTATGTCAGGCTTTAAGCAGGAAATTTCTTCACAGAAAGCCAGCTCCTCAAAGGAAGGGATCTTTGTTTGGTTCGCTGTTCTTTAAAGCAGTACACACAGGAGGCGGCTTGAAGGTAATTCCTGGACAAATGAGTGACAACCCCCCATCCTGCTAGGTGCTTAGACAAAAACCCTCAGCACCTGCCCTTTTCCTCACATCCAATCCTTCCACAAATCCTGTGGGCGCAACCTCCAAAATACACCCCGAATCGGCTGGCACAGTGGCTCACGCCTGTACTTCCAGCACTTCGGGAGGGCAAGGCGGGCGGATCACCAAGTCAGGAGTTCCAGACCAGCCTGGCCAATATGGTGAAACCCTATCCATACTAAAAATACAAAAATTAGCCAGGTGTGGTGGCGGGCACCTGTAGTCCCAGCTACTCAGGAGGCTGAGGCAGGAGAATTGCTTGAACCCGGGAGGCGGAGGTCGCAGTGAGCGGAGACCATGCCACTGTACTCCAGCCTGGGCAACAGAGCGAGACTCCATCTCAAAAGAAAAAGAAAAAATACACCCAGAATCTGACCTCCTCTCACCATCCCATCCAGCCACCCCAAGCCTGCAATGTTGTGTGACTGGCCTCAGGCTCCACTGCCTGGGCCTGTCTGTCCTCTGCAGCAGCCACAGTGATGCTCTGTTAAGTATCAGTCAGCACCTGGCACTGTCCTGCTCTGAGCGCTTAGCAGCCTCTCTCAAGCAGGGTTCCAGAGCCCAAGGCCCTAATGCCCTCAGGCAGCCAGCATATGCAACTAAGGAGCTGCTCTCCCAGGATGAGAGGCCTCCCATCCTTGGGAGAACTGAGCAAATAATCACTCCAGTCACTTCTGCCTTCCAGGGCTCAGGTGAGCCCCACCGAGAAAGGCTCCTCCACAGGTTTCCAACTAAGAGTAAGGCAAAGTCTCTCCACGGCCTTCCAGACTCCCCATGAGCCGACCCCTCTGTTATTTCCTGGAACTCATCTACCATCCTCTCTCTCTCAGTAACTGCTCTGGCCACACGACTTCTGTGCTATCCTGCATTTGTCCTAGCTGGTCCCACTACTCAGAATGTCCTTCTTGGCTGGGTGTGGTAGCCCACGCCTATAATCCCAGCACTTTGGGAGGCCAAGGCAGGAGAATCGCTTGAGCCCAGGAGCTCGAGACCAGTCTGGGCAACACAAAGAGACCCCATCTCTATGAAAAATACAAAAGTTAGCCAATTGTGGTGGTGCATGCCTGTAGTCCCGGCTACTCAGGAGGCTGACATGGGAGGATTGCTTGAGCCTGGGAGGCAGGGGTTGCAGTGAACCAAGATCGTATCGCTGCACTTCAGCATGGACGACAGAGTGAGACCCTATCTCGAAAGAAAAAAAAAAAAAAAAAGATGCCCTTCCCCAGGCAACTCTTCTCACCTGCCTCCTTCAGGTCTTTATTTCAATATCACCTCTTAGTGAGGGCTTTCCTGACCACCCTGTTAGACTCTTCAAGCTTCCCTCAGCCCCTTCCCCACCGTTTCTTCTAAACAGGCCTTAATCACCTGCTGACACATGAAGACTTAACTTGATTAACTGTCCGTCTCCCCAGCTAGACTGAAAGCTCCAAAAGGGCAGGGCCTCCTGTCCAGGGCCCTGAGATGTGATATCCCTACTGCTGGGAACGGTGCCTGGCACAGAACGGATGCTCAAAAACTATTTGTGAATGGATGAGCTAATGAATTTTTAATCCACTCACTATTCCGTTCACTCCCTTCAGCCATTCACTCATTCTGAGAATATTTATGGAACACCTCCTCTGGACCAGAGAGAATGAGACAGAAGCCAAGAGCAGTCCCTGCCCGCGGATAAGGTCGTTTACTGGTATCTCCTCGTAGGCCAAGTTGGCCCAGGACTGAGCAATCTCCATGTATGATTCTACAACAGCGGTTCTGCAAGGTAGGAACTGGAATCCCATTTTGCAGAGAAGGAGAAGTGAGGCTCAGAGAATGGTCACCTTCCCAAAGTCACACGGTGAATAAGTGGTGCAGCAGCGCTTTGAATTCAAAGCCTCCAGAGCCCAGAACTCAAAGAGCAACGGTATCAACTAAGTCCCAACTTATTTACTAGCCTCAATTCTCTAATCTGCAAAACGGGCAGCACACTTCTGGATCCACTGGTTGATGAAAACTCAAGGAGTGGCCAGGCGCAGTGGCTCACGCCTGTAATTCCAGCACTTTGGGAGGGCAAGGCAGGTGGATCACGAGGTCAGGTGTTTGAGACTAGTCTGGCTAACGTGGTGAAACCCAGTCTCTACCAAAAATACAAAAATTAGCTAGGTATGATGGTGGGCACCTGTAATCCCAGCTACTCAGGAGGCTGAGGCAGGGGAATTGCTTGAACTGGGAGGTTGCAGTGAGCAGAGATTGTACTAATGCGCTCCAGCCTGGGTGACAGAGCGAGACTCTGCCTCAAAAAGAAAAAAAAATTTGACGGGCGCAGTGGCTCAAGCCTGTAATCCCAGCACTTTGGGAGGCCGAGACGGGTGGATCACTAGATCAGGAGATCAAGACCATCCTGGCTAACACGGTGAAACCCCGTCTCTACTAAAAAATACAAAAAACTAGCCAGGCAAGGTGGCGGACGCCTGTAGTCCCAGCTACTCGGGAGGCTGAGGCAGGAGAATGGCATAAATCCGGGAGGCGGAGCTTGCAGTGAGCTGAGATCCGGCCACTGCACTCCAGCCTGGGCGACAGAGCCAGACTCCGTCTCAAAAAAATAAAAAAAATAAATAAATACACAAGTAAATAAATAAAACTCAAGGAGTCAAGTATTCAGCACAGGGGTAACACAGCATAGGGCCTGCATACAGTACAGCTATCACTAGCTGCTGTCACCCCATTCTCCATCTCTCCCTGGTCCTGCCCCTCTCAGGCCTACACTGTTCCCCAGGCAGCTGCATCCTAATGGCACATAGTGGGTAGGTGAGAAGGCAGAGCAGTTGGGGGTTCTGGGGGCTGCAATCACCTCCTCATTGAACAGCTTGCTGGTGTCCTTTTTGATGAGATCCAGGTACTGCACCTGACCCGCTGAGAAGCCCACCAGCAGGGAGATGGTCTCGGTGGCAGCAGTGAACTGGTTGAAATCGTGGCAGGTGGGCTGGGTGCCCTTGTAGATCCGCTTGTCAATTGGCTTGTTGAGGTCAATGGACTTGAGGGGTGGGAGAAAAGGAGTTAATGGTATATGCCACTGAGAGGAAGGAAGAGGATGTTGAGGTTGGGGGTAACCACTAAGAGGAAGTAGGGTTAGAACCCAGAGGGAAGTGGGGAGGTGAGTAGGTGGATTGGGAAGGAGGGGGCAACCACAGACGGGAAGGGGACCTAAATCACAGATGGAGTAGCAAAAAAGATAGTAAGGATCCCCCTTGACCACAGTGCCTCCCCCAAGCTGGGTCACCCCTAATTCAGAGACACCCTTGTCCACAACTTCAGGGCTCTGGGTCCACACAGTTCCTGAGCTCCGATTCCTTTTAGCCCCACCACTCCACCCTATAACCTCAGCAACTCCCTTAGGACCTAGTACCACACTATTCCAAGACCCCCAAACCTCAAGGTCACCCAAATTCCCAGGACTCTAAAGCCTAACATCCTAGTATTCTCTTCACTTTGGAATCCCTAAACCGCCACAGTTCAGGGACCCATCAAAACTCATAGTCTCCCACATTTCAGGCCCATTTACTACCTCAGGGCTCTGAGGATTCCCATCATTTCTGGGACCACCATAAGTTTCCCAAGGTTCTCACCACATCGCTTTAGAGATGCCCTGAATCACACCTGCAGATTCCCCTGCCAGGGCCTCTCATCCCCTTGAGAGCTCCCATCAGCTTCCAGACGCTTATCTCCTCCAGGCTCCTCCAGGACACTCATGACCGCGAGACCCCAATTTTCTCTAGGATCCCATTCAGCTTCTGGATCCCCTATTACCTTCAAGGCCTCCATCACTTCTAGACTTCTCCACATTCCTGGGCTCAATCTCAAGACCCTCTCCAACACCTCCAGGATGCAATACTGGGTTCTCCATCACCTCTGAGCTTGCATCACCTCATGATTCCCCATTACCTGCAGAATACCTGCCACCCCAGAACCCGGGGGATCCCACCTCATCTCAGATACCCCATCAAGTCCAATACTCACCATCCCAGAACCCCTACGCATAACGGGGGTAAAGGGGATTTCCCCCATCACCTCAAAGATGCCTGCCCAGCACCCCGGGGGCCTCCCATCACATTTCAGAATCTTGTACTCCCTCCAATGCTATCGCCCCAGGACGTCCATCACATTTAGGATGCCTATCTCAGGGCCCTATGTCAATTCAGGCACCCTCCTATCAGTTCTCTGGAACGTCCATCCTTTCAGTACCCAGGGCCCCACGATGCAGGCTGCTCACCCGTTGGCTCCCACGGCGGCAGCAGCCTGGGTAGAAATAGAGCTCACGGCCCAAGTTGAAACAGACGCGGTCTCCCCCTGAGCCCAGCCCCGCGGGCGTGGCGGGCGGCTCCCCGGCGCTGTCGGGCTCCCCGAGGCGCACGAGGCTGAGGCGCACGGCGGGCAGCGCGGGCCCGGGCCCGGGGCCTGCGGGCGGCGGGGACGACGCGGGGCCTGCAGCGCCGGGACCGGAGGCGGAGGCAGGGCCGGGCGGGGGCTGCGGCGGCTGGGGCGGCACCGGGGTCTGGGCGGAAGCCGGACCCGACCTGCGAGCGGCGCCGTCGCCGGGGAGTAGCTTGTAGAAACCCTCGCGCGTGCGGAACTGGGACTTAATCTCCGCGCAGTCCCCCATGGCGGCGCCGGGGCCCGAGCCGCCCTCCGCGCTGCCCGCCGCCATCTTGGGCGCCCCCCGGGCCCCGCCGCTGCCGGACTGCCGCCCGCAGCCGGGCCCCCTGCCGGAAGCCGCGGGCCCGCTCCGGAAAAGGTGGAGTCGTCGCCTAGGCAACGCCTCTTCGATTGGCACCCAAGTCCGGAGGCGGGACGAACCCCCACGGTTGCTCGGGTAACGGTGCTGAGACTGTGGGCGGGGCGAGGTGGGCGCGGCCTTTGTGCCTGTGACCGACTTGTGGTTGACTGCGGGGGCGGAGCCCGCAATGGAAAGAGGCGTGGCCAGTTAGAAAGCTCAAGTCCTTAGCAACCGCGCCCTGGGAACCGTTTGCCTAGCAACGGAGTGACCCCCACCAAAGAAGCCCTCATCCATAGTCCAGCCTTCCCATGAAGTCACAGCCGACCCCAAGTGACCCTGGTCTCTCCTTAGACGCCCAACATACACTCTCCTGACCTCCAATGTTTCCCACTGACATATTCAAATCCCTGAATGACCACAGCATCTGCTACCATTCTTCCCCACCCTTGGTGACCCGCCAAATCCCTGCGTCCCCACACAACTCAAAGGACTTCCTCTGACCCACTATTGATTAATGCTAACCCCAAACATCCTTCATATTTTCCACCAACCTCCAATATATATTTCCATGACTTTCTTATTTCCAACAACCTCACTTGTCCTCCAAAACCCACCTCTGATTCCCAAATTGTATTGATCCCCACAGTGCCCCAGTGTCCCAGTAATCCACTCGTAACCCAAAGTCTCCCACTGATCCCAACAGCTCCTACTCATAGCCAGTGCTCCCCATGTCTGCTGAAGTCACCCAGCCCCATCATAGATCTTTCTAGTCTCACGTAGTCAATAGCCTCTACGATTTCTCCTTAGTGTGTCCCAACGGCATCTCACTCTTAAAAAAAAAAAAAAAGTCCTACAATGGCTCACGTCTGGAATCCCAGAATCCCAGCACTTTGGGTGGCTGAGGTGGGAGGATCACTTGAGCCCAGGAGATCAAGACTGCAGTGAGCTATGATCACATCACCATACTATAGCCTGGGGGACAGAGCCAGACTCAGTTTCTCTAAAACGAAAGAAAAAAAGAAAGAAAGAAAGAAAGAAAGAAAGAAAGAAAGAAAGAAAGAAAGAAGGGAGGAAGGAAGGGAGGGAGGGAGGGAGGGAGGGAGGGAGGGAGGGAAGGAAGGAAGGAAGAAAGAAAAAAGAATCCTACCATGAACTTGACGTCTTACACCAAATCCTTCTCCTCTCTTGCATCACCATCTTAGGGTTAGATCTGCTGTCCACTCAGTCAACCAGGCCACACACCTGGGTGTCTTCCTAGATGTGTACCATTTATCTTCACTCTCCCCTGCTTACAGCCTCCAAGTCTTCTGCATTCAACCACCTGCAATTCCTCTTTCTCAGTTCCTTGTTCTCCGCAGCCCTGATCCAAGGTCCTCCTCTACCCAAGCCCTTCCCCCACCCCCACATCAACCATGTCTCTTAGTCTCCCAGATTTCTGTCTCACCCCCACTTCCACCTTTCACCTGGCATGTAGAGAGGTTTTTGGGGTTTTTTGTTTGCTTGTTTTTTCGTTTTTTTTTTTTGAGACGGAGTCTTGCTCTGTCGCCCAGGCTGGAGTGCAGTGGCTCGATCTGAGCTCACTGCAAGCTCCGCCTCCCGGGTTCCCGCCATTCTCCTGCCTCAGCCTCCCGAGTAGCTAGGATTACAGGCGCCCGCCACCATGCCCGGCTAATTTTTTGTATTTGTAGTAGAGACGGGGTTTCACTGTGGTCTTGATCTCCTGACCTCGTGATCCGCCTGCCTCAGCCTCCCAAAGTGCTGGGATTACAGGTGTGAGCCACCGCGCCCGGCCTTGTTTTTGTTTTTTGAGACAGAGTCTTGCCCTGCCACCCAGGCTGGAGTGCAATGGCACCATCTCGGCTCAGAGATGAGGTTTCACCATGTTGGGCAGTCTGGTCTTGATCTTGAACTCCTGACCTCAGGTGATCCAGCCACCTCGGCCTCCCAAAGTGCTGGGAGTACAGGCATGAGCCACAGCACCCGGCCTTTTGTTTTGTTTTGTTTTGTTTTTTGTTTTTGAGACGGAGTCTCGCTCTTGTCACGTGGGCTGGAGTGCAATGGTGTGATTTTGGCTCACTGCAACCTCCACCTCCTGGGTTCAAGTGATTCTCCTGCCTTAGCCTCCTGAGTGGCTGGGATTACAGGCACCTACCACCACACCTGGTTACTTTTTTGTAGTCTTAGTAGAGACGGGGTTTCACCATGTTGGCCAGGCTGGTCTCAAACTCCTGGCCTCAGGTGATCCGCCCACCTCGGCCTCCCTAAGTGCTGGGATTATGAGTGTGACCCACTGCACCTGGCCTAGAGAGGTCTTTCTAAAGCATGAATATGATCAGGGCCCTCTCCTGCTCAAATTCATCTGTAGCTCCCTAGTGCTCTCAGGGCAAAGTTAAAACCCAAGTGATCTGGCCCCTGTCAACCTCTTTTCTTTTTTTTTTTTTTGAGACGGAGTCTTGCTCTGTCGCCCAGGCTGGAGTGCAGTGGCCGGATCTCAGCTCACTGCAAGCTCCGCCTCCCGGGTTTACGCCATTCTCCTGCCTCAGCCTCGCCAGTAGCTGGGACTACAGGCGCCCGCCACCTCGCCCGGCTAGTTTTTTGTGTTTTTTTAGTAGAGACGGGGTTTCACCGCATTAGTCAGGATGGTCTCGATCTCCTGATCTCGTGATCCGCCCGTCTCGGCCTCCCAAAGTGCTGGGATTACAGGCTTGAGCCACCGCGCCCGGCCAACCTCTTTTCAATCTCATCTCTCACCACTAACTCCTCACACTATCTGTCACCTAAAATGAGGCTTGAAAAACTACCCCAATATATCACACTCTCTCTTGCCCTTGGATCTTTGCACATTCTGTTCCCTATCCTTGGAATGCCTTTCCCCATTCTTTTCTTGACCCTTTAAGAGTTGGCTCGGGAGCTCCATCAGTCCTCTGGGCTTCCCCATTTGGGCTGTCACTGTCTGGAGATGAGTCTCTCTCCCTATAGTGTTGTGAGGCCCAGGAAGGCAGGGCTGCGGCTGGTTGGTCACCTCTGTGTCCCCAGCACAAGGCTGGGCTGACAGGAGGCATTTCAATAATGGTTTGATGGAGAGGTAAATGAACAAATAAAACAGGTGGGGCAGGTCGCGGTGGCTCACAGCTGTATCCCAACACTTTGGGAGGTCAAGACAGGCAGATCGCTTGATGCCAGGAGTTCAAGACTGGCTTGGGCAACATAAACCCCATTTCATAGTGAGACCCCCAAAAATTGAAAAAATGTAGCTGGGCATGGTGGCCTGTGCCTGCAGTCCTAGTTCCTCAGGACCCTGTCTCTACAAAAATTACAAAAATTACTGTATGTGGTGACGTGCACCTGCGGTCTCAGCTACTCAGGAGGCTGAGATGGGAGGACTGCTTGAGCCTGGGAGGTCAAGGCTGGAGGGAGCTGAGATCGTGCCACTGTACTCCAACCTGGGTGACAGAATGAGACCCTGTCTCAAACAATGACAACAACACAAACCAAACAGGTGGCAGAGACTGCCAGGCAACGTCTGTGCCCTCGGCAGGGCCCAACAGTCCTAGCTTGGAGTTCATGTCAACAGATGTGGTGAACAAATGAATGAATGGCTCATCCATAACGCCGTGGAGAAATTTTATTTGAAGCAGTTGCCTTCCTTTTCTATTCCTGCCCTCTGGGGACAGGAAGCAACCAGTGAAAATATGAATACATTCTAACGACCTCTAAGGGGAAATTTGCTATCTATCTGCTTGGGGAAAGTGGCTAGAAGGCGAGCCTCAGTCATCTGTCTCCTCGCCCTCCTCCTCCTCCTCGCCCTCCTCCTCCTCCTCTGTGGCTCCCAGGGCTTGCTCCTGGGCTGCTTTCACAGCCTGCTCCTCTTCCACTGTGGGGTCACTCATCTCCATGATCTCTGGGCCACTGGGGTACTCTTGCTGAATGGGGGCTGGCAGGGCAGGGTTGAAGTTCTCGGGGCTGTACTTGTGACCCCAGCCGATGTAGATGTTCTCAAACTTTCTGGAGAGGCAGTGAGACACTGTGAAATTCTCCCTCAAAGACCCCAGACTTTACTTTCTTTTTTTCTTTTTTTTTTTGAGACGGAGTCTCACTCTGTTGCCCAGGCTGGAGTGCAGTGGTACGATCTCAGCTTACTTCAACCTCCGCCTCCCTGGTTCAAGCGATTCTCCTGCCTCAGCCTCCCGTGTAGCTGGGACTACAGGCACACACCATCACGTCCAGCTAATTTTTGTATTTTTAGTAGAGATGGGGTTTCACCCTGTTGGCCAGTCTGGTCTCGAACTCCTGACCTCATGATCTGCCCGCCTCGGCCTCCCAAAGTGCTGGGATTACAGGCTTGAACCACTGCACCCGGCCAGCCTTAACTTTCTTTAAGTTAAGGCTTAACTTAACCAGCGTGTGCATAGCATGACTGCAAAGTTGTGGATGGCAGGGCGAAATGTGCTCACTGGGTTTCTCTGTATTACCCAGGCTGGATGCAAACTCCACCTCCTGGGTTCACTGCAAAATCTGCCTCCTGGGTTCAAGTGATTCTCCCACCTCAGCTTCCCAAGTAGCTAGGACTATAGGTGCACACCACCTCACCCAGCTAATTTTTGTATTTTTAGTAGAGATGGGGTTTCACCATGTTAGCCAGGCTGGTCTCAAACTTCTGACCTCAAGTGATCTGCCCGCCTCGGCCTCCCGAAGTGCTGGGATTACAGGCATGAGCCACTGTGCCTGGCCTAATTTTTGTATTTTCAGTACAGAGGGGGTTTCACCGTGTTGGCCAGGCTGGTCTCAAACTCCTGACATCAAGTGATCTGCCTGCCTCCAAAGTGTAAAAATTAGCCAGTTGCAGTGGCACATGCCTGTGGTTCCAGTTACTGGGGAGGCTGAGGTGGGAGGATTGCTGGAGCCCAGGAGTTTGAGGCTGCAGTAAGTTGTGATCATGCCACTGCACTCCAGCCTGGGTGACAGAGTGAGAACCTGTCTCAAAATAAATCAAGAAGTAAGTAACTAAAAATAACAAAACAAATTTAAATTATATATGCGGCTCCTATTTTATTTACGTAAGACATAATTTTATGTTGGATATCAATTTATTTATATGTGACATTTTATTTATGTCCCACATATTATGTGGGACATAAATAAAATTGTCTATATGCTGGGGACACAGCAGTAAGCAAACTAGACAAAAATCCCTGCCGGGTGCGGTGGTTCAGGCCTGTAATCCCAGCACTTTAGGAGGCCGACGTGGGAAGATCAACTGAGGTCAGGGGCTCAAGACCACCCTGGTGAAACCTCATCTCTACAAAAAATATAAAAATTAGCTGGGCGTGGTAGCAGGCACCTGTAGTCTCAACTACTCAGGAGGCTGGGGCATGAGAATCCGTTGAATCCAAGAGATCAAGGTTGCAGTGAGCGGAGATCATACCACTGCACTCCAGCCTGGGTGACAGAGCGAGACTCCATTTCAAAAAAAAAAAAAAAAATCCCTGGATTGTGCCTATATTCTGCTAAGAGGAGATTGATAATGAACAAGGAGATTAGTGCCCAGTCCTAACCCAGCCAATTTAGCCTTTCTGCAGAATTTTAACTAGAGAAGGAAGAGGAACAGATGGGAGGAAAGGGAGGGGACTAAGAGGTAGGGAGAGAGGGAGACAGAGACCAATAAAGAGGCAGAGAGAGCCGAGTGCAGTGGCCCACGCCTGTAATCCCAGCACTTTGAGAGGCCGAGGTGGGTGGATCACCTGAGGTCAGGAGTTGGAGACCAGCCTGGCCAACATGGCGAAATCCCATCTCTACTAAAAATACAAAAATTAGCTGGGCATGGTGGCCCATGCCTGTAATCCCAGCTACTGGGAGGGCTGAGGCAGGAGGATGGCTTGAACCCGGGAGGTGGAGGTTGCAGTGAGCTGAGATCGTACCACTAAACTCCAGTCTGGGCAACAAAATAAGACTTCATCTCAAAAAAAAAAGAAAAGAAAAGAAAAGAAAATATTTAAAAATGAGGCCAGGCACAGTGGCTCACGTCTGTAATCCTAGTATATTGGAAGGCTGAGGTGGGAGGGTTGCTTGAGGCCAGGAGGTGGAGGCTGCAGTGAGCCGTGATCACTCCACTGCACTCCAGCCTGGGTGACAGAGAGAGACCCCATCTCAAAAAAAAAAAAAGAAAGAAAAAGAAACAATGGAACAATGGGTGGGGGGACAAAAGAGCATTAGGTGGGTGGGGGCAGAGAATGGATGGACAAGTGGAGCCTCAAGTTTGGATAATTTGCTTTCAGAGGAATGTTGGCATCTTGGGGTATGGCCTGAGGAAGGGAGTTGGCAAAAGCAAACGTGCCTCTTCCCAGCTTCCAGAGAAGGAAAAAATAAATGCCAGGAATGTGTTAAAGTATCCAGATTACATGCAATCCCACCACGGCTGTGATTCATACAGGAGCGAATACAGTCCCAGTTCACGTTGAGATTAAAAAGGAAATTCTAGGAAAAATCGTCCTGCCATCTGGTGGACAAAGCTGGTAGGTGCGCCCACCTCCAGCTGCAAACCCCCTGTCATGCGGCAGAGCAGAGGGCTGCCAGGTGCCTGGAGGAGAAGGCTGAAGGACTGTGGGGAGTGTGCAACTGGGTGGGAGGATGTGGGGGTGACTTCGGCTTGCCATTCTTGTTTTCTGAAACAAGGTCTTGCTCCGTCGCCCAGACTGGAGTGCAGTGGTGCAATCACAGCTCACTGCAACCTCGACCTCCTGGGCTCAAGCAATCCTTCTGCCTCCGCCTCCTAAGTAGCTGGCACTCTGTAGTCCATGCAACTATGCCTAGCTGAGTTTTTAATTTATTATTATTATTATTATTTGTACAGATAGGGTCTTACTATGTTCCCCTGGCTGGTCTCGAGCTCCTGGGCTCAAGCAATCCTCCCACCTTGGCAACCCAGAGTGTTGGGATTACAGGCATGAGCCAGTGCATCCGGCCCAAGCTTGCCATTCTTTTTGGAACAACTGGTGGTGGGAGGGAAGGTTTCTGCCCCATAGAGAGAAGAGTCTTCCAACTGGAAGAACAGCTGGGTGTGGTGGCTCACGCCTGTGCTGTAGTCCCAGCAGTTTGGGAGACCGAGGTGGGCAGATCGAGGTCAAGAGTTTGAGACCAGCCTGGCCAACATGGTGAAATCTTGTCTCCACTGAAAATACAAAAATTAGCCAGGCATGGTGGCATGTGCCTGTAGTCCCAGCTACTAGGGAGGCTGAAGCAGGAGAATCACTTGAACCTTGGAGGCGGAAGTTGCAGTGAGCTGAGATGGCGCCACTGCACTGTCACCCAGCCTGGGTGACAGAGCGAGAGTCCATCTCAAAAACAAAACAAAACCACAAACAAAAAAACTGGAAGAACTGTCCAGGGGACCCCAGGGAAGGAGTCAGCTTCCCCAGAGAGGGACTCTGTCCCTGTCATCAGGGGGCTGGAGATCCAGGTTGGTATCCCACAAGTGCTGTGTGACCTTAGCCAGTCCCTCCCACTCTCTGATTCTCCATGCTCTCGTCATGACTCATCCCCGAGACCCATCCTAGTGGGCTGGTATTTCCCACTCTAGCCCTGGTGAAACTCAGAGGAGCTATGAGGGGGTCAGTCCTAGGGGCTTCCTGAAGGGGGCCCTCCCCATCTCTGCCCACCCTGGTGAGTTGCCCAGCCCAACCAGGCCTTGAAGAAGTCCTGAGGGTTTCTCCTGCTGGGAGGGGCTGGGGGAAGACCTACTTGCCACTGGCATAGGCATAGGCCCCAGGCCAGAGGTTGGAGCGCACAACGGCCACTGAGTACTGCGGGCAGAGGCTGCAGGACAGGCGGGTGGTCCAGGGTGCCAGGTGCATGATTTCTGCGGTGGAGAGGCAGCAGAGGGGGGCAGCAGGGTCAGGAAGGCCCTCAGGCCCTGCACTGCACCCTGGAGGAAGGCAGGCAGCAATAAGGGAGGCCTGGAGCGGCATAAGGGGAACTGCAGCCACCAACAGCTCGGGCTGCGGTGTTTGAACCCTGGCTGCAGACCACACTCTCTCTCAGGCACTCTTTTTTTTTTTGGAGACAGAGTCTCGTCATTGTCACTCAGGTTGCAGTGCAGTGGCGTGAGCTCGACTGACTGCAACCTCTGCCTCCTGGGTTCAAGCGATTCTCCTGCCTCAGCCTCCCAAGTAGCTGGGATTACAGGCATGCACCACCACACTCGGCTAATTTTGTATTTTTGGTAGAGACAGGGTTTCACCATGTTGGCCAGGCTGATCTTGAACTCCTGACCTCAGGTGATCCACCCACCTCAGCTGGCTGCATCCAGGAAATGGGGAGACTCACCTGGCCTTTGCTGCAGGGTGGCAGTGAGGCCTCTGGTGCCAAGGTCTGCGCACACCTGCTGCAGTGCCTGGTGCCCAGCAGGGCCCCCGACTGAGGAGCCACTGTGATTCCGCTCCTGAGTTGGCCATCAGTTTAGACCAGGGTGCAGAGGGCAGGGCACAGCCTGGCAGGATCTGGCTTCAAATCCAGGACTTGTCCCCTGGCCCACTCCTAGCCTCTCTCTCCACTTCCCTGTGGGTGCCTGAGGCCCCAACATTACGAAATTCCTGTCCATTCATCCAAAATCCAGCTCCAGGTTGGTCACAGTGGGTCACGCCTGTAATCCCAGCACTTTGGGAGGCCAAGTAAGGTGGATCACTTGAGGTCAGGAGTTCGAGATCAGCCTGAACAACATGGTGAAACCCCATCTCTACTAAAAATACAAAAGTTATCTGGGAGTGGTGGCACATGCCTGCAATCCAGCTACTCAGGAGGCTGAGATGAGAAAATTGCATGAAACCGAGAGGTTGAGGTTGCAGTGAGCCAAGATTGCACCACTACACCCCAGCTTGGGCGACGGAGCAAGACTCCATCTCAAAACAACAACAACAACACACATACATACACACACACACACACACACACACACATATACCCAGCTCCAGTCTTTAGGGAGGGCTCCCCAACTACATCCCCCTCCCTCCAGGCCCACATGGGACTCAAAAGGCCATATTCTAAGGTTTGGGCCATTGCCACAAGTCTATGGACATGTTCCCACAGCACATCCTGCCGCAGGTGAGCGCCGGGACTCCCGCCTCCCACATGGCGGGGGCAGGGGGCCACTGTGATGGGGCCACTGTGATCACGCCCATTTTTTAGCTGAGAGAGCCTCTGAGCCTGGGAGGGAAGGACCGGGGAGATGGACTCCAGCAGTCCAGCCACCCCTCCCTTTCTTCCCAGCCCTCCCCAGCTAGTGGTGTACATGCTGACAGGGTTTCCTTACCCGCATCTTCTGAAAGTGGCGTTAGCAGTGGGGGGCCAACCTCCTGCTCCACCTCCTCTGGCCCCTCATCAGCCTTCTCTTCCTCCTCCCCCAGGTCCTCTTCCTCCTCTGTCTTCTGCAAAGGGTTCACCCAAGTGCAGCGGCCCTGGGGGTGGGGGGAAGCTCAGGCAATGGCCCCACTGCACGGAGCCCAGCCTGCATCCTGTGGGGGAGGTGAAGGACCAACAGGACTGAAGCACAGCCTTGTCCTCAGAGACCCAGGCATGGGCAAGAGGGCAAGATCTAGCCGCACAGTTAAGAGGAGGTGGGAAACGGGCCAACAGAACTGCTCTATTGAGATGAGGACTCCTGACTGTGTGACCCCCATTCATGCATTCATTCACTCATTGATTCTTTTTTTTTCTTTTCTTTTTTTGAGACAGAGTTTTACTCTGTGGCCCAGGTTAGAGTACAGTGGCACAATCTTGGCTCACTGCAACCTCTGCCTTCTGGTTTAAGTGATTCTCCTGCCTCAGCCTCCCGAGTAGCTGGGATTAAGGTGCCTGACACCATGCCCGGCTAAATTTTGTATGTTTTAGTAGAGACGGCATTTCGCCATGTTGGCCAGGCTGGTCTCGAACTCCTGACCTCAAGTGATCCACCCGCCTTGGTCTCCCAAAGTGCTGGGATTACTAGCGCGAGCCATCGCACCTGACCCACGACCCACTCATTGATTTTTTTTTTTTTTTTTTTGAGACAGTCTCGCTCTGTCGCCCAGGCTGGAGTGCAGTGGCGGGATCTCAGCTCACTGCAAGCTCCGCCTCCCGGGTTCATGCCATTCTCCTGCCTCAGCCTCCCGAGTAGCTGGGACTACAGGTGCCTGCCACCTCGCCTGGCTAGTTTTTTTGTGTGTGTGTGTTTTTTAGTAGAGACAGGGTTTCACCGTGTTAGCCAGGATGGTCTCAATCTCCTGACCTCGTGATCCGCTTGTCTCAGCCTCCCAAAGTGCTGGGATTACAGGCTTGAGCCACCGCGCCCGGCCGATTCTTTTTTTTTTTTTTT
>NC_045454.1:12069971-12100524 GCF_002776525.5 Piliocolobus tephrosceles | reverse complement strand
GCCTCCCGGGTTCACGCCATTCTCCTGCCTCAGCCTCCTGAGTAGGTGGGACTACAGGCACCCGCCACCACGCCCGGCTAATCTTTAGTATTTTTAGTAGAGACGGGGTTTCACTGTGTTAGCCAGGATGGTCTCGATCTCCTGACCTCGTGATCTGCCTGCCTTGGCCTCCCAAAGTGCTGGGATTACAGGCATGAGCCACCGTGCCCGGCCGAAAAACCATATATATTAAATATATATATATAAAATAAAAATTAAAAAAATAAAAAGCAGAGCTGACAGCCTTTCCTTTGCTTCAAACCATTCAACAGTGCTCCAGTGGCCTCAGGAGAAAGCCCACATCTTTTGCCTGGTGTTCAAGGCCTCCTGTGACCTGGTCCTGCCTCCTCCACTGGGGGCACCCATGAGACTGAAGTTGTTTTTGTTTTTTTGTTTTACTGTTTTTTTTCTTGATACAGAGTTGTGTTCTGTTGCCCAGGCTGGAGTGCAGTGGCGGGATCGGCTCACTTCAACCTCCATCTTTGGGTTCAAGTGATTTTCCTGTCTCAGCCTCCTGAGTAGCTGGGATTACAGGCGCCCGCCATCACACCCAGCTAATTTTTGTATTTTTAGTAGAGACAGCGTTTTGCCGTATTGACCAGGCTGGTCTTGAACTCGTGACCTCGTGATCCACCCACCTCGGCCTCCCAAAGTGCTGGGATTACAGGCATAAGCCACCCCATCCTCTCGAGACTGAAGTTATTTTGTGACTGGATTGTCCAATGCTGTCTTTTGCTTCCGGGCCTCAGCACAGGCTGTGCCCTAAGTATGCTTGGGCTCCCACTGACCCTGAAGCCCACCTCTCCTGACTGGCTCACTCACCACCTCCTCCTCCATCTCCTGTTCGCCTTCGGCACCGCCTCCACTCCGGGTGAACAGCGCCTTCTGTTTCTCTGCCATCTCGTAGGTGGGCTGCATTTCGGGATCGTCCCGCAGTGTGTCCAGCTTGGGGTGGAACCACTCCCACTGCGTGGTGCGGTTCAGCGACTCCAGGACAGACAAGGGGTCCTCGGGCCGCTGGTTCAGGATCTTGGTCAGCAAGTTCACCAGGTGCTCGTACCTGCCTCCCACAGGAGGAGTGGGAAGAGAGGGGCCTCACTCACTCAGCTCACTGAGCCGGCTCCCATGTGCCTGGCCCTGTGCCTGGTGCTGGGGACACAGTAGGGAACAGAAAAGGTTCCTGCCCAGGTGTAGCTGACATTTATTTATTTATTTACTTATTTTTATTTATTTATTTATTTTTTGAGATGGAGTCTTGCTCTGTTGCTCAGGCTAGAGTGCAGTGGTGCATCTCTGCTCACTACAACCTCTGCCTCCCAGGTTCAAGTGATTCTCCTGCCTCAGCCTCCCGAGTAGCTGGGATTACAGGCACCCGCCACCATGCCCGGCTAATTTTTGTATTTTTAGTAGAGACGGGTTTCACCATATTGGTCAGGCTGGTCCTGAACTCCTGACCTCGTGATCTGCCCGCCTCAGCATCCCAAAGTGCTGGGATTACAGGCATAAGCCACCATGACCGGCCGACATTCTTTTTTTGAGACAGAGTCTCGCTCTGTCGCCCAGGCTGGAGTGCAGTGGCGTGATCTCGGCTCACTGCAAGCTCCGCCTCCTGGGTTCACGCTGTTTTCCTGCATCAGTCTCCTAAGTAGCTGGGACCACAGGTGCCTGCCACCACGCCTGGCTAATTTTTTGTATTTTCAGTAGAGACAGGGTTTCACCGTGTTAGCCAGGATGGTCTCTACCTCCTGACCTAGTGATCTGCCCGCCTCAGCCTCCCAAAGTGCTGGGATTACAGGCGTGAGCCACCGCGCGTGGTCTCCTGGCCGACATTCTTATGATGGAGACTGAGACTAATCAAACAAGCAAAATATATATAGCGTGTCAGGCATGGGGTGGTAATTTATAGGGTGACACATAAAGTACTGAATGGGGCCTGGGGGTGCCAGGGATGGGAGAGGGTTTGCAATTTTATTTTTTAAATTTATTTTTCAGACGGGGTCTCGCTCTGTTGCCCAGGCTGGAGTGCAGTGGTGCGACCTTGGCTCACTGCAGCCTCTGTCTCCTGGGTTCAAGCGATTTTCCTGCCTCAGCCTCCTAAGTAGCTGGGATTACAGGCGCCCGCCACCACGTCCTGCTAATGTTTTTGTATTTTTTGTAGAGACAGAGTTTCATCATGGTGGCCAGGCTGGTCTCAAACTCCTGACCTCAGGTGATCTGCCTTCCTCGACCTCCCAAAGTGTTGGGATTACAGGCATGAGCCACCACATCCAGCCAACATTTGTATTCTTCTTCTTATTATTTTTGAGACAGAGTTTTGCTCTGTTGCCCAGGCTGGAGTGCAGTGGTGTGATCTCAGCTCACCACCACCTCTGCCTCCTGGGTTCAAGCGATTCTCCCACCTCAGTCTCCTGAGTAGCTGGGACTACAGGCGCGCACCACCATCCCCAGCTAATTTTTGTATTTTTATTAGAGATGGGGTTTCACTTTGTTGGCCAGGCTGGCCTCAAACTCCTGACCTTGTGATCTGCCCACTTCGGCCTCCCAAAGTGCTGGGATTACAGGCGTGAACCACTGTGCCTGGCCAGCATTTGTATTTTTGTTTTTTTTGACATAAGGTCTCACTTTGTCACCCAAGCTGGAGTGCAGTGGCTCGGTCTTGGCTCACTGCAACCTCTGGTTCCCAGGTTCAAGTGATTCTCCCGCCTCAGCCTCCCCGGTAGCTGGGATTACACGTGTGCCACCATACCTGGCTCATTTTTGTACTTTTTGTAGAGATGGGGTTTTGCCATGTTGCCCAGGCTGGTCTCAAACTCCTGGACTCAAGTGATCTGCCTGCCTCAGCCTCCCAAACTGCTGGGATTACAGGTGTGAGCCACCGGGCCCAGCCACAGTCAGCCTTTGAAACCAAGTTGGTCTGATTTCCAAGCATGTTATGTGTCACCTTTTGCTGTGCAGAAACTGTTTTGTTGGCAGTCTTTGGTGTGGTGTTGGGCCATCATGGAAGTTGGGAAGGGCAAGAAGAAGTGAGACTTTGGCTAGGGCTTCTCAGGAAGACAGCCTGAAGCTCTGAAAAGCTGGCACTTGGGGAATAGCCAGAGGTTAATTCTGACTAGATTCTAGGATCCGAGGAAGGAGCAGGTAGTGACTAGAAATGAAATTTGGACAGTGGGCAGGGGCTGAACCATATAAGGCCTTTTGTTTGTTGGTTTGTTTGAGACAGAGTCTTGCTCTGTTGCTCATGCTGGAGTGCATTGGCACGATCTTGGCTCACTGTAGCCTCTGCCTCCCGGTTCAAGTGGTTCTCCTGCCTCAGTCTCCTGAGTGGTTGAGATCACAGGCCTGCGCCACCACGCCTGGCTTTTTGTATTTTTAGTAGAGACGGGTTTTGCCATGTTGGCCAGGCTGGTCTCGAACTCCTGACTTCGAGTGATCTGCCTCGGCCTCCCAAAGTCCTGGGATTACAGGCATGAGCAAGGCCTTGTATGTCTCAGGTCAGGAGCCTTGAAGGCTGCGGTGAGGAGTCTGAGCTTCCGCCACAGGTAATGGGGAGCCATAGCAGATTCTGAGCATTGGAGGGAGAGGGCCAGCTTTGTGCTTTAGTAAGAACCATTACTTCATCAATCTCATTTCTCCCACTCTCCCGCTTCCTCCCTTGGTTCCAGACATACCAGCTCCTCAAAAACAGCAAGCCTCAGAGACTTTGCGTGTGTCATGTGCTCTGCCTGGCTCACTCTTCTTTCAGTTATCTGTAAGATGCTCTCCCTCGCCTCCTTCAGGGCCCTAATCAAATGTCACCTCCTTGGACAGGCCTTCTCTGACCCACACAATTTATTTTTTTTGAGACGGAGTCTCGCTCTGTTGCCCAGGCTGGAGTGCAGTGGCACGATCTCGGCTCGCCGCAACCTCTGCCTCCCGGGTTCAAGCGATTCTCCTGCCTCAACCTCTCAAGGAGCTGGGATTACAGGCCCATGCTACCATGCCCTGATAATTTTCGTATTTTTCAGTAGAGACGGGGTTTCACCATGTTGGCAAGCCTGGTCTTGAACTCCTGACCTCAGGTGATCCGCCCGTCTCGGCCTCCTAAAGTGCTGGGATAATAGGTGTGAGCCACCGTGCCCGGTCAGACCCCCACTATTTGATGTGTTCCCTAGCCCTCTTAGCCTCCCTTATTTTTGACCTGAGCCCTTAGCTTCAGTTGATCACTTTTTCTGTTTCTTGCCCACTCCCCTATAAGGAGAGCGTCCTAGGCATCTAATGGAGGCTGAGAGCAGTGTATTATGACTACAGCTAAGTGGCTTTGGCAAGTATCTTCCTCAGGCAGGGAGGTTTAGTTGCAGGATAAGAGGGTCTCAGGAGGGCTGGGCACGGTGGTTCATGCCTGCAATCCCAGCACTTTGGGAGGCCAAGATGGGCAGATCACTTGAGGTCAAGAACTTGAAACTAGCCTGGGCAACATGGTGAAACCTTCTCTCCACTAAAAACACAAAAATTAGCTGGGGGAGGTGGAGCGCGCCTGTAACCCCAGCTACTCGGGAGGCTGAGGCAGAAGAATCACTTTAACTCAGGAGGGAGAGGTTGCAGTGAGCCGAGATCGCACCACTGTGCTCCAGCCTGGGCCACAGGGTGAGATTATGTCTGGCAGAAAAGAAACAAAAAAAAAGCAAGAGGACTTGGGGAGCCAAATCATGTGTTCTGGAATCCTGACTCTGCCACATCCTAGCTGTGTAGTTTTGGGTAAGCGACCCAACTTCTCCGTGTCTCAGTCTCCTCCTCTGTAAAGCAGGATGAGCTGATGTGCTCATCTCCGCTGAGAATTAGGTGTGAGTGTGCGCAGTGCTGGCACGTGTCTGGGAAGTGAATGCTAGCTGTTGTTGGCACTGATTCTGACTCTGAGCTGAATTAGAGGCTGGGAGCAGTCACTGGTTTTCCATGAGGGACGATCCCTTGTCTGACTGACTGAGGTAGAGGTAGAGACTTGGGTGGGGCCCCTCCCTGCCTGGGTCCCCCACCCGCGCCACTCCTAGCCCCTGCTCACAGGCTGAGGTCGCAACTGATGCTGGTCTGCAGCAGGTAGGCCTTGGCGTTCTGCACGGCCAGCTCCAGAGGCTCGGGCTCAGGCACTTCGGCACTGTAGTGTGGGAAGCCCAGCTCAGAGGGCGAGAACTGAAGGGCAGGATCATCCCTTATGTAGGGCCCGTGCTGGGCACCTTCAGAGAACTGGTCCGTCTGGTAGAGGTTGAACGGGTCCAAGGGGTTGACTGGGGACTCCGGGAAGGCGGAATCCAGTTGCTGGAACAGGCTGCTTTGGCCCTGCTGGAGCCGCTGCATTAGGCTGGTGGTGAGCTCTGCGGCCTGGATCCTGCTTTCATCCGAGTAAGGCTGGGGCTGGAACTCCAAGGGAAAGCCCGTGTTCATGGATGGGTACTCCACGCTACCCATCCGGGCTTCCTCAGCCTGGAAGGCCCGGGGCATCAGCAAACTCTCCTGTTGGGACAGGCTGCCCCTCTGTGACCAACCCGGGGCGTTACGCCGGGCGTCTGGCGCTATCTGCTGCCCCTCCTCGGGGTCCGCTGCCGGGGGCTGAACTTGGTCCCGACTGTGCTGCCTCTGGGAGGCCTGGGAAGTCCTCCGGTCCGGGGGCTGCTGGGGAGGGCGCTCAGGGTAGGGCGGCAGGTCCCCCATGGTTCGCCAGGAGGAACAGACCTCTGGGAGAAAGGCTTACAGACAAGGAAGCCAAGCGAGCTACCTGTCGACACCGCCGGTTTCTGAGCACCGGAAGCGGGGCCGTTACCGGGGAGGGCGCGGGGAGCCGGGCCAGGGTGGGTTCCGCGCAGGCTCCGGGCGGCGCGCACTCCCGATCCCGCGCAGCCCCACGGCGGACGTCGCGCCAGACTCGAGACGGCACCCCGCGCCCCAGGCCCACCCTTTTTCTTTTCAGTAACTTGCCCAAGTTCACATCTTTTATTTTTTTTTTAAGGCAAAGCACCTGCAGGTCAAGCCCCGCCCCGTCCCCCAGCCCCGCGTCCCCGTCCCATCCCCCTTCCCCGCCCCCAGCCCCGTCAGCTGTTCCCCTTGGCCTCGGGTTCCCTGGCGTCCTCAGCAGCCGGGCTAGGGGTCTTCACGACATCTTCTCCAATAGGTGCCAGGGTCTGGGGACTCCGCTCCTCCTTAGAGGTCAGCCCGCTCGCTGCCGTCTCCTGGTGACCGGGGAAGGAAAGGAGGGCCGGTTGGATGGCGTGGTCCCCTCCATGCTCCCATTAAGGCCCTGTCCCCTGATGCCCGTCCCCCACCTTCACCCCGGCCCAGATCCGGCTTCCTCCTTCGCAGCGAAGGCTGCTCCCCCTACCTTGGGTAGGGGGCCCTCGAGACTAGAGTCCAACAGCGCAGCCTCGGTCAGCCCCGAGTCGTCATCCATGCTGATGAAGATGCCCGGGGTCTCGCACTCAGGCCCCTCCTCCCGGAAATCCATGGCTTCCTCAGACGGGGGCGGGCCCGGCCGGGCCGAGGGAGAGAGAGAGGAGGAGGAAGAGGAGGGGGCTCCCATTCCTCCCGGCTTCAGCTTCTGCTCCTCCTCCAGCTGCCGCTTTAAGGCCTTCTCCTGGGCCAGCCGCAGGCCAATGAGGTCCTGCGGGGGCCGGGGGGCCGGGGCCGGGGCCAAGGCCAAGGCCAGAGGCTCCAGGTCGTCCTGAGGGTGGGGAGGGCCACACAGAAGCTCAGAGGTGGGTGGCTCAGAGGACGGCGGGAAAGAGAAGGAACCACCCTGAGGTGGTCCTTGAGTTCTTCACCAAGGGCATGGGGAGGAAAGGGCAGTTGTCTCCCAGACCCCCAACTCCTTTCCAGCAGGAGCATCCCCTGGGAGACGGGTGGCTCAGAGGCAGGGGAGGCCTGAGTCTCTCGGGGTCGGGAGGAGGCCATGGTGAGCCTTGCTGGCTTGGGGTATGGGGTGGGAATCTGAGGATCCAGATGGGTGGGCTGCAGGGCCCTCACCTCCTCCAAGGGCCCCGCAGGCGCTTCCTTGGCTTCTGGCTCCTGCTTACCGCTGGCCTCCAAGATGGTCATGATGGAGTTAGGGATATGAGCTTGCTGGGTGGAGAGCAGGAAGGGGGCACTGGGGACAGCTCTGGCACAGAGACCCCACTTGCCCACCTTAGGTCCCGGGGCCCTAACCCTCCAGAGCTCCCAGCAGTGCAGGGCCTTCTTGTATCCGCCTCCATCCAGTCCCCACCAACCGCAAGAACCCAGGGGGCCGCCCACCGCACACCCGGGGTGGGGGGAAGGGGTACCTGGTGGGGGGTGAAGGAGCGGACATGGGCCAGCAGAGGCTCCCGGAGCTCAGGGCACTTGTCAAAGACGGCTCCCAGCTGCTGGGGCGGCAGCTGCAGGATGACCTGGAAGCTCTGGGGCTTGGTGCGCTGGCAGCACTTGATGAAGCCCTCCCACACTTTGGGGTACTTCCACACCTGAACCAGGGAGGGAGGGAGCTGTCGGGAGGGGCACACAGGCAGTCCCCCAGCCTTGACACTGGGAGAAAGACCTTGCCAAGACCATGCCCAAATCCCACCATCCAAGATTCCTCTGGATGGGCCACAAGCAGCCCTGACCTCCCTCCAGAGGCCTTTTGTCTTCCCGATCCAGGCAGCTGGACCATGAGGGCAACTTGGGAAGGGGGTGGAACAAACTCAGAGCCGCCTTTTACCAGAGCTCCCCCTGGGCCAGGCCTAGGCTAAGTGCTGCGGGAGCACGTCTCATGACATTCCCACGGCAGTCTCCAGGGGGCGACATTAGCCCTGCTAAACAGCGGAGGTCCATGCCGGCGCCGGGACCCGTCCCGGGTCACGTGTACATTCTCACGGCAGCCTCCAGGGGGCGACATTAGCCCTGCAGGATTTGGTTTTTTGTTCCGTCACAGTATTTTTTTTTTTTTTTTTTTTTGAGACAGGGTCTTAATCTGTCTCCCAGACTAGAGTGCAGTGAGTGGTGTGTTTCTTTCTTACTGCAGCCCCAAACTCCTGGGCTCAAGCAGTCCTCCTGCGTCGGCCGCCCAAGGAGTTGGCATTACAGGTGTAAGCCATCACACCTGGCTTCATCGTCGTATTTCTAAAGCCCAAATTTCTAGCACTTCTTAAAAAATTGGACCATTTTTCAGCTCTGGGATGCATCCTGGCCGGGCACACAGCAGTGGAGGGTGAGCAGCAGCCATGCCTCTCCTGGATGCACACCCCTTGAGGGTTACCATAGCTCCTACCACCCAGCTGCCTTCCCTCATCACCTGGGAGCTGGCTCAGTCATAGACCCTGGAGCACTATTTTCTTGGCAAGGAGGCAGAGCAGAGCCTGCTGTCCTCCACCAGGCTTCCTCCAGGGTCAGGGGAAGGGGAGGGCAAGCAGACTAGAAGCCTGCTGGTTAGGTCTGCTGCTGTCTGCGGCCTGGGGGCGGGGTGGCCGGGGGTGGGTTACCTGCTTCATGATGAGGCGGGACAAGATGTTCATGACGAAGCCCCCCAGGCGGGGGTACATGGTCAGGGACTGGATGACGGTCCTCATGAGCAGCATGGGCAGGGGGCTCTGCTCCATCAGCTGCTGCATCACCACGGCCAGCACCTCTGACGTGTACACGTTCCGCTCCGCAAAGCACAGATTGGTGGCTGCGAGGAGGCGGAGAGTGGGCCTGTCCTCTCTGCCCAGCTGCCCCCTGGGAGGTGGGAGCCCTGGCCCTGCTGTCTGCCCATGTGAGGGGAAGACTTCTAAAGCCCTGACTTCTAAAGCCCCTGAGGGAGATAGGAAACTCCCCCCACCCAGCAGAAGGCACACTGCAGCCCCACCCTTGGAAAACCTGCAGGCTTCATTCAAGGGAGAAGACATCCAACTCCAGGAAGCCCCAAAATGGGTGGAACAGGGAACCCGTGGCCCCTCACTTTGAGGACAACCTTGGGGAAGATGTGTTGCTAAGCCCTGGGGGAGCGGCAGGGCCCCCCAACCCTGCCAGGGAGGGAAGGCAGCTGTTGGCTTCCACCAGCCCCTCCAGAGAGAACAGCAGTCCACAGACCAGCTTGTCAGAGGGCCAAGGGACTGCCCACTCAGTCCTGACAAGGATACAGGGCTTGCGCTGGTGCTGGGAAGATGGGGGGTGCCAGGCAAAGGGCTGTGCGGAGGTTATGAGCACAATCAGTAGAGTAATAGCAAAGGGAGGGATAAGAGGAGGCTGGGGCCGGGGCATACGATGAGCTCAACACCCAGTGCCACTACCAGTAGGACCCAGAGGGTTGGCACAGCACGAGCATCCAGGAAGGCAGGCCCTGGGGGTCTGTTCCCCAGGGGGTGGCCATGCCCCAATCCACTGTGCTAATGGGAGGCCCCAGGAGCTGCCTTTGAAGCCCTTCCCCAAACACCACTTGCCATGTGAATGTCAACCAGGAAGTCTTTATTGAGCCAGAAGAGCACCCCAACCACCCATATCCTTGAGGCTAACGGAGAACAGGGATGGGGTCTCTAAGGGAGGGGGAGGTGTAGACAGGTGGGAGGAGGCTGAATGGGCAGAGCAGAGTGGAGGCGACGACCTGTCAGAAACCGAGGAAGCCCCTGCTCTTCCTCAGGGCCAGGTGGTCACCGGTCCTGCCCTCTCAACCACCTAAAGGTTCCAGAATCACCCCTCCCCTCCTCCTCCTCTGTCAGCTTTGCCCTGGCCCCCAATCTGGGCCACCCCTGAGCCTCTGATCCATTCTCCATACAGCAGCCTGAAGGGTGTTTTGGAAAGCTCAGACCTGACTCTCCTCCCAGAGACCTTCGAGAAACAAGGCCAAATTCCCACCACAGCCTGCAAGACTCCTGTGGGCAGGCCCCAGGGGCGCCTTTCCTGATGGCTACGGCCTGACCTCCTCTCTTGACCAGGCCCCCTCTCGTATCCTAGGTCCAGAACCAGCCAGCGAGCACCTCCCTCAGGCCCTGCAGTCTCCTGCTGCTGCCGCCTACTCATCCTTCCTTGGTCTCAGCCCGAGTGTCCCCTTTTTCGGGAAGTCTTCCCTGATGTCCCACACCCAGGCTGGGTTATGTGGCCCCTCTGGGCTGCCCAGTCCCATGCCACCCCTCAGTTGTTACTGGCCAGGGACTTTGTGTCTCTTTCCCTGGACTGTAACTGGAGGGACAGGGTTAGGGCTGTCCTTCCTGTGTCCCCAGCACTACCCAGGATGGATATGGGTGAGCAGAGGTGCTGAGTTTTCTTAATGCTGGACTACCAGGAGTGGGTCTAGTTCTAGACAAGTTCCCCAGAGGAACAGGGTGGTCTATGGGGGAGTGAACAGTGCACAACAAAAGGACTGGACTTTGTGATCTGGAGCTTAGAGTGCAACCAGGAAGAATTCTGGTGCCCGAGGAGGAGAAAAACGTGGGCTGGGTCCTGGGGACACCAGCTGGAAGGTTGTCTAGCCTGCAGTGTGCAGGCCTGGCTGTGTTGGAAGAAAAGGGTAGGGTGGTATAGGGTAGGCCCCGCTGACCCCTCCAGGGGCCTGGCTCCTGGTGGCCTGTGTGGCCTCTGGCAAGGCTTTCTCCTGGGTTGAGGATCCTCAGGGGCCTGGCTCCTGGTGGCCTGTGTGGCCTCCGGCAAGGCCCTTTCTTCTGGGCCTAGGATCCTCAGGGCTTCTAATCTGGGTCCACAAATGGTCTTGGGGTGTGTGTGTGTATGTGTGAACCCCCTCGAACTGAATGCAAACAATATGAGCATACTGTCCTGGGAACGGGCTAGAACTTTCCTCAGATCACCAAAGGGGTCGGGGAACATGAAGACCACAGTCCTGGCCTATGAGCCTGGAGATCTTTCCTCCCTGCTGGTCTCCCACGAGAGGCCTTGGGGCCTCCTGGGTTTTAATATGGGTTTGACATTTCCATAAGCTCCTCTCTTGACCTTAAAAGTTTTTGAGAGAACTTGCAGAGGAAGGTTAGGAAGTAAGTCACTGAAAAGCTGTTTCAAGCTAGAACGCGAAAGTAAGCGGCACAGAGAGGAAGCCCTTTCCTGTTTGAGGGCGAGAAGAGAAAGCAAAGGACAGCAGTCTTCTGAGTAGAGAGGGCGACAGTGAGGGTGTCCAGCTCTGTGGGACAGGATGGCTCCTGGCCCAGAAACCTCGCTCAGGAGGAGCGGAGGGGCGGACACTCTCAGGGGAGGTGGTCCTCAGTCGCGGAACCGGCAGAGCTGGGATTCCCACCCAGGTCCGTTTCACTTCAGATTCTGTTTTTTCCACTACACCAGTTAGCTTCTGCGCGGCCCTGAGTAAGTCACCTAACCTCTCTGGAGCCTCCATTTCCTGTCTACACAATGGAAGTGAACATACTCACCAAGTGGCGGACCAGCAGGCTCAGGTCTGTAGGCCTTCAGGGAGAGCCCAGTGCACAGTGCTCAGTGAGTGGGGGCCATCGTGAGCCAGTCAGTTCGTCACCAACCCTGCCGCCCTGGAGGCAAGCTCTCCAGCCTCATCTACCCTAGGCCACAAGTGCCGTGGAGCCCTGGGTCTGCCCTGCTGCTGCGCCTCTGAGCCTCTGACTACCACTCACGGTGCGCCCTGCTTCCTTCTATTCCTCGGGGCTAGGGGTGGGGCTACCCGACTGCTTTAGGCCCACTCTGTACCAGCGCACAGCAGGTACATCAGAGTGCCTTAGACAGAGGCAGAAAAAGGTGGGTTGTAAAGGGTAAAACCTGGAAGGAAGGAAGAGGAGGAGGGGGGAGGGAGGAGGAGGCAAGAAAAGGAGGGAGGGAGGTGGCTCTCCGGAGCTCTGTGGGGCTGTGAGTGGCACAGTCTTTGACTTGGCAGATTCCAGTGGGGGCATGTGGGTGACTGAGGTCCTGCCCCTGTCGTCGCAGGGGCCAGGCCACTGGAGTGGCGGGGAAGCACCTCACCTTTGATGATGGATTTCATGTCACACTTCACAGAGTCGATGTTGTGTAATGCGATCAGGAGCTCTCCAGGGTTCAGCGGGGACAAGGCTGAGTTTCCCTCACCTGCGACGGGTGGGAGAAAGGGTGGGGGAGACAGAACGGACGCATAAGAGATGGGTCTGAGTTCCCCAGATTGGGGAGGCTGGGAGCAAAGATGAGGTGCCTTCTGCTTTCAGGGCTGAAACAGGGGAAGTGACTGACAACATAAAAAGGGGACACCGAAGGTAGCAGCAGCCCTTGGGCAGCCTAAGGTTGCCACCGTGTGCTCCTCCCCATCCTGGGCTCCCACCCTGGGTAGTGTGTGGCACGGCTGGGTCTCTCTGCCCCTGGGCTGTGCACCCTCGAGGGCAGGGTAGGACCACCTCATTGTGTGGTCCCCAACACAGACTCCAAAGCAGCACAGGGGCTCATGGGCATTTGCGGCACAGGACAAGATGAAGCCAGGCTGCAGCCTTCCAAAAAGTGGCTGGAGCCTTCAGCTGTTGTGGGGCCTGGGGAAGTGGAGGGGAGGAGGCTGGTGGGGTGGCTCTTTGCTGCTGCTATTTTGATGGTCCCAGAGCCATCTATGTGTGTGTTTTAAAGCACCAGGGTCTGCGTGGAACAGACATCCTCCATTCTTTCTTTAGCTCCAACCACTGGGGTAAGGGGCGAAGAATCCCTTCTACCTTACTTGCTAGTTTTTCTAAGTTGAAAGTTTTGTTTCTTTTTCACTGTGTCAAAACAAAATGCCCCTAGCCCACAGCTTGAGGGATTCAGGCAAGATCTGAGGAAGGGCCAGACTGCAGCCGGAACTGAGAGGGGCTGCGGTGTGGCCAGATCCTAGAAGGGAAGACGCTGCTGGAGCCTCCGGCCCCAGCTCCACGGTCTTGTCCCTGCTGTGAATGAAACCATCATCCAAGCATCCCGGAGGGTGGCCTGGGAGCTCCAGGACACATGGAAATGTCCAGTACAGCTGGTGTCCCAGGGAGCGGGATGTGCCCCCTCTCCCTGAGGGGGGCGCCTGCACCTTGCCTCCTGCCCCACACCTGGGTGGGTGGGCCTCCTGGTGGGGAGGAGGCTGCATCACCTACCATGCTGGGTGCCCAGCAGGCGGTTGAAGACTTCCTTCACCACGATGGGGTTGAGTTTGATGAGTTTAGGCAGGGCCTGGATCACCTCTTTCTATAGGGAGAAGGTGGTGGGGTGGGGGTTAAGTCAGATACACCCTCACTTCCCTTCTAGACAAGCCACCCCTTCTGCTCGCCCTGGGGAGCTGAGGGCAAGCTCTGGCTCACTGAGCCCCTCCTACTCTCACCACACCCTCAGGGCACAGCTTTCTCCCCAGCTCTCACTCCATCTGAGTCCCTTGCATGTCACGTGTGTGTGCCCCCAAGAGGCATCCTAATCCTTGTCTGACAGAGAAGAAAAGCGAGTCTCAAAGAAGGGAGGGGACCCGCTTGAGGTAGAGGAGGAAGCAGCAGAGCCACTGGCACCCGGGTGCCCATGCAAATGAGTCCAGGAGCTGCTCTGCATTTCCAGGGTACACAGGTGCCAAAGGCTTCCACGACTTCTGACCACAGGCAAGGTGCCTTCTGCACTCTGCTATGTGCCTCTGGCTCAACCGCTTCTGCAACACGCTGCCCCTCCCGGTCCCGTATGTCCCAGGTAGCAGGGACCGGGCCCCCAGCTCCATACCTTCTCCAGCCCATTGAGCACCGGGATGAGGAAGCGGACGTCTGGCAGTCGCTTGTGGTAGAGATCCCGGACCCGCTTCACCAGCTCCGGGGAGGGTGGGACTGCATGGAAGCAGCAGGAGACACCGAGTTGGAGGCAGAGGGGAGCGTGGGGGAGGGTGGGCACCCAGGAAAGAGAAGCAGGCGTGTGTGTGGGAAGGGATGGCAACTTCACAGCAGGAACTTTTCACCCTTGGCTGCTCCGTGCAATTAGCACCACACTGTTCCAGATGGAGAAACTGAGGCCCTAGGACAGGCAAAGACCCACAAGAGGTGCGACCATCTGGGGACCCAGTGGCTCGGATCCCCAGGACCCGGGGAAGGCTAAGGAGAGGGAGGAAAGCATGAAAGGTGGGGGTCTCCAGGGTCACCTTTGTCTGTGAGGCTGTGCAGACATCGTGTGACCAGTGTCTCTGCCCCCTTGGGACAGTTTTCCACCAGCAGGAGCAGCTCCGGGGAGTTCATGCCCATTCCTCGGATCTAGAGGCAGAGACAGGGATGACCACACCCAGGGTGAGAGCTTAGGGAAGCCTCAGGTGCTGCCGGCAGGGTGGCTGTGGGAAATGCTGGGGCTCAGGGTGAGACTGGTGACAGGGTTTGGAGGGTGGGGGAAAGGTGGGGAAGGGCGGGAGAGGTCAGAGAAACCTCGGCCTCTCCCTGCAGCCTCTCCGGATGTGGCCTGCTCCAGTTCCCAGCCCTGGCTGGGCTGTCCTCCAGCAGGCCACTCCTCTCTGGCTCAGACCTGACCTGACCTCGAATGCCTACCCCGTGCTTCACTCACTGGTGAAGATGTTTCTGGCTCCACCCACACCCACCCGCTTCGTGACTTGGTTTCTCATGCGTGGCTGGCTTGGCTGCGAGCCCAGACCAGGCTCCACCTGCTGCTGCTTCCTGAGCCCGTCCCGTGGTGAACGCCAAACACAGGAGCTGCGGCCAGGCTCCACTTTCGCCCAGTAACCTTTACGCTCCTGACTAAAACTGACTGTCTCTGCCCTCGGGAAGCTCACAGCCCCACAGGATCACTTTTCCACAGTTGGCTCACCTTGAGAATGGGGCTAAAAATGTTTCCTCCTGACTACAAGCCTGTTATCCCCATTTTCCAGGTAAGGGCCCCACTGAACCCAAACGGCAGATAGGTGGGGATTAACATACAGTTCTCTCCTCCATTTATCATGAAAATGTTCTGCAATCCAAAAATGTCAGGGACAGAAAAGAAAAAAAGTGGTTTCAAACCCTGCTGTAAACTGAAGTACAGACCTTCTAATCTCAGGTGACAGTATGTCACTGAGCTGCTTCTCATGTGGGCAGCCCTGTGGCTCTAGAGAGAGAGGTGGGAAGGACTTAAGTCTACGTAATGACAGCTAAAGAGTCCCATTAGCAACACCGGGAAGGTCAGCTCATAAACAGTGACAGTGACACAGAGGTTTATGTGCTTGAGTTCATGGACTCCTTGCATCAGCATGGAGGGACTGGACTGTCTACCCTAGTTTTACTGACAGGCCCAAGGTCGCAGTGAGAAAGCGACAAGTGAACGCGAACCCAGCTGTATTCAGCTCTAGGCTCCCATCTGCTGGGCCACTCTGATGTTTCCTCAGGAACTGATGAGTGACATGTGGACCGCCCACAAGCTACACAGCCTGGGTCGACCCGGGGCGACCACCCTTTGGGCTTGGCACACTCTGAGGTGGAGCAGGTTGGGGAAGAGCTGGAGCTGGGGACACAGCCCTGCCTGTGGGTGGGCAGGGCCTGGTGGGCTCAGGGGCCTCACCGGCTGCTCGATGACCCTCAGCACCGTCCGCTTGATGTCGGCGATCGCTTCAGTGTACACGGCCGCCAGCTCGTGGATCAGCTTGTGGTTCTGAGGCAGGAGAGCCAGGTAGAGGTAGAGACACTGCTTCACTGTCTCCTCCGTCCAGGGCGCTGCCACCTCTGACAGGGCAGGAGCGGCATCGGATTGGCCCACACTCTTCTCCAACTCCCTCGGACCCTCAGTAACTGTCCCTTTTTGGGCAGTGGAGCCAGGGAGGGCAGAGAAGGGAGCCGGGGCTGGGGAGCTAATAGTTCTAGGGCAGGGAAATGGGGTGGGACCAGGACTTCCTACTTCCAGCATCCCGACTGCCAACACACAAGGCACCTAGAAGGATCTTTCTAAAGTGCGATCCTGACCCTGTCCCTCTCCGCCTCCAAGCCCAGCCATGCCCTGTGGCCTCAGAATAAACCCCCAGCTCCCTGCCTCCCAGTGGCTGCCAGGTGTTGTATGGGGTGGCCCTGGCCTGCTGCTGCCCTGCTGCCCTCCATGGTGGTTACACACACTTTCTAACAGTCCCAAGGGCCCTGGTCTCTTTGCCTTTGCATCGACCCTCCTTTCTGCCTAGTCCACAGCACCTGCTCAGACTCTGGGCCTCCCAAAGGCCGTGCGTCTCCTGGGAATGCTTCCTGGCACCTGGGCCAGGCCTCCCGTGCTGCCCTATCATGGCCCCAAGACTTCCCATTTAAGGGTCCATTTACTCGGGGTCTGAGTCTACCTGTCTGTAATCCTGGGGGACCCAAGGCTCTGTTGAGGGGACCTGCCTGAGATGACCCTGCCTGGTCCTTCCTGGGGCCCCGATGGCTGGCTCTCCTTGTCCGCCAGATCTCTCTCCCTGACCCCCTAGGCTAGGTCAGATGCCCCCTACCCTTGACTCCCACAGCCCCCAGGTGGCTGTCCCAGTCCTGCCCGTTCCCGTCACTGGTGTCCGGGTGGCTTCCCCACTCAGCCCCTCTGCTCGCAGGGACCAGAGTGCGGACACAGCAGCACTCAACATGCATCTGATGACCTGCGCCCAACCTGTGTCTTTGTCAGCTCCAAACAGCACAGACGGTGGGTTGGGGTGCACCAGGAGCTGCAGGTAGTTGAGGGCAAATTTCTCTACATACTCCCGCAGCTGCTCCTTCTCATACATGCGTTTGATGAACAGCAGGGCCTGGGAGCGCACCTGAGGAGGAAGATGCAGAAGGGCGGGGTCAGGGAAGAGGGAAGAGGAAGAACAGCTATTCCTGCGAGTATGGCAACAGTCATGTGAAAACAGACCCGAGCCTGAGAAGGGGCAGCCCAGCTGTTACCAGGGCCCAGAGCTGGTCCCCAGCACAGGAGGCAGATATCCTGGCCAGGGCCAGACCCACAGCACCACCTTGCTGCCTGCCTCTCCAACCCATCTGCCCGTCACTGCTCCTTGCCTTGCTCACCAAGCTCCAAGCAGAGGGAGATCTCAGTTCCTTAAAAGTGCCACTCCCTGCCAAGTCTCCCTAGAACGCCTACTGCCAGCTAAACAGTTTCACTCAGACATTAACTGCCAAGACCTGTGAGGGCAGGGGCTGGTCCTGGGCACTCTGATTCCAGCAGCAGCACAAGGCCAAGGCCAGGGCCAGGGCCAGGGGTGTGCAATGAAGGTCTGCTGAATGAATAAACACGCTGCCAGGCAAGGGCTGGGGCAAAAGGCTGCAGGCAAGGATGGGTCAAGGGCGCTCTCAACCACAGCATGTGCACATTTGCCCCTCGTCTAGAGCACATCCAGCTATTCATTTTCCAGGTCTCAGCCCACATGTCCCCTCCTTGAAGGAAGCTTTCCTTGAAACACCTCCCCTGCCCACCCCACAACCAGATGGTCGGCCCCTCCCTCCTCAGGGCTCCGCAGCTGCACACTGCTCTGCTCAGCTGCTGAGCATGCTGGGTCCTCACTGCTGGCTGAGGCCACACTGGCTCCCCTGCTGGGCAATGCTCTCAGGCCCCGGCACAGGACTGGGCTGCATGAGGAGCCTGTGCTGGCCACCACAGGTGGACTAAGAGCGAGTTGGTTCCTCAGGATAGAGGTGGCCTCTGCAAACTGCAGGCTGAGGGCAGCCAGGAAGTGGAGCAGGGGATCACCTTGTCCTTCTCATGGGAGCTGAGGTCGAGAAGGACATGCAGGTACTGGAACTGGCGGGACGGGCGCTTGAAGATCAGGTCTCGAAGTGTGGACATGCCCAGATAGGTGCGACTCTGCAGCAAGAGGAAAGGGACCTGAGCTCAGCCCACCTGACTGCCTCTGACAAAACGGCCCGGTCCCTCATGAAACCCCCTGCCACAAGGTTTAGGCTGTGTGCCCTTCAGACCCCTCAGGGAGAGCCCTGTCCCTTGGCCCAGGCTGCAGGGACCAGGGCCTGTCCTCACCTCATCCTCGCAGTACTTGCGGATCACCTCCAGGGCACTCTCTGTGATAAGTGGCGCTTCCAGCACAACCTTGGTGAAGATCCTGCCAGAGATGGAGGGAGGGCCATGGCTGCAGAGGAAAAGGCCACCTGGCTCCCAGGCCCTGCTGAATTGTAGGAGCTCAGGGCCAGCAGGCCCTCCCTCAGGGGTTGCTTGTTCAAGCCCCTGGTTATGAAGCTTTGGAAGTGAAAAGACCAGGGTTCAAAAGCTGCCGGCTGGATGATCTAGGCAGAGGCTGCACCTCTCTGAAACTCATTTCTTCCTTTTGTCAAACAGGGATTCCTAACTTTATTCACTGAACATAAGAATGGGAGGGAATGATGGCGGGTGGAGAAGGGTGTGGGTATTTTAGATATGGTGGCCTCAAAAGGCCGCTTCGAAGTTACATTTGAGTAGACTGGTAGATGAGAAGCAGCCAACCACACACACAGTTGAGGGAAGAGCATTCCAGGCGGACAGAACAGGAAGCACTAGTGCCCTGAACTTGGCATGCTCGAGGAACAGATAGAAGGCCAATGTGGCTAATGTTCGCGGAGTAAAGCCAAAGAGATTGGGTAACATAACACCTCACTGGTCACTGTAAGGAGGCTGTGCTTTATCCTAAGAGCAATGGAGAACCATGGAAGGTTCCTCGTGGGGAAGAAATAAAAGGATTTATAGAATAAAGTGTTCCCGGAGCTGCTGTGTGGAGGACAGATGAGTAAGCTGAAGGCCACGGACAGGGAGGAAGCTACAGAACCAACTCAGGTAGGAAATGGGGTGTAGAGAAGTCTATCTCCAGGCCCATGGGTGAGCACTGTTATTTACGGATGGGAAAATGACAGAGGGGGAGTGACAAAGCCACTCAAACCATGCTCAGAGCAAGTGGCAGAGCTGGCGAACAGCTCAGGGAGTGCGACCTGCAGCTCACATGCAAAACTACAACCTTGAACGTGCCTCCAGAGGGGCGAGGAGGAGAGAAGACTTGGGATGGGCTCGAGGACTGACTTGGAGGGTGATGAAGAGGGAGGTGGTCAGAACCAAAAAGGGAGAGCAGCACCAGAAGAGGGGCCTCTTGGGGACAGGAGGGTGCAGGGTCAGCCCCTCACCCATCCTTCTGGTCTGGTTTCTCCTGCAGGCCGGACAGCAGGCGGATAAGGCAGTCCTCATACTTGTCCAGGGAGCCTGAGGCACCCGCGGCCAGATAGGCGTTGTACTCCTGGTAGAGCCAGGCGAAGGCCAGGTCCAGGCGGGCCCGCACATCCTCCAGGATGAAGGACAGGACCTCTGCCTTCAGGCCCGAGTTGAACTGTGTCACCAGGCTGGCCAAGATCTTTATGCGGACCTGGTGGGAGGGTGAGCCAGTACATCAGTGTAGGGTGGGCAATCCAGGGACTCCGCATTGCTGCCCTGCGACTCCTCCCACCCAGGCGCAGGAACTCTCAGAGCAGACACGGAGTGAAGCGAGGAAGGCCAGCCGAGGACCCTTATGCCCAGGAAGGTCCCGTTTGTGTGGCGGGGGGTGGGGGTGCCAGGGTGGGGATCGATCATCACAGGATAAAAACGAGTTTCTAGGAGCAGCACCCATGTACTTAGGTGCACAGAAAAGAATCCTCAAAGATTCCCCTCATTTGTGCCTTTGTCACCTTTGGAGAGGGGGATGGGGTGCAGGTGATGGCCACGGAAGACAGTACTGGATCTGGATCCCCCAGAAATATTTTTCAGCTCAGGGAGTATGTTTCTATACTACTAGCTAATCAAAAATTAACTTCACAGAATGGGGAAAAAGTCACTTTTCCCCATTCTTTGAAGGTAACAGTGCCAGCAAGTAGCAGAATCAGGAGTGAGAACCAGGTATATTTTGAAAGCTAAATAGTAACAGTAAGAACGTTAACAACCGTGAAGAACCAAGACCACAAGAGCAGCCCTCACTTGCAGAGGCCTCCCGGCACCCGCCCTGTGCACCTGAGCGCCTGTGTGCATGGCACGTTTCCTCCTTGTCACCCGGGAGGAGCTGCTGCTGCGTTCTCTGTTTTATGGAGGATGGGAGTGATCTGGAGAAGCGGCTGTGGCAGCAGAGCTGGGGTCCACAGCCAGGGAGGTTTGATGCCGGGGCCAGACTCTGTGCTGGATGTGAGGTAGACGCTTGGGTAGAGGGACTGGGAGGATGGGGTGGGGGGTGGCAGGGGCACACCTGGGCTGCCCCGCTGCAGGCCACAGCCTTCTCAGCCCGCAGGATCCGCTTCACAGCGCCCAGCTTCATGGCTTCCACCTGGGCATCAGTCAGGGGCTTCAGCACGTCGCTGAGACGGAATATCTTCTTGCGCCCACCAGCGCCTGCCAGCCTACGTGGAAGAGCAGTGACAGAGATGCAGTGACCCAGACTGCAGCACAGGCCTGTCTGGTGATTCTCCCAACTTCAAAGACTAGGTAGGCCACAGAGATGGCCTCCATCCCCCTGCTGCCTCTCCAATTCCTCTGTGTCTCTGAAGCACGGTGGGGCGGTGGATAAGAGGAAGGAAAAGGATGTTATTGTGGTTTGGCAGAGGGTGTCTTAAGAAAGGCTTCTGTAAGTGGGGATCTGAATGGAGACAGGGACAAGATACACAAATGTCTGGAGGACCAGCTCTCCAGGCAAAGGCCCTTAGGTGCGAACCTGCTTGTGGGCGCGACTGGAGGAGGGTAAGGGTAGCAGAGAGCTCGGAGGGTAGCAGATCCTGCTCAGCTGTGTTAGTAAAACTTGGGGCCAGGCGCGGTGGCTCACGCCTGGAATCCCAGCACTTTGGGAGGCTGAGGCGGGCAGATCATGAGGTCAGATCAAGACCATCCTGGCGAACATGGTGAAACCCCGTCTCTATTAAAGATACAAAAAATTAGCTGGGCGTAGTGGCGGGCACCTGTAGTCCCAGCTACTCGGGAGGCTGAGGCAGGAGAATGGTGTGAACCCAGGAGGCGGAGCTTGCAGTGAGCGGAGATCGCACCACTGCACTCCAGCCTGCGTGACAGAGCGAGACTCCGTCTCAAAAAAAAAAAAAGACTTGAGTGGCCGGGACTGGCTGGATTTTGTGGTGTGTAAGGGAGGTAATAATGGGGACAATGATGGTGACAGCCAGTAGCATTTACTACACATCAAAACCATGCGAAATGCTTGACAATCACAATCACTTTCACTCGAGTTATCTAATCTAGTTGTCTAACCATCACCATCACCACGAACTAATTTAATTCTTCTTTGATCCTTACAAAAAAGATTGTATCATTATCCCAATTTTAGACATAAAAAAGGGTTTTTGTTTTGTTTTTTTTACAGGAAAGAAAACAGCAAAGGCTTATGGTTATGGTACTGACTCGGGAGTCAGGAAGAACCCAGTCCAGACACACACACGGGCTGAGAATCTGACCCTCAGGGCTCCTGTCCTGCCTTAGCACGCAGAAAAGGACTCACCGGGGCTGAGTGACAGGGATAATGGGCTCTGGCCTCCTCTTGGCCTGCGGTGCCTCTTCCTCCAGAGGGGACATGGAGCTCAGGGAGCCCACCACCGAGATGGCTTGGCCCTGGGCTGACAGGCGCCGCTTGATCAGGACACTCTCCGTCTTCACCACCTTCTCCTCCTTGGGCTCCTCCTTGCACTGTTTGGTCTGCTCTACACCTAAGGGGGAGGCAGCAAACGGACACCCAGTGTTTGAGACCCACCTGCTCCAACCCGAGGACCTCCTATGTGCCCGGCTCTGTTCTGAGCCTTGTACACACAAAACCTTGTTTAAATCCACACAACACTGTCCTGGAGTGGGTGCTCTTTTCATCCCCACTTTTCAGTACAACTGAGGCTCAAACTAGAAATGCCACTAATTGCTGGGGGGAGCAGCAAATGCTACAGACTCTTTGGAAACATTATGAGCAGTTTTTGTTTTGTGTTTTTGTTTTGAGACTGGGTGTCACTCTGTCACCCAGGCTGGAGTACAGTGGTGCAATCAGGGCTCACTGCAGCCTCGACCTCCTGGGTTCAAGCAATCCTCCTGCCTCAGCCTCTCAGCCTCCCAACTAGCTGGGACTACAGGCACATGCCAACATACCTAGCTAAGTTTTGTGTTTTTTGTAGAGACGAGGTCTCCATATGTTGCCCAAGTTAGTCTTGAACTCCTGGGCTCAAGGGATCCTCCCGCCTTGGCCTTCCAAAGTGCTGGGATTACAGGTATGAGCCACTGTACCCAGCCCTCATCTGTTTTTTTATTTGGAGACAGTTTTGCTCCATCACCAAGGCTGGAGTGCAGTGGCTTGATTCTGATTCGCTGCAGCCTCCGCCTCCTGGGTCCAAGCCATTTTCCTGCCTCAGCTTCCCGAGTAGCTAGGATTATAGATGCCCACCGCCATGCCCAGCTAATTTTTGTATTTTCAGTAGAGACGGGGTTTCGCCGCGTTGGCCAGGCTGGTCTCAAACTCCTGACCTCAGGTGATCCACCCGCCTCAACCTCCCAAAGTGCTGGGACTACAGGTGTGAGCCACCACACCCAGCCTGCAGCAGATTTTAATAGCACTGATCACACACCCTATGACCCAATGGTTCCACTCCTTGGTATATGCCAAGACAGATGACAGCATGTGTACATGAAGAGAGCTGGACACAAATATTCACAGCAGCTTTATTTCCAATGGCCCAAAACTCGAAAGAAGCCATAGGTCCATCAATACCGGTGTGGATAAACCAATGATTATATATTCATGTAACAGAATACTACTAAGCAATAAAAAAACCAACTAGCACCTCACACGACAACATGGAAGAATCTCAAAAATGTACAGTAGGCTGGGCACGGTGGCTCATGCCTGTAATACCAGCACTTTAATAGGCCGAGGAGAGTGGATCACCTGAGGTCAGGAGTTCAAGACCAGCCTGGCCAACATGGTGAAATCCATCTCAAAAACACACACACACACACACACACAAAAAAATCTGCCAGGTGTGGTGGCACATGCCTGTAATCCCAGCTACTTGGAAGGCAGGATAATCACTTGAACCCGGGAGGCAGAGGTTGCAGTGAGTCAAGATCGTGCCATTGCACTCCAGCCTGGGTGACACAGTAAGACTCCGTCTCAAAAAAAAAAACCCAGCAAAAAGCAAAAACTTAGCCAGACATGGTGGCGACGGGTGCCTATAATCCCAACTACTCAGGGAGGCTGATGCAGCAGAATCACCTGAATCCAGGAGGCAGAGGTTGCAGTGAGCCAAGAAAGTGCCACTGCACTCCAGCCCGGGCCACGAGAGCAAAACTCCTTCTCAAATAAATAATAAATAAAAATAAACAAACAAAAAAACACAAAAAACCGTATAGTAAGCCAGAGAAGCCAGACTTGGTGATCTTATTTAGTCTAGTTCAAGAATAGGTAAAACTAGGGCCGGGTACAGTGGCTCACACCTGTAATCCCAGCACTTTGGGAGGCTGAGGTGGGCAGATCACGAGGTCAGGAGATGGAGACCATCCTTGTGAACATGGTGAAACCGTCTCTACTAAAAATACAAAAAACTAGGGCCGGGTGCAGTGGCTCACGCCTGTAATCCCAGCACTTTGGGAGGCTGAGGCGGGTGGATCACGAGGTCAGGAGATCGAGACCATCCTGGCTAACATGGTGAAACCCCGTCTCTACTAAAAATACAAACAATTAGCTGGGCATGGTGGCAGGTGCCTGTAGTCCCAGCTACTTGGCAGGCTGAGGCAGGAGAATAGTGTGAACCTGGGAAGCGGAGCTTGCATGAGCTAAGATCGCGCCACTGCACTCCAGCCTGGGCGACAGGGCGAGACTCCGTCTCAAAAAAATAAAAATACAAAATACAAAAATTAGCTGGGTGTAGTGGCATGTGCTTGTAGTCCCAGCTACTCGGGAGGCTGAGGTAGGAGAAATCACTTGAACCCAGGAGGCAGAGGTTGCAGTGAGCCAAGATCATGCCATTGCACTCCAACCTGGGCGACAGAGCAAGACTCCATCTCAAAAAACAAACAAACAAAAAAAAAAACCCAAAAAAACTAGCCAGGTGTGGTGGTGGGCACCTGCAGTCCCAGCTACTCGGGAGGATGAGGCAGGAGAATCGTTTGAACCTGGGAAGTGGAGGTTGCAGTAGTAAGCTGAGACTGCGTCACCGCACTCCAGCCTGGGCGACAGAGGGAGACTCTGTCTCAAAGGAAAAAAAAAAAAAAAAAAAAGAAATATTATATATAATTACCTTTGAACTATGTGTAAAAGAAACATAAATGAATTTCATGTTTAGACTTGGGTCTCATCCCTAAGACACTTCATCATGTACATGCAAATATTCCAAATGCAAAGGTCTGAAATCTGAAACACTTCCGGCCCCAAGCATTTTCTTTTTTTGAGACGGAGTCTCGCTGTCGCCCAGGCTGGAGTGCAGTGACCGGATCTCAGCTCACTGCAAGCTCCGTCTCCCAAGTTCACGCCATTCTCCTGCCTCAGCCTCCTGAGTAGCTGGGACTATAGGCGCCCGCCACCTTGCCCGGCTAGTTTTTTGTAATTTTTAGTAGAGACGGGGTTTCACCGTGTTAGCCAGGATGGTCTTGATCTCCTGACCTCATGATCTGCCCGTCTCGGCCTCCCAAAGCGCTGGGATTACAGGCTTGAGCCACCGCGCCCGGCCCCAAGCATTTTCAATAAGGGATATTTAACCTGTGTCTTGATCTGGGTGATGGTTACACTGGTGTGTTCACTTTGTGAAAATTCACTAAGGTCTATAGTTAAGAGTTCTGCATTTTACTTATGTGTATTATACCTTAATAGTACTGTTAAAACGGGGTAAAACTATGAAGCTCGGAGAGGTTAACTAACTTGACCGAAGTCATACAGCTATTAAGTGGATGAGATCTGATTCAACTCAAACCTCAAACCCAGGTCTGTTGGATTTCAAAGCCCAGGACTTAAAAACACTGAGCTATCCATCTGTGGTACCTGTCATTATCTACACCTTAGCTCCTACATGATTTTCATCTGCACCACAAGAAGGTGCTCTTCCAGTAAGGAGAACCCAGAAGCCACAAGTGCCAACCCCTGGCCCAGGTTAGGGCCAGGATACACTCACCTGGTCCCAGTCCGGCAGCTGTCATCTGTGTGGCCATGAGCCGAGCCAGGTGCTTGATCTGGGCTTCTGTGCCTGCTGACTCCACAGGGGTGTAGATGGCCTGGAAAGAGGCTGGCATGGCCTCGGGCAGGTACACCATGCTGATGAGGACCTGTGGGATGCCCAGGAAGAGAGCCTCTCCTTAATCATTAACTCAACAAGCATTCTTTCCATGGCCATGCCAATACTGGGGAAACAGCAGTGCCTAAAACTGACTTGGGCCTGCTCTGCTGGAGCTCAGCCTCTTGAGGAAGTCACAGAAAATAAATAACGATACAGTGTAGTGCCTGAGAGAGGAACGTGAAGGGTACTGTAAGCCACAGCAGGAGCCAGGCAAAGCAAGGGCTCCCTGGGCAAGAGAACTGACGGAGGGCAAGAGTCAGCCTAATATAGGACAAGGTTTTGCCGTGGGAGGGATGTGTATTCCCCATAGAGAAACACCATGGGAGAAGGCTAAGCAGCAGCAGAGCTGGCACCCTGTCCAAAGAACAAAAGAGGCCAGGTGCAGTGGGTCATACCTGCAATCCCAGCACTTTGACAGGCTAAGGCAGGTAGATCACTTGAGGTCAGGAGTCCAAGAACAGCCTGGCCAACATGGTGACACCCTGACTCTACTAAAAATACAAAAATTAGCCAGGCGCAGTGGCACGTGCCTGTAGTCCCAGCTACTCAGGAGGTTGAGGCAGGATAATTGCTTGAACCCGGGTGACAGCGGTTGCAGTGAGCCAAGATAGCGCCACTGCACTCCAGCCTGAGTGACAGAGCAAGACTGTGTCGGAAGGAAGGGAGGGAGGGAGGGAGGGAAGGAAGGAAGGAGCGAGCAAAAAGAGGTTCAGTGAAAAGCGTAAGGACTGGGAATTGACTTCAAATAACAAGCAAACAAAAAACCCCCCAGAATCCTAACAGAGAACATCCATGGATGCCAGCGATTAGTAACAAAAGATAATTTCATTTATTTTTATTTATTTTTTGAGATGGAATCTCAGTCTGTCCCTCAGGCTGGAGTGTGGTGGCACAATCTTGGCTCACTGAAACCTCTGCCGCCCGGGTTCAAGCCATTCTCCTGCCTCAGCCTCCCAAGTAGCTGGGATGACAGGTGCCTGCCACCACACGTGGCTAATTTTTGTATTTTTAGTAGAGATGGGGTTTCACCATCTTGGCCAGGCTGGAAAAGGACAATTTCAAACTCCCAATACATTTGGAGCTTTAAAAAAAATTTATGCTGGGTGCGGTGGCTCACACCTGTAATTCCAGCACTTTGTGAGGCCGAAGTGGGCAGGCAGATCACGAAGTCAGGAGATCAAGACCATCTTGGTTAACACGGTGAAACCTCATCTCTACTAAAAATACAAAAAACTTAGCCGGGCGTGGTGGCAGGTGCCTGTAGTCCCAGTTACTCAGGAGGCTGAGGCAGGAGAATAGCGTGAACCCAGGAGGCGGAGCTTGCAGTGAGCTGCGATCGCGCCACTGCACTCCAGCCTGAGCAACAGAGCGAGACTCAGTCTCAAAAAAAAAAAAAAAAAAAATTATTTTTTCTTAGAGACAGGGTCTTATTCTATTGTCCAGGATAGAGTGCAGTGGCGCCATCATAGCTCACTACAGCCTCAAATTCCTGGGCTCAAGCAATCCTCCTGCTTCAGCCTCTCCTGTGGCTGGGATCATAGGTACATGCCACTATGTCCGGCTATTTTTTTTATTTTTATTTTTGTAGAGACAGGGTCTTGCTATGTTGCCAAGGCTACACAGTGAACTTTAAATGCACACTCTAAGTAATAACTAATTACAACAGAAAGATAATGAAACTACTATAAATTAAAATGTGTGGAGTGCAGCTAAAATAGTACTTAGATGGAAAATCAAATCCTTAAATGCTTGCTTACATTGGAAAAGATGACTAAAAATTCATGAGCCAATCACTTAAAACCATGGGGAAAAACATTCAAATAAAGTAGCAGGAAAGAAATAAAGGCAACAGAAATAAAACAGATAAAGTGCCAAAAGAATGTGAACAAAACAAAGAGCTAGTTCTTTTGAGATCACTGGAAATAAGCAAATATTTTGCAAGATTGGACATAGTAGTAGCAACAGAAAAGGGGCACATTACAGATATATGGTATTTTACACTACGAATAGCAGGCATTTTTATAAATGGTGAGGAACAACTTTATGGCAAAACTGAAAAGGTCAATTCCTAGCGTGTGATAAGACAAAAGGTAGAATGGCTGGGCGTGGTGGCTCACGCCTGTGATCCCAGCACTTTGGGAGGCCGTGGTGGGCGGATCACCTGAGGTCAGGAGTTCGAGACCAGCATGACCAACATGGTGAAACCCTGTCTCTACTAAAAACACAAAAATTAGCTGGGTGTAGTGGTGGGCACCGGTAATCCCAGCTATTCAGGAGGCTGAGGCAAGAGAATCGCTTGAACCCGGAAGGCGGAGGTTACAGTGAGCCAAGATCGTGCCATTGCACTCCAGCCTGGGCGACAAAGCAAGACTCCGCCTCAAAAAAAAAAAAAAAACAAGGTAGAACAAATTAACAGAAGCCAGATCAAAGACGGCTGACTAAGGCAAGTGGAACTTAAATTTTACTTAAAGGAAGTTGGAGCCAGGTAGCAAGTGAGGGTTGGGCTTCAGGTGAAAAAGGTGGGCCTGGCCCAGGTCAAGTGCTGCAGGGGTGGAAAAGAGGGCAAGGGTTAGGGAGAGAAGGAAAAGAAGTTCACTCTCAGTTTCTGGTCTGGGAACTAGGTGGGGCCTGCAGAGGAGCGTGGGAAGAAAGTGGAAAAGTGTAGATCTGCTGTGTGAGTCTGAGGTGCTCCTGGGACATCCCAGTGGAGGACGATCAGAAGCGGGCTGCATAACCAGGCCTGAGGCTCACTGATGTAGTTTTGGGTATTTGTTCCTTCCCAAATCTCATGTTGAATTGCAATCCCCGATGCTGGAGGTGGGGCCTGGTCAGGGGTGTTTGGATCGTAGGGGGGATCCCTCATGGCTTGGTGCTGTCTTCGGGACAGCAAGTTCTCACAAGATCTGGTCATTTAAAAGTGTGTGGCACCTCCCTGCCCCAAAACACTCCCTCTCACTTGCTCCTGCTCTGCCACGTGAGATGCCTGCTTCCCCTTCACCTTTTACTATGATTGGAAGTTTCCTGAAATTTCCCCAGAAGCGAAGCAGATGCCAGCACCATGCGTCCTATACAGCCTACAGAACTGTAAACCAATTAAACCCCTTTTCTTTATAAATTAGGAGGGTACTCTGGAGGTGGACAGTGTGAAGTGGAGGCAGGAGAAAGACCAAGGAGATCCTTCCTTTCTGCCCTGGGGGAAAACACTCCCCACCCATCCTCACCAGATTGGCCACATTATCAGGCGTCAGCAGAGGCTGCAGGAACTCAGCTGTGATGTCTGTGTCTGACTGGCTGGAGATCTGGGCTGAGGCCTTTGAGGTCCCTGATGGGCCTGGTTCCAAGTCCTTGTCCTCATCGTCCTCCCCAAGGTTGGGCTCTGGGATAAGGGAAAAGAACAAGATGCTGGCTAGAGAGAGAGCAGCAGGCCCTCCATCCCGGGGCGCCCAGGTAGTCCCTGCCTCTAGTCAGCCTCAGCAAACAGCAGATAAAGATCCAGGCTGCAGCTCTGCCTCTGGCACCAAAGCACTGTATGACCCTGGGCAACTACCTGACTCACTCTGGGCCTCAGTTCTCCTGATCTGGGAAATGGGAGTAAGCCACATCCCTGCAGCTTATCATGCTGAGCTCTAGGAAAAGATTATTATTATTATTACTATTTTTTGAGACAGCCTTGCTCTGTTGCCAAGGCCGCAGTGCAGTGGCATGATTTCGGCTCACTGCAACCTCCGCCTCCCAGGTTCAAGTGATTCTCCTGCCTCAGCCTCCCAAGTAACTGGGATTACAGGCATGCGCTACCAGGCCCAGCTAATTTTTTTTGTATTTTTAGTAGAGATGGGGTTTCACCATGTTGGCCAGGCTGGTCTCAAACTTCTGACATCAGGTGATCCACCTGCCTCAGCCTCCCAAAGTGCTGGGATTATAGGCGTGAGCCACCACGCCTGGCCTTGTGCAGTTGTTTAGAAGGCACTTTGGCAATGGCTATCAAGAATGTACACTCAGTAGTTAAGGGCACACCTGGTACTTAGACCTTGATTTCTGAAACTATTCCCCACTTAAAGGAAACCAGGGCTCCTTAGAAAGAAAGAATGATTCCAGGGCTGGTGCAAGGCCAGTACAAGAGGAATCTAGAATATCTTGTCATGCTAGTAAGTAAGTGAAATGCTCAAAACAACTTATTCCTGATAATAAGTGGGAAGAAGAAAAAGTCCTTCCTTACAGCTGAATGTCAACTAATAAATGTAGAAGGAAAATCTCTTTGGAGCCAGGATAGAATAATAGACTCAGGCAATAATCATCATTGGATGTTAAAACCACTGGGTGAGGCCAGGCACGGTAGCTCACGCCTGTAATCCCAGCACTTTGGGAGGCCAAGGCAGGCAGATCACAAGGTCAGGAGATCGAGACCATCCTGGTCAACACAGTGAAACCCCGTCCCTACTAAAAAAAAATACAAAAAATTAGCCAGGTGTGGTGGCGGGCACCTGTAGTCCCAGCTACTTGGGAGGCTGAGGCAGGAGAATGGTGTGAACCTGGAAGGTGGAGCTTGCAGTGAGCCGAGATCATGCCACTGCACTCCAGCCTGGGTAACAGAGCGAGACTCCGTCTCAAAAAAAAACCCAAAAAAACCACTGGGTGAACGTTTAAAGAGAAACATGTATTTTACATAGTTTCAAGTATCTCCCCCAGCTTATTACTGAAAAAGAGAAAAATGGCACTTGACACTAGAGAAAGCTGGTTGATACTGTCTTAACCAAGTGTTCACAGTTAACATCTCCAACAATGGGACACCATGTGCCTCCTGATCCCATGTACTGAGGCAACCAGGGGATCATTTCTGTAGCGTTCCTGCCAAAAATGCCTAACCTGACTCCAATCACAAGGCAAGAGCAAACCCAAATGAAGGGCATTCCACCAAACAACTGTCCTGGACTCTTAACAGTGTCAATGTCACGAGACACAAAGGAAGGCTGAGGAACTGATTCAGGACATGCCAACTGAACGCAATGTGTGGTCCACGCCTCATAAGAGTACACAGTTTTTAGTACTATTTTTATAACTTGTCTGTAAATTCAAAATTATTTCAAAGTAAAAAGCTTAAAGAAACAGAAAGAGGCTGGGCGTGGTGGCTCACGTCTATAATCCCAGCACTCTGGGAGGCTGAGGGGGGTGGGTTGCTTGAGGTCAGGAGTTCGAGACTAACCTGGCCAACATGGTGAAACTCCGTCTCTACTAAAAATGCAAAAAAATTAGTGGAACATGATGATGCACGCCTGTAGTCCCAACTACTCGGGAGGCAGAGGAGGGAGAATCTCTTAAACTTGGGAGGCAGAGGTTGCACTGAGCCAAGATCAAGATCAGGCCACTGCACTCCAGCCTTTTTGACAGGACGAGACTGTCTCAAAAAAAAAAAAAAAAAAAAAAAAAAA
>NC_045454.1:12053156-12069871 GCF_002776525.5 Piliocolobus tephrosceles | reverse complement strand
AAAGGACACAAAGATAAAGTTGGTGGGTAAAATATAACTTTAAATACACAAACCCTGGTTGGGGGTAGTGGCTCACACCTGTAATCTCAGCACTTCGGGAAGCCAAAGCAGGCAGATCACTTGAGGTCAGGAGTTCAAGACCAGCCTGGCCAACACAATGAAACCCTGGCTCTACTAAAAATACAAAATTAGCTGGGTATGGTGGTGCATGCCTGTAATCCCATCTACTTGGGAGGCTGAGGCAGGAGAATTGCCTAAACCTGGGAGGCAGAGGTTGCAGTGAGCCAATATCGCACTGTTGTACTCCAGCCTGGGTAACAAGAGTAAAACTCCATCTCCAAAAAAAAAAAAAAAATAAAAAAGAAACAAATACAAAAATTAGCCGGGCGTGGTGGCACACGCCTGTAGTCCCAATTACTCAGGAAGCTGAGGCATGAGAAACGCTTGAACCTGGGAGGCGGAGGCTGCGGTGAGCCCAGATTGCGCCACTACACTCCAGCCTGGGCAACACAACAAGACTGTCTCCAAAAAAAAAGGATGAAGTATATTTCTATGTGTAGATGTAGAAAGAACTCCGAGATTAAAGTAAATGAAAACAACTCAAGGTACCAAATACACTGCTGCTTAGTATACTTACTTCTGAAAAAATATAGTAAGATCTCTACTTCACTCTTTAAATAAATTTTTTTTTTTTTTTTGGAGACAGAGTCTTGCTCTGTCACCCAGAAGGGAGTGCAATGGTGCAGTCCTGGCTCATCAAAACCTCTGCTTCCCGGTTCAAGCAATTCTCCTGCCTCAGCCTCCCGAGTAGCAGCGACTACAGGCACGCACCACCATGCCCGGCTAATTTTTGTATTTTTAGTAGAGACAGGGTTTCACCACGTTAGCCAGGCCTATTTCGAACTCCTGACCTCAGGTGATCCGCCGGACTCAGCCTCCTGAAGTGCTGGGATTACAGGCGTGAGCCACTGTGCCTGGCAATTCCCCCCCCCCGCCTTTTTTTTTGAGATGGAGCTTCACTCTTGTCACCCAGGCTGGAGTGCAATGGCACGATCTCAGCTTACTGCAACTTCTGCCTCCCGGGTTCAAGTGATTCTGCTGCCTCAGCCTCTGGAGTAGCTGGGATTACAGCCACCTGCCACCACCACACCCAGCTAATTTTTGTATTATTAGTAGAGACAGGGTTTTCCATGTTGGCCAGGCTGGTGTCGAACTCTTAACTTCAGGTGACTCATATGCCTTGGCCTCCCAAAGTGCTCGGATTACAGGCATGAGCCACTGTGCCCAGCCTAATTCCTTATTTATTTATGTATTTATTTATTTATTATTTTTTTTTTGAGAGGGAGTCTCGCTCTGTTGCCCAGCCTGGAGTGCAGTGGTACAATCTCGGCTCACTGCAAGCTCCACCTCCTGGGTTCATGCCGTTCTCCTGCCTCAGCCTCCCAAGCAGCTGGGACTACAGGTATCCACCACCACGCCCGGCTAATTTTTTGCATTTTTAGTAGAGACGGGGTTTCACTGTGTTAGCCAGGATGGTCTAGACCTCCTGACTCATGATCCACCCGCCTCAGCCTCCCAAAGTGCCGGGATTACAGGTTTGAGCCACCGCACCCGGCCAATTCCTTATTTTTTAAAATGAAAAAATAAATCTTTTGTAAATGCTCTAGATAAAAAGTGTGATTAAAAAAAAAAATCTTGGGCTGGGGGCGGTGGCTCAAGCCTGTAATCCCAGCACTTTGGGAGGCCGAGACGGGTGGATCACGAGGTCAGGAGATCGAGACCATCCTGGCGAACACGGTGAAACCCCGTCTCTACTAAAAAAATACAAAAATCTAGCCGGGCGAGGTGGCGGGCGCCTGTAGTCCCAGCTACTCGGGTGGCTGAGGCAGGAGAATGGCATAAACCTGGGAGGCGGAGCTTGCAGTGAGCTGAGATCCGGCCACTGCACTCCAGCCTGGGCGACAGAGCAAGACTCCGTCTCAAAAAAAAAAAAAAAAAAATCTTGAAGTCAAGAAAGCCCATAGTTGACACTATTAATAAACAATACAACCACTAGAAAATTACTTCAGAAAGAAAATTCTCTGATAACTAAAACAAAGGAATGAAAAAAGAGCTCCACACTCTACATAAAGCACCTCTGGAAGAAAACATAAGGAAGTGTTCACACCTGGGGAGTGGTTACTTCTTGGGAGAAGGATAAGAGGGAGACTATTTTCATTTTATTTCTTTCTGTAAAATTTAAATAATGCATAATTTATTAAATGTATATTTAATAATTATATTGTAATTTATATATCATACTAAATAATGTAATTATTTTTATAATTATTTCATAATTTTTAAAAATCAGAGACGGGGTTTTGCCATGTTGCCTAGGTCGGTCTTGAACTCTGGCCTCAAGTGATCTGCCTGCCTCGGCTTCCCAAAGTGCTGGGATTACAGGTGTGAGCCACTGTGCCTGGCCCACATAGTATAATCTATAATATAATCTTAGTAAATATAAATTCAGCATAGTTTAAGGTAAATAATGAAACATTTCAGCATGGTCTGCCTGCCCCGCCCCACCAGCCCCTCACCCAGCTTCATCTTCTTGAGTGTGGAGTCCGAGTCATCGCGGGGCCGCTTGCGGGTGTCCTTGCTGCTCGGCATGTTGCGGGCGATCTCAGCCTGAGGTGTGCCCAGGTCCACCAGCAGGGTGGTGATCTGGGCCTGGAACTCCAAGGAGGCTGGGTGCTTCAGCACACTCAACAGGTGCAGCTTCAGATTCTTCCGCACGCTGCTCACCTGCGATTTCGCCAGCGTCGGGGGCAGGTTGGCTGTGAAGAAAGCGGCAGGAGCTGTGTCTTGTGGACAGATCTCACGGCATGCTGCCAGTCCTAATTCTCAACCCCAAACTTGGGCAGTGGTCTTGCAGGCATCTACTAGAAAAGCTCCTTCACCCTCAGATCTAATAATGTGTGGCTTTCTGCCTTACAAGCTGATGCTTAAAACCCTGGGGGTCTCTATCAGTATCAATCTTAAAGAGAAAAACTCACCCTCTCTTTTAGTAAACACATACAGTTTCGTCTTCCTCCATCTCTGGTCTGGAAATTCACGTATGCTTCACTTGGGGAGGGTTATAATCACCACTTTCACCTCCAGAAACTCCCAACCGAACTGCTGCAACAGCTCACTGCTGGTATCCCTGCTACTAGGATGACTTTCTAATAGTCACCCTGATAAGTGAGGCTCCCCTGTTCCACAGGGAAAAAGGATGCCTGTAATTCTGCCTGCCTAGCATCCACTGCCCCTTCCTCAGCCAACAACACTCTCATTCTCCATTGAGGGAAACCCCCCTTCTCCAGTCTCCTTCCGAGTGGGCATGAGACCTGGGGCCAGTGAGAACACTACATTCCCTCGGCCACTGTTATTGGCTCAGAGATTGGTTCATAATCTCTGCTCAGCCAATCAGAAACAATGACCATCAGCCCTTGGACTTCTGCTGGAATGGTTGGGAAGGAGACACTCTCTTTCCCATGGTGTTGCTAAGTGAACGGAACGGGAGCCATGAACTATGGGGGGCCATCTTTGCTACCCTAAGGAAACGACCAGAGAGTGAAACTAAAATGGAGAAACAAAGAGCCGAGAGATGGAGAGACGTAGAACCACGACCTGTACACATTCGTGTCCCAACCCCAGACTTCTCGGTTTTCATTTGTGCACAAAACAGAGAAAATAATATGAGTCTCTGTGTACCCATCAACATTTCGGTAATCTTGGAACATCTATCCTCCCTTTTAGTGGCAGAGGAGGACTGGAATATTTGAAAATATTTCACAGACATCATGTCATTTCACCCTCACATGCCTCAGTATTAAAACCAGTTTTTGTTGCATGCCAAAAGATTCCTGTCTAATCTGGAGAATCTCAGGCCTGCCAGATGGATGACTAGCGCTCAGGGTCCACCACCAAGCTACATTTCTTCAAGAATGAGCAGGCTGAGGTCAGGTGCAGTGGCTCACGCCTGTAATTCCAGCACTTTGGGAGGTCGAGGCAGGCGAATCACGAGGTCAAGAGATTGAGACCACTCTGGCCAACATGGTGAAACCCCGTCTCTACTAAAAGTAAAAAAAATCAGCTGGGTATGGTGGTGCGTCCTATAATCCCAGCTACTCGGGAGGCTGAGGCAGGAGAATCGCTGGAACCCAGGAGGCGGAGGTTGCAGTGAGCCAAGATTGCTCCACTGCACCCTAGCCTGGTGACAGAGCGAGAGCGAGACTCTGTCTAAAAAAAAAAAAAAAACACACAGAAAGAGTGGACTGGCCAGTGAAGAGAAGGCAGGGGGAGGGCGTTGACCTACCATGCAGAGTTTCATAGGCCTGGATCACCTCAGACATGAACATGGGTCTCTGGCGGGCGATATTGGCGAGGGAGCCCAGCGCTGTGGTCAGATTGATGGAAGAGATGGCAGGGTGCACCATGAACTTAAGCAGCTGCTCCAAGGCTGCCTTGCCCTCTTCCCATAGTACGTCTAAGAGACAGAGAGGAGAACCAGTCAGTGGGATACTTCTTCCCAGGCCTCTGGAGACAGCAGCTTTTGGGACTAAAAGGAAGGACAGATCCTGGTACCTGGATGTCTATGAACGATGGGAAAAACAGAAAATGTGGTAGTCGATTAGTTCTATGAGACTATTAATGAGTATAAAAATTTAGTTACAAGGGGCTGGGCATGGTGGCTTATGCATGTAATCCCAGCACTTTGGGAGGCCAAGGCAGGTGGATCACTTGACGTCAGGAGTTCAAGACCAGCCTGGCCAACATGGTAAAACCCCGTCTCTACTAAAAATACAAAACATTAGCCCAGGCATGGAGGCCTGTGCCTGTAATCCCAGCTACTTCGGAGGCTGAGGCAGGAGAATCGCTTGAACCCAGGAGATGGAGGTTTCAGTGAGCCAAGATCACATGACTGCACTCCAGCCTGGGCGACAGAGTGAGACTCCATATTAAAAAAAAAAAAAAAATTTAGTTATAAAGATGTTCAAAGCATGGGTTTGCAATAGTGAAAGATTAGAATATGTGTATATACACACAACTCAAAGTCCCTTGTGGCACCACTCCCCTCAATACAGTCCCCAAAAATTAATACTTACAACTTTCGTGGATATCTTTCCAGACTTTTCCTATACAGAAACATAATGAATGCCATATACATCTTTTTTTTTTTTTGAGACAGAATCTCGCTCTGTCGCCCAGGCTGGAGTGCAGTGGCACGATCTTGGCTCACTGCAAGCTCCGCCTCCTGGGTTCACACCATTCTCCTGCCTCAGCCTCCCAAGTAGCTGGGACCACAGGCGCCTGCCACCATGCCCGGCTAAGTTTTTGTATTTTTAGTAGAGACAGGGTTTCACCGTGTTAGCCAGGATGGTCTCCATCTCCTGACCTCGTGATCCGCCCGCCTCGGCCTCCCAAAGTGCTGGGATTATAGGCGCGAGCCACAGTGCCCGGCCATAATTTTAATGGGTATATAGTAGGTGTAAATAATTATGGGGTACATGAGATTTTGATACAGGCATGCAATGCATAATTATCACATCAGGGTAAATGGGGTATCCATCACAAGCATTTATCCGTTTTGTTAGACACAATCCAATTATACTATTTCAACTATTTTAAAATGTACGATTATTTTTTAGCATAGTTACCCCATTGTGCTATCAAATACTAGATCTTTTTTTTTTTTTCCCCGAGATGGGGCCTCACTCTGTTGCCCAGGGTGGAAAGCAGTGGTGTGATCCCGGCTCACTGCAACCTCTGCCACCCAGACTCAGGCGATCCTCTCAACTCAGCCTCCTGAGTTGCTGAGACTACAGGCACATGCCACCATGCCTGGCTATCAAATACTAGATCTTATTTGTTCTAACTATTATTTTGTACCCATTAACCATTCCCACTTCTTCCCCAGCCGCCCATGACGCTTTTCAGTCTCTGGTAACCATCATTCTACTGTCTGTCTCCATGAGTTCAGCTGTTTTCATTTCCGGCTCTCAGAAACAAGGGAGAACATGCAAAGCTGCCTTTCGGCACCTGGCTCATTTCACTTCATGACTTCTACTTCCATCCATGTTGTTACACATGACAGGATCTCCTCTTTTTTATGGCTGAATAGTACTCAGTTGTGTATGAGTACCACATTTTCTTTATTCATCTGCTGATGAACATTTAGTTTGCTCCGAAGTCTTGGCTATTGTGACTAGCGCTGCAATAAATATGGGAGTGCAGGTATCTTTTTGATACACTGATTTCCTTTATTTCGGGTACATATCTAGCAGTGGGATTGCTAGATCATATGGTAGCTCAATTTTAAATTTTCTGAGGAACCTCCAAACTCCAAACAATTCTTAGGCTGTAGTAAGTGACATTCCCACCAACAGCGTACAATTGTTTCCTTTCTCCACATCCTCGCCAGCATTTGTTATTGTCCGTCTTTTTGATAAAAGTTACTTTAACTGGGGTGAGACGATATTTCATCGTAGTTTTGATTTGAATGCCACGTTATTTAAAATAGTGAATTAAAAATCTAAATGACCATCAAGAGAGCATTGCTTAGGAGAATGTAATGCAACTATACTATGGAATATGGTATAGCAACTGAACATGATTCTCATGGGGAAAGATGTCACTGACACTATTAAGTCAAAAAGGCTGTCAGACGATACGTAAGAATAGCCAATATTTACGGAATGTTTACTATTCCAGCCATATTAATTCACCAAATGCTCATACCTACATCCTAAATTAGATGCCATAATAATGATCCCCAATTTACCAATGAGGAATCAGGCTCAGAGACAAGGGAAAATAGGCTACGTGTCAGACACAAGCTACTATACTTTAATGTCTCTCAGATGAAAACACAAAGCATGGCCTCGTTTTTGCAAACAGAAAAGCAAACAAACGCAGACACTATGTATATACACATACAAATACCTACACCTGCACAGGAAAGATCTGGAAGGAAACATAACACTCTTACCAGCGTTTATCTCTGGAAAGCAGAACTGAAGGAGGGGACTTTATTCCTTTATACTCACCCATATTGTTTGACACCAAGTATATATATACTACGCTTTTTTTGAGACAGTCTCGTTCTGTCACCCAGGCTGGAGTGCAGTGGCACAATCTCGGCTCACTGCAACCTCTGCCTCCTGGGTTCAAGCAATTCTCGTGCCTTAGCCTACCAAGTAGCTGGGATTACAGGTGCCCGCCACCATGCCTGGCTAATTTTTGTATTTTTAGTAGATAAGGGGTTTCACTATGTTGGCAGGGGTGGTCTCGAACTCCTGACCTCAAGTGATCTGCCCGCCTCAGCCTCTCAAAATGCTGGGGCATGAGCCACCACGCCTGGCCTATGTCCTACTTTTATAATTTGCAGGTAAGAAAACCGTAAAACTGCCAGGCGGGGTGGCTCATGCCTGTAATCCCAGCACTTTGGGAGGCCGAGGCAGGCGGATCACAAGGTCAGGAGTTTGAGACCAGCCTGGCCAATATGGTGAAACCCCGCCTCTACTAAAAATAATTTTTTAAAAAACTGGCTGGGTGTGGTGGCGGGCTCCTGTAGTCCCAGCTACTTGGGAGGCTGAGGCAGAAGAATCGCTGGAACCCAGGAGGCAGAGGTCACAGTGAGCTGAGATTGCGCCACTGCACTTCAGCCTGGACAACAAAGGAAGACTTCGTCTCAAAAAAAAAAAAAAAAGAAAAAAGAAAACCATAAAACTAGCGCATTGATTGGCTCACACTCATGGAACTCACTACAAACCTGTGAGAGTGGGGCTATGCTATCGTCTCCAATTTACAAAAAGGAAAATGAAGCACAGAGACAAGCAACTTGCCCAAGTTCATGATGAGTAAGCAGTGCAGTTGGGATGTGAACCTCCATCAGGGCTCTTAGCGACTGCGCACACTGTTTCAGAAATTTAAAACCAAGAAAGACAAGGGGGAGAGAGGGAGGGGCGTGAAGGAGAGGAAACTGGTGCAGGGTTGTCAGGGGCAGCAGCTGAAGGAAGCACTCACTGTACTGGATGTAGGGGTGGTCACGAGGAATGCGGTCCAGGCTGATATCATGCTCCTGGCGTCGGGGTATCTCGGAGTCAGCCATGCGGGGTGACAGGGTGACAATGAGGCCCTCCACAAACTTGATAGCATGGGTGCGGATGCCGTCATTGTCAGAGTCCAACAGTAAGATGATGTCCCCCGCCATGGCAGATACCATGTCCCAGCAGGCCTCTTGCAGCTCGCTAATGACCCGTGACTTCACCATCCACTGCCAGTAGGCCAGGAAGGAATGGAAGGGACAAAAAGGTGAAGGCAATGCATCAATCATCAACACCCTCCACCGATACCTAGAGAACCATGAATGATGAATACATTCATTTGGTTAACAGTTACTGAGTTCCAACTCTGCCCTAGCCCAGTGCTGGGTGATGCTGGAGACAGGACTGAGTAGTTGCCAGGCCTTGCCCTGCCCTCATGGGGATGCAGACAGTGACTACTCAGTGCGATGAAGACGCACGTTTTAAGGTAAAGGAGTAACAATGCTGACTTCACAAGGTGGTGGTGATTAAATGGATTCATTCATTTTGTTAATGCTAATGTACATCACACCATAGAGTATTCTGTTCCTATCAGACTCCATCATCAATATTTATGTGATTCATTAATCAAGGTCTACCTCCCTCCTTGGGTTATGAGCACTGTGAAAGCAGTAAGCTGTCTTGGTCACTGCTGTATCCCCAGCATCACCTAGCCTAGCATCACAGAGGACAGGTCTCAGGGAATGTCTACTGAGTGAATAAATGGATGGTCAATGGAAGGAATGATGGTTAAGTGCAACTTCCTGACCCAGGAGACAACATTAGCTCTCTCTGTTATCTGTTCCCACAGACCAATGGCACATCTTGCCCATAAAGAGTACGCTCGGATGCTGGTTTTGAACCCCAGCATATTAGCCTGTCAACAAGACCTATCAGGCAGGATGGTCCTGCGTGGGGAAGGCACTCTCACCTGCAGGGCCACCTTGTAAAGTTGGGTCATGGTGAGGATGGCCTTCTTCACCACGTTCACATTCTCGTCCCTCAAGAGCATGTTGAGGTTTGCAATGAGTTTCAGCAGCAACTCAATGTCTCGCTTGCTGGGGGATGGAGAAAAAAGGGGTGAGGTCAAGGTGTGGTCTTAGAGTAGGCGGGAGGAGCCTGAGGTTCAGGAGGGAAGGGAAATCAGGGGCCTATCTCAGGGGACAGGAATGGCACATCCAGAAACTGGGAACGGTGCCTGGCGCCTCCAGACTGAGCCGTCCCTGAACCTCTATCTAGACTGGTCCTGCAACCCCAACTCCTTTGCTCTCTCAGGGGCCTGCTGTTCACAGAAGGGACAGTAGGGGCAGACAACTGTGTGAACTGTACAAGTGACTTCACCTAATTTAGAATAATAGTATCTATCTCAATTGTTTATGCAATTTTTTTTAGGAAAATTGCAACAATACATGTGAAGTGCTTAGAAGAGTGCCTGACATGCAGAAAGCGTTCAGTAAACACCAGTCACGGCTACTTTAAAGCACTTTGTTTTCTGTAATCATAGTTTTGCTTGCCTCAGTTTGAGGGCTCAAAAAGTGGGGACCCTTTCCTAGCTTAGCAATAACCCCAGCAGGGTCACTTTCGTTGAAGAAAAAAATGAAGGGCCTCCAATAAATGTTTGTTCAAGGAATAAACAGGAGCTCAGCACAGAATTTTCACAACATACATTGCAATCTGAAATATTAATTAAATCAGTCAAAAAGTATGAAATTTAGCTGTCAGCTACACGAAGTCAGGAATAACACGTTTTTGCTCACCGCTATACTACAGCTACCACGGATGCCTGGTACAACAGCAGTCACATGGTATGTATTTGCTGAACGGCCTTTTTACAAATTCAGATAATTTACCATGAATTCTCCCAGTAAATGGGGAGATAGGATATTTGGGCTCTGGCATTGCAGACATGAGTTAAAATCCCAGCCTCGGCCAGGCGCGGTGGCTCATGCCTGTAATCCCAGCACTTTGGGAGGCTGAGGCAGGTGGGTCACCTAACGTCAGGAGTTTGAGACCAGCCTGACCAACATGGTGAAATCCCATCTCTACTAAAAATACAAAATTAGCTGGGTGTGGTGGTGGGCGCCTGTAACTCCAGCTACTTGCGAGGCTGAGGCAGGAGAGTCACTTGAATCTGGGTGGCGGAGGTTGCAACGAGCCGAGACCGTGCCATTGCACTCCAGCCTGGGCAACAAGAGCAAAATTCCAACTCAAAACAAAAAAACAACAACAACAAACAAAATTAGCTGGGTGTGGTGGCAGGCACCTGTAATCCCAGCTACTCGGGGGGCTGAGGCAGGACAGTCACTTGACTCAGGAGGCAGAGGTTGTAGTGAGCCGAGATTGCGCTGCTGCACTCCAGTCTGGGTGACAGAGTGAGATTCCATCTCAAAAAAATAATAAATAAATAAAATGCCAGCCTTGCCGCATTCTGGCTGTATGACCTTAAGAAAATTCACTTCACCTCTCTGAGCCTGTCTTCTCTTCAGTTAAAGGGTCAAACAACTGATCCGCAGTACTATGAATAACGAAGCTGCTCAAGCATTTAGTACAGTGCCTTACAAACAAAAATATTTAATACACAGCAGCTATTCTACTTCCTCCCAGTCACAAAGCATCCAGTAAATGTTTAATGAATGAATAAATGAGTAAGTGACCAGCTTGAACAAGTCACTTTGCCATTCTGAACCTGCTTCCCTTTCTGTAAATAGAGGATAACCACAGTATCCATCGAGGCTGCCATAAAGATTACGAGGATAACACAGGAAAGGACCTAATATAGCGTAGGGCACAGTACGCGTTCACGTGGTGACCGTTATGTTTAACTCATTCACGTGTGCAACAAATACGTAGTCAGCCCCTACTAGGTGACAACATTGCTCCAGGCAGGTAGTGGGGACAAAGTGGTGAGCAAGACAGAAAAAGTCAAGCCCTGTCCTCAAAGAGCTGATATTTTGCGGGAAGAATCAAGGTCATTTCAATGAGTGAGGAACACTGTAAAGAACACTGAAGGCGGGGTGCCCGAGACGTGGGGCGGCATGGGAGTGGGCAGGAAGAGCTTTCTGAGGAAGAGACCTGAGGGAAGGGAGGGGGTGAGCCAGGTGGCAACCTGGGGATGAGGGTCCCTAGCAGGCACAGCAAGCAGACAGGCTATGAAATCCAACAGTGACTTCTGAGGAGCAGGGGAGACAGGGCCAGGAGTGAGATGAAGCTGAGGTGAGGGTTTGGGTTTCCACCTAAGTAAGCTGATGAGCCAGCTGGGGTCTGAGAGCAGGGGCGTGCCAAGATTGATTTACATTTAACAGTATCACTCTGGCTGCTGTGTACTAGAAGTGGGAAATGAGTACGATGATTCCTCTTTGGAGGATGAAATGCTTTGGAACTAGACTGTGAATGTGCTAAATGCCACTAACTTGTTCAGTTTAAAATAGCTGATTTTTGCTGGGCACAGTGGCTCATGCCTGTAATCCCAGCACTCTGGGAGGCCGAGGTGGGCCAATTACTTGAGGTCACGAGTTCGAGACGGCCTGGCCAACATGGCAAAACCCCATCTTTAATAAAACTACAAAAGTTAGCCAGGCATAGTGGCGGAAGCCTGTAATCCCAGCTACTCAGGAGGCTGAGGCACAAGAATCTCTTGAGCCCGGGAGGTGGAGGTTGTAATGAGCCAAGATCGCGCCACTGCACTCCAGCCTGGACAACAGAACAAAACTCAGTCTCAAAAAAAAAAAAAAAAGGGCAGGGCGCAGTGGCTCACGCCTGTAGTCCCAACACTTTGGGAGGCCGAGGCGGGCGGATCACCTGAGGTCAGGAGTTTGAGACCAGCCTGCCCAACATGGGAAAACCCCGTCTCTACTAAAAATATAAAAATAAACTGGGCGTGGTGGTGCATGCCTGTAATCCCAGCTACTTGGGAGGCTGAGGCAGGAGAATCGCTTGAACTCGGAAGTAGGAGGTTGCAGTGAACTGAGATCGCGTCACGGCACTCCAGCCTGGACAATAGTTGAGCGAGACTCCGTCTCAAAAAAAAAAAAAGAAAAAAAAGATTAAAAAAAAAAGCTAGTTTTGTTATATGAATTTAACTAAAAAGAAAAAGAAGCAAGGGAGCCAGAGTGAGACCACTGAAGTCGTCAGGTAGGCGTGAAGGGTGGCTTGGGCCTGTGTAGTGGTAGAGGAAGCGATTGACAAATGGTCAGATGCTGCAGATATTCTCAAACTGGAGCCCACAGTCCTTAGTGATGATGTAGATGTGAAGTGTGGAAGAACCAGAGGAATCACAGATGACCCCAGGGTTTCAATCTTACTAAGTATTTACTGGGGAATCAGTGTGCGAGAGAGAGAGAAAGGGTCTGGGAAGCAGAAGGCAGGCCTCTCAGTAGTGGCCTCCAGGCCAGGCCAGGAGCTGAAGGCTGCCTCCAGTGAGAATGCTCCCGAGGCTCCCTGCCTCACCCCATACCATGCCTCCTCGATGAAGCCGATGACAAATTTTCGCACTTCGATTGACTTGTCTGCTTGGAATGCGATGATCTCCTGCCAATGTCAGAGAGAAAGCAGATCAGGGCTACACTAGGATCCACATCCCGTTTTCCCTACACCACACCCCTTTATCTTCTGTCAGTCACTCACGTCCAGGAAGTTGTCCAGTAGTGTGGGGTCTTTGTTGATGATCAGCTCCTGAACCTGGAAGGAGAGTGGGGGTGGGGAGGAAGAATAACCATATAAAACCAGGGGCCAACCAATGCAGACAGGCGAGTAGAGGGGAAGACAGCAGAGAGCTAGGCAGCAGATACACTCATCTCAATGCCTGGCTCTGCTGCTCCCTACCAAGAATGCTATGCCCTGGGCATGGTCTCTGACACTCAGTTTGCTCATCTATAAAATGAGACTCTTAAACATAACTCAAAAGGGATATTAGGAGGCCAGAATGAGATCCTACAAGGCACAGGTCCTGGTAGACAGTGAGGACATGACACAGGAGGGGGCTGAATAAAAGAGGGAAATGCCCCAGGGCTCAGGCCTTCCTAAGGTTTAGCCTCCTTCCACCTGTCCATCAGTTCTCCCCACTCTCCTGCTTCTGCTCCCCAGTTCACATTGCCATGATTCAGCAAACATCTTCACAGTGAGAACCCAACTCCTGAAGCCCTTGTGCTGGCCAGATTCTTTGGAATCAGCCCTTCTCATGGACATCCTCCAATAAGCAAAGAGCTGGCACAGGACCTGGCTGCTACAACTCAAGCTACTATTGCTAAACTGCCTCGTGACCACCCACAGGGTGGCACCAGGTGCATCCACTCCACCTCGGAGGTGGGGCTACTCCACAAGGCTACAGGCTGATCAAGGAGCCGAACGGGTTATCACACAGGCATGCTAACCTCGCTGGTCTCTGAACTCCAACTCCTGCTCTGAACCATGCCCAGCCTAAAGTGCCCCATGTTGTCTTCTGCCTTTGCACACACTTCTGTGTCCTCAGCTTGACATGCTCTCCCTCTCTCAGCTGGGCACGGTGGCTCGTGCCTGTAATCCCAAGCACTTTGGGGGCCCAAGGTGGGTGGACCACTTGAGCTCAGGAGTTTGAGACCAGCCTGGTCAACATGGTGAAACACGTCTCTACTAAAACCGCAAAAATCAGCCAGGCATCGTGGCAGGTGCCTATAATCCCAGCTACTCAGGAGGTTGAGTCAGGAGAATCGCTTCAACCGGGGAGGCAGGAGCTGCAGTGAGCAGGGATCATGCCACGGCACTCCAGCCTGGGCAACACAGCAAGACTCTGTCTCAAAATAAATAAATAAATAAACAAATAAATAAATAAAAGAGATGCTGTCTCTCTAATTTAGTATACTTCTCTCCTTTTATCCTCTAGGATTTGGTTCAAAAGTTCTCCCTGACTCCTCATCCCTGGGCTGGGTCAGGATCTCCCTCTGGGCTCCAGAGCCCACCTGGGATTCCTTCTCCATCCCAGCCCTGCCCATACTGGGTCATCAATGTCTGGTGACAGGCATGTCTGCGCCCCTCCAGTCACCTTCTCTGACTGGACACTGGCAGAGAAGAAATGCAATGATGAAGACTGTAGGATTTGGAGCTGGAATCCAGGATTCAAGTACTAGTTCAGCCAGTTCCCGGCAGAGTGACCTTGGGCTAATGATTTAAGCCCCGGGGTCTGCTTCTTTCTGTATAAAACAGGGATGAAATTACCCTGCCTTACAGAGCTTTCATGAGAACTAGAAGAGCAGAGGCCTGCACTGAGCACTGTGGCCGGCACACACTGCGTGTGTAAATTTAGACACTGGTGTTACCGCTAGTGTCTTCTTTCTCAGGTTCCCAGGCTCCTTTCACCTGCTCAGCCCAGGATGCCCCCGGGGCCCTCACCTGTTTGAGCACTGTGATCTTTGAGTCATTGGTGATCAGCGCCGCCTGGTTCAGAAGATCCACCACCTGGAAGGCAGGGAAGGGGCAGGGGATAGTGCCAGCCCAGTCCAGCCCCCTCGGCACTCCCAGGGCTCTGCCACCTAAATGTGGATTGTCCAAAGCCAGGGGCTGTGCTTCCTCATTCCAAGCCCTGCCCGCCACACTCACCCTCTCTGAGGTGGTCATGCCATCAATTCCCGGCCCCTCCTCTTGAGTGAAAAACTGTGATGCCACACTCCGGCGGGTGACGCTGTCCCCACTGCCACTCGCCATGGCTGCCGTCAGCTTGTCCCTGGGAAAGAAGAGGATGGATCAAGCTCAGGGGACCAGCAGATGGGCTGGGCTAGATTGTCACCCGAACATCTACAAAGGGCTCAACCCTCCTTCCCAGCCTGTTCCTCCCCAGTCACGCCTTCAGAAGTCCCTCTCCCTTCCAGGCTCTGTCTCTGGCTTATGGATGTGTGCATGGGGGCTGTAACTTGGGGGAGACTGACATCTCCCAAGGCAGAGCCAGAAGTCTAAGCCTCACCTCTAGTGCTTTACACAGAGTGGGCCAACCACAAACACCTACTAAACGATGGCCCACGTGAATGTGCAACAGCCACCTTACAGGTCCCCGTGCTTCCCCTCTCTCCACCTGGGATCTGCTCTGGACTGGGCACCAGAGCGAACTTTCTTTTCTTTTGTTTTGTTTTTTGAGATGAAGTCGCGCTCTGTTACCTAGGCTGGAGTGCGGTGGTGCGATCTCAGCTCACTGCAACTTCTGCCTCTCAGGTTCAAGTGATTCTCCTGCCTCAGCCTCCCAAGTAACTGGGATTACGGGCACATGCCACCACGCCCAGCTAATTTCTGTATTTTCAGTAGAGACGGGGTTTCACCATGTTGGCCAGGCTGGTCTCAAACTCCTGACCTCAGGTGATCCACCTGCCTCAGCCTCCCAAAGTGCTGGGATTACAGGCGTGAACCACAGTGCCTGGCCCAGAGCAAACTTTCAAAAACACAGCTCTGAGGAATACCAGACACAGAGTCTGGCACATAGTAGGCACTCAATACATCACAAAGGCCTGCTTCAATAAATTATGTTTCAGCCACTCTTTGGAACGCTATGAAGCTGTTTTTAAAAGGGAGGAAGGGGGCTTTTAGACATCTAACACAGTCACACTGGCAAAATTATGGAATGATTAACACAGCAGGATATATCAATTACACAGCTATTCACAATAGCAAAAGACGAGAAGCAATCCAAGTGTCCTCAAACAGGGAGACTGGCTGAAAAACACGATTATACACATACATAATAAAAGACCACGGGACTCCAACACCTGTGAAAAAAAGTGAAAAAGAAAATATATAAATATAAATTTATATTACAAGGAAAAAAACAGACTATGAAACTGTAACAGGAAAGGAAGGAAAAAACAAAAAAAAATGAGAACAGTCTCTAGACACTGACAGAGACTGCATATATTAAATGAAAACAAGCAAAGCTGAAAACAGCGTTGACTATATGTTTCTGTTTTACAAAAAAAAAAAGAAAAATGTGGCCAGGTGCAGTGGCTCATGCCCGTAATTCCAGCACTTTGGGAGGCTGAGGCAGGCAGATCGCTTGAGCCTAGGAGTTGCAGAGCAGCCTGGGCAACATGGTGTAACCCCATCTCTCCAGAAAATACAAAAAATTAGCTGGGCATGGTGGCGCGCCTGGTAGTCCCAGCTACTCAGGGAGGTGAAGGCAGAGGCTGTAGTGAGCCAAAATCGGGTCACTGCATAGAGTGAGACCTTGCCTCAAAAAAAAACCAAAAAAAGCCAAATATATATATATGTTAAAAAAGAAAAAAAATCTGAAAGGATAAACCAAAAACCAGCAGAGGAAACAGGGTAAAAAAAAATTGGTGGCCGGGCGCGGTGGCTCAAGCCTGTAATCCCAGCACTTTGGGAGGCCGAGACGGGCGCATCACAAGGTCAGGAGATCGAGACCATCCTGGCTAACACGGTGAAACCCCGTCTCTACTAAAAAATACAAAAAACTAGCTGGGCGAGGTGGCGGGCGCCTGTAGTCCCAGCTACTCGGGAGGCTGAGGCAGGAGAATGGCGTAAACCCGGGAGGCGGAGCTTGCAGTGAGCTGAGATCCGGCCACTGCACTCCAGCCTGGGCGACAGAGCGAGACTCCGTCTCAAAAAAAAAAAAAAAAAATTGGAGACGCTGAG
>NC_045454.1:11999371-12053056 GCF_002776525.5 Piliocolobus tephrosceles | reverse complement strand
AAAAAAAAAAAAAAAAAATTGGAGACGCTGAGCGCGGTGGCTCATGCCTGTAGTCCCAGCACTTTGGGAGGCTGAAACTGGCAGATTGTCTGTGGTCAGGAGTTTGAGACCAGCCTGGCCAACATGGTGAAACCCCATTTCTAGTAAAAATACAACAACTAGCTGCACCTGTAATCCCAGCTATTAAGGAGGCTGAGGCAGAAGAATAGCTTGAACCCAGGAGGCGGAGGGGTGCAGTGAGCTGAGATCGTGCCACTGCACTCCTCCAGTCTGGGCCAGAGAGACAGACTACATCACAAAAAAAAAAAAAAAAAAAAATTGGTGAATCTCAATATATAAATATATTATCATGAAAAGATGTCCCCGACAGCCTGTTGCATCAGAGGACAATACATGTAGTTCAAGCCATCTTTGTCAAGTATGTGTTTATGCATACACAGAATGACCTGAGGCAAGACACTGAACTTCTCTGGCTCTCAGTTTACTCTTCTAGAAAACAGGGATAGTAACAGGGCTTACCTCCCAAGACTATTTTGAGGATTAAATCAGTTAGTATACATAGTAAACATTGGCTAAGTATACTATTATTTTTATGTACATGGCAAAAGATCTAAGGTTATTGCATAAACTGTTAATAACAATTACGATAATTAATAATAATTTGGCCAGCTCACGCCTTTAATCCTAGGACTTTGGGAGGCTAAGGTGGGAGGATCAATTGAGCTCAGGAGGTGGAGGCTGCAGTGAGCTGTGATTCCTACCACTGCATTCCAGCCTGTGGACAGAGCTACACTCTGTCTCAAAAACAAACAGGCCAGGTGCCGTGGCTCACACCTGTAATCCCAGCACTTTGGGAGGCCGAGGCAGGTAGAACACCTGAGGCCAGGAGTTCGAGACCAGACTGGCCAACATGAAGAAACACCGTCCCTACTAAAAATATACAAATTAGCCAGGCGTGGTGGCGCATACCTATAATCCCACCTACTTTGGAGGCTGAGGCAGGAGAATCACTTGAACCTGGGAGGCAGAGGTAGTGAGCTGAGATCACGCCACTGCACTCCAGCCTGGGTGAGAGAGCAAGACTGTCTCAAAAACAAAACAAGGCCGGGCGCAGTGGCTCACAACTGTAATCCCAGCACTTGGGAGGGCAAGGCGGTTGGAGCACTGAGGTCAGGAGATTGAGACCCTCCTGGCTAACATGGTGAAACCCCGTCTCTATTAAAAATACAAAAAAATTAGCCAGGTGTGGTGGCGGGCGCCTGAGGCAGGACAATGGCATGAACCTGGGAAGCGGAGCTTGCAGTGAGCTGAGATCACACCACTGCACACGAGCCTGGGGAACAGAGCGAGACTCTGTCTCAAAAGAAAAAAAAACAACACCACCAAACAAACATGCCAAAAAACAATAATCTGAGGAGGGTAAAAAATGATCCTATATTTTTTTTTTGAGATGGAATTTCACTCTTGTTGCCCAGGCTAGAGTACAATGGCACGATCTCAGCTCACCGCAACCTCCATCTCCCAGGTTCAAGCAGTTCTGCCTCAGCCTCCCAAGTAGCTGGGATTACAGGTATGCGCCACCACATCCAGCTAATTTTTGTATTTTTAGTAGAGACGAGGTTTTCCCATGTTGGTCAGGCTGGTCTCGAGCTCCCAACCTCAGGTGATCTGCCCACCTCAGCCTCCCAAAGTGCTGGGATTACAGGCGTGAGCCACTGCCTCCGGCTGAAAATGATACATTTTTTTTTTTTTTTGAGACGGAGTCTCGCTCTGTCGCCCAGACTGGAGTGCAGTGGCCGGGTCTCAGCTCACTGCAAGCTCCGCCTCCCAGGTTCACGCCATTCTCCTGCCTCAGCCTCCCGAGTAGCTGGGACTACAGGCGCCCACCACCTCGCCTGGCTAGTTTTTTGTATTTTTTAGTAGAGACGGGGTTTCACTGTGTTAGCCAGGATGGTCTCCATCTCCTGACCTCGTGATCCACCCGTTTCCGCCTCCCAAAGTGCTGGGGTTACAGGCTTGAGCCACCGGGCCCGGCCAATGATACATTTTTTTTTTTTTTCATTTTTTATTTATTTATTTATTTATTTTTGAGACGGAGTCTCACTCTGTCGCCCAGGCTGGAGCGCAGTGGCCGGGTCTCAGCTCACTGCAAACTCCGCCTCCCAGGTTTACGCCATTCTCCTGCCTCAGCCTCCCAAGTAGCTGGGACTACAGGCGCCCGCCACCTTGCCTGGCTAGTTTTTTGTATTTTGCCGGGCGTGGTGGCTCAAGCCTGTAATCCCAGCACTTTGGGAGGCCGAGACGGGCGGATCACAAGGTCAGGAGATCGAGACCATCCTGGCGAACACGGTAAAACCCCGTCTCTACTAAAAATACAATGATACATTTTTTAAAAGGAACTACACAATAGCTAGTCACAGTAGTATCACATGATAGGTGTCTGCTGAATGAATGACGAGCCAACAGCCTCCTCCCTAGTTTCCCTGCTGCCTGTCACCCACTATCTTGCAAAGAGTCAGGGCCAATGTCCCCACCAAGGCCTACAAGACCTTATGGCATCTGGCCTGTTCTTCCTCTGACTGCCTCTCCCGCTGAGCTCTCTGCTCCACCCACTCTGGCCTCCTTGCTGTCCCGTGAACATGCCCAACATGCCCCTTCCTTGAAGACTCTGTGCCTCTCTTCCTTCTGCCTGGAATATTCCTCCTCCTAGATAACAGCACAACTCCTTCCCTCTTCATTTCCTTCAGGACTCCACTCATATATCTCTGCAGTAAGGCCTTCCCCGATGACCATATTTCAAATTTCAACTCCCTCTCGATCTCCATCTGTGTTGTTTTTGTCCATAGCATTTATCATCATCACACACTACATATTTATAAGTTTCACGAAGATAGCGATTTATTTATTTGAAATCATTTTTTGGTAGAGACGGAGTTTCGCCATGTTGCCCAGGCTGGTCTTGAACTCCTGTGCTCAAGCAATCCACCCTCCTTGGTCTCCCAAAGTGCTTGGGATTAACAGGTCTGAGCCATCGCCCCCCAGCCTAGAACAGTGACTTTGTTTCTTCACTTTTTATATTCCCAGCATGGAAGAGTGCTTGGCACCTAGTAGGTGCTCAATAAACATCTGCTGAATGAATGAACACTCCTGCCAAACAGCCTCCCCAATCACTGGGTTCAGTATTCCTGCCCTTTCACTCTTGAATCCTTGAAAATTAATAGCTATACTTGTTCTACTCTTTCCCCCTTTCTTACTACTGCACTTAACAAGTCTTTTTCTTTTTTCTTTAAAGGCATGATGTGGTGGCTCACTCCTGTAATCCCAGCACTTTAGGAGGCCAAAGTGAGCAGCTCAGTTGAGGCCAAGAGTTCAAGACCAGCCTGGCCAACATGGCAAAACCCAGTCTATACTAAAAATACAAAACAATTAGTTGGGCATGGTGATGCATGCCTGTAATCCCAGCTACTTGGGAGGCTGAGGCATGAGAATTACCTGAATCGGGTAGGCAGAGGCTGCAGCGAGCCGAGATTGCGCCACTGCATTCCAGCCTGCATGACAGAGCAAGACTCTGTCTCAAAAAAAAAAAAACAAAAAAACAAAAACAAAAAAAGGAAAGAAAAGAAAAATAGGACGGGTATAGTGGCTCACAGTTGTAAACCCAGCATTTTGGTAGGTCTAGGTGGGAGGATGGCTTGAGGCCAGGAGTTCAGGACTAGACTAGGCCTAAAAACTAAAAAAGAAGGCCAGGCGCAGTGGTTCACACCTATAATCCCAGCATTTTGGGAGGCTGAAGCAGGAGGATTACTTGAGGCCAGGAGTTTGAAACCAGCCTGGGCAACGCAGTGAGATCCCATCTCTAGACACATGCACAATTAGCTGGGTATCAAGATCATGCCACTGCACTTCAGCCTAGGAGACACAGAAAGACTCCATCTCAACAAAAAAAAAAAAAAAAAAAAAAAAAAAATTAGCCAGGCATATTGCCATGAACTTTTAGTCCCAGCTACTTTGGAGGCTAAGGTGGAAAGACTGAGCCTGGTTGTACTGAAGTATGACTGGGCCACCGTACTCCAGCCTGGGCAAAAGAGCATGAATCTGATGAACCTCTTTCCAAAAAAAGAAAAGAAAAATAATCAGTTAATATATATTGAACACAGCCGGCCACGGAGGCACAAGCCTGTAATCCCAGCATTTTGGGAGGCCAAGGCGGGTGGATCACCCGAGGTCAGCAGTTCGAGACCAGCCTGGCCAACATGGTGAAACCCCATCTCTACTAAAAATACAAAACAATTAACCAGGCATGGTGGCAGGCACATGTAATCCTAGCTACTCAAGAGGCTGAGGCAGGAGAATTGCTTGAACCTGGGAGGTGGAGGTTACAGTGAGCCGAGGTCATATCATTGCACTCCAGCCTGGGCAATAAGAGTGAAACTCCGTCTCAAATTAAAAGAAAGAAAGAAACAATATATATATATACACATATATATAGAGAGAAAACAATATGTGCTAAGCACAATTCTAATATATACATATTAACTCATTTAAACCTCAGACACCAAGGTTTAAATGAATTAACATGTATATATTAGAATTAATATACATGAGTTAGGTTTATGTTTTAGTTTTTTGATACAGAGTGTCACTCTGTTGCGCAGGCTGGAGTGCAGCACCGCAATCTCAGCTCACCGCAATCTCTGCCTCCCAGGCTCAGGTGATCCTCCTACCTCACTTTCCCAAGTAGCTGAGACTACAGGCGAATGTCCAGGTAATTTTTGTACTTTCTGTAGAGAAGGGTTTCGCCATGTCGCCCAGGCTGGGAGTTACTATTTTTAATCTTCATGTTACAGATGAGGAAACTGAAGACCAGGGAGGTAAAGTGACCTGATCAAAGGCACACAGCTTGTAAGAGGCAGAGCCAGCAGCAAGACTGCATATCTTCCTTACCACTATGCTACAGTACTGTTTATCTGAAAGGAATTGTTTTTCACCCCCAGGTCTGTTTACGTAAGCCAAGGATCCTGGCCACCAAACAACCGGCAATATGCCATCCCCAGTCAAAACATAAAAAACAGGCTGGGCGCGGTGGCTCACGCCTGTAATCCCAACACCACTGTACTCCAACCTGGGCCACAGAGTGAGACTCTGCCTCAAAAGACAAAAACAAAACCCCATAATAAACATTTCCACTTTTTTCGTGATGATAATACATCTAGATCAACCAAAATCTTTTACTGTTTCATTCTTACTGATTTTTGGTTTATGATTTTTTTTTTAAACACATATACAAAATTCTCCTACAGGAGCTAGATTTTACGCAAAAAAAGGAAAAGAAAAAACCCATATATACATATTTCCCTTTCTTTTACAAAAAGAGCAGACACAGGGCCGGGAGCGGTGACTCACGCCTGTAATCCCAGCACTTCGGGAGGCCAAGGCAGGTAGATCACGAGGTCAGGAGTTCAAGATCAGCCTGACCAACATGGTGAAACCCCATCTTTACTAAAAACACAAAAATTAGCCGGGCATGGCGGTGCACGTCTGTAATCCCAGCTACTCAGGAGGCGGAGGCAGGAGAACTGCTTGAACCTGGAAGGCGGAGGTTGCAGTGAGCCGAGATCACGCCATTGCACTCCAGCCTGGGTGACAGAGTGAGACTCTGTCTCAAAAAAAAAAAAAACAAAAAAAAAAGGAGCCTACACAGGCCGGGTTTAGTGGCTCAGGCCTGTAATCCCTGCACTTTGGGAGGCCGAGGTGGGCAGATCACTTGAGGTCAGGAGTTCAAGACCAGATTGGCCAACACAGTGAAACCCCGTCTCTGCTAAAAATATAAAAATTACCTGGGTGTGGTGGGGCACGTTTGTAATACCAGCTACTCGGGAGGCTGAGGCAGGAGAATCACTTGAACTAGGGAGGTGGAGGCTGCAGTGAACTGAGTTCATGCCAGCATGAGTGACAGAGTGAGACTGTGTCTCAAAAAAAGAAAAAATAAAGCACACATAATAAACACTAACCTCCACTTCACTTGTTTTCCCTTAATATATGTTGGAGACCACTATATCAGTGTATAGAGATTTTCATCCTTTCCTTTTATCTACCTCATTCCTTTTTAGAGTTGCATAGTATTTTCTCATGGGGATGTATTATAGTTTCTTTCAGCCAGTCTTCTTATTTAAGAACATCTGGGATGCGTGTAGCCTTTTGCTGTGATGAACAGTATCACTGGTTCCTCTTTCCTCTCGATGTACTGTTAAGAAGTGGTACCCTGCCCCACTGCTACCTGGGAATCTGACGACTACCCTGTTTCCCCCGACTGGTTCTAGGAGTATCTTTTATTCCTTCAACGAACATTAGCTGGGCGTCTCCGGCGTGATTGGCGCTGTGCTGGGAACACAGTGGCGACAGAGACAAACCTAGTCCCTACCTTCATGGAACACACGGTCACAGACATCATAAAACAACACACAGATAAGAGTCTGATAACAACTTAGAACACACGTGACATGAAGGAACAGAGACGGACAAGAGCATTTAACAGGCGGATTTCGGGATGGAGGGTAGGAAGGAGGGCTTCGCAGAGGAAGTGACGTTGATGCCGAGACTCGAAGGATGAATGGGAGTTAGCCAAGCCGAATCGGTAAAAGGATGTTGCGGGCAGAGCGGACAACCTGTGCAAAATCCCCGAAGCGGGAAAGCGCATGGCAAGTTTAAGGAACCGAAAGGCCAGGGCAGCTGCGAGAGGTGGGGAAGAAGCAAAGAGGCCGAGTCGAAGCAGGCGAGGTCTGCGGGGCGTACGCACCCGGAGGGCCACGTTGGAACTTTGCCTCGAGGGCACTAGGGAGCTAAGGGTCCCGAGCTGGGGAAGAAACATGGGTCGCGAAAGCCACTCTTTCCCTCTCCCCACGGCGACCCCCTCCCAGCCCGCGCCCCTGCTTCTTTAGGCGCCTCCTCCCTTCGTCTCCGGGCCCAAACGTCGCCTCCCGCTCACCGCGACTCTGGCCTCCGTTCCCCTCGCGCCCCCTCAGCAGCGCCTCTTCCTAGACTCTGCCACCGCCGCCGCCATCTTCCGTTCGTCGCCGGGGACGGTGCGCACGCGCCCCACACCCAGGGCCGCCGGGAAATGGAGTCCACAGCACAGTCCGACCCCGTCCATGCCTCGTCCCGTGAGAGTGGCCTCTGCCCGCCTCCTTACTACGGCGAGCGGTCCCTTCATTTCCGGCTCTGGGGCGCTAGGCCTTCTGGGAAATGCAGTCCCTTCGGAGGCACCAGGAGGATAGGGAGCTAGAGCATTCTGGGAAATGGAGTTCTTAGTAGTGCTGAGTCCCTGGACGGCTGGCTGGTCTTGGAGAGTGGGGAGTCCGGGCAGCGAAGCTCCTGGGTCTTTGAGGGGAGGTGGTCTGTTGCCCTAGTGGGGTCTGCGGAGAGGCCCCGATCCCCTCCACCTTTGTTCTTGACTCTTTCAACAGTCTGAAGCATTTCTTTTTCTTTTGTTTTGGAGACGGAGTCTCGCTCTCTCGCCCAGGCTGGACTGCAGCGGCCCGATCTCGGCTCACTGCAAGCACCGCTTCCCAGGTTCAAACGATTCTCCTGCCTTAGCCTCTCGAATAGCTGGGATTACAGGCACGCACCATCACGCCTAGCTAGTTTTTGTAAGAGATGGGGTGTCACCCTGTTGGCCAGGCTGGTCTCAAACTCCTGACCTCAAGTGATTCGCCAGCCCGCTTCTGCCTCCCACAGTGCTGGAATTACAGGCGTGAGCCACCGCGCCCGGTCGAGTCTGAAGCATTTCTAGCCGTCGGAAGTCTCAGTCTTCCTGTCTGTCGAATGGGGATGTGATATCGGAGACCTCTTACGGGTCCTTATAGTCGCATAGTGGCCCTAGCGCTCTGATTTCCCTTTCTTCCGCGACGGTCATGCAGTGCTCTGGCTCTTCGTCCTCTCATGTCGAGATGATGAAACCCCCTGAGATAGAAAGGCTCCAGAGTTCTGCCCTCGGGGCCCTTGGTATCTGCAGCGTCTCTGCTCCCTCACTCCTGAATCACCCCCAGCTGTCGCGTCCCGGGGCTGCGGTCCCCGGCGCCTGAGGTCTGTCTCCTGGCGATCCCGCAGGGGGCGCCCCAGTCCGAGCGCGCCGCCCTCGGGGAGGCGGGAGGGGAGCCCGGGGCGGGCGAGGGCGGGGGTGTCCCGGCTATAAAGCGTGGCCGCCTCCCGCGGCGCTCGGGACAGCCGTACCCAGGGCGGTCGGACGGGCGGGCGCCGGTGGGAGCTCGGGCAGTGCCCGCGGAGAGATCCAGAGCGCTCCGTTCCCCCGGGGCCGGAGCGGGGGCGGGTGGGGGCACAAGCCCGGGGGATGCTGGGCTCGGTGAAGATGGAGGCCCATGACCTGGCCGAGTGGAGCTACTACCCAGAGGCGGGTGAGGTGTGTCCTCTTGGATGGCGGAGCGGGAAGTGGGGGGCAGGTATCGGGGTGTGGGCTCACATGGAGCAGGGACTGGTTGTGGGTTCAAATGGGGGCAAAGGCGTCTAGTTGGGCAGCCGAGGAACTGGGAACTCGGAGACCAGGTGTGGAAGTCAGGGACCCGGGACGAGGCATGGATGGGAGGGCTGTTTGGGCAGCCTCGCCGCGGCCGGGGCTTGAAAATGGAAGTCAGGAGAATTGAGCCAAGGGTCGGGTCACACCTTAAACGTGGGAGCCAGGTGTTGGGGCCCCTAAAGGCAAGGGATTTATAGGAACAAACCAAAGATAGAAATCAGAGTTCCATGGTAGGGGACAGACTGAGGGGTTTCAGGATGTGAGGTTCAAAGTTGGAGGGAAAGAAAGACTAAAAGATGGAGGAGGAGTCACCATTAAGGGAAGACTGAGGTGGGTGCTCAGGGCGAGCACACAGTGTTAAAGACCTGGGGTTCGGGGTAAGGATCAGCTGGTGATCTAAGGTAGGGTCAGAAATAGGAATTGGTGCTCAGGGGTAAGAGATGGGGGTGCTCAGAGATGAAGCTTCGTTTTGGGAGGTGAAACAACAGGTGGCTTAGGGTTGGGCATCTGAGAGCAGAAGATGTGGCCATTCGCATTGGCGGGAGAGGGGCCGATCTCCATCCCTCCCCAATCCCTATCCATGACCCTAGCAGGGACTCCCCAAATCGGAAGATAGAGAGTTTTAGATTGTGCACCTTGCCCTGCTCCCCCGCAAACCAGCAACCTCCAGCTATTGCTAAAATTCCCATCCAGTCTCACCTCAGACAAGGCTTCCCTGGAGTAGGGGGTGGGGGCATAGTCTTAATTCCCTCACCCGGACAGACAGAAAGGCCTTCCTCAAGTCTGACCCCCATTCCTCTTGCTGCAACAACCCCTACACCTTAGCTACCTCACTCTATAATCAACGTTGTGAGGTTGTGGGGGCTGGGGGTTGGGGTCTCAGTCTGAGAATTATGGGGGTCTGGACACTTGGACTTCTAACCTGGAAGGGGACTGTGGACTTGAGATGGGGTGTAGGGCAGGAATGACTGGGTTCTCCAAGGAGTCAAGATCTGGTGGCTGTGGGGTCCCCAGCGTGCCTGCGTCTTGAGTCTGGGGCTTGAAACTGTAGGGTGGGACTCCTGGATCCCCAGGCCTTCAGGGCTTGGCAGGGTGCCTGGGAGGGGCCAGTCCTGGGTTTGGGGAGGTGTGAGGTGCACGTGGGGTGAGGCAGGGCCAACTGGGGAAGGGATTGGGAGTGTTGAGAGGTGGAGGCAGGGTGACTGACTGGAGGTATCAGTTGTGAGATGGGGAAGGCAGAGACCCAGGTGGGAAATGGAGGGTTCCAGGTAGTGCGGGTGATCCCAGCTGGGCCTCTGGAGAACTCAGTCTGGGGACCTGATTTCAGGGAACCAACTACAGACCAATTGTACAAACCAACTACAGTTGTTTTGGGGGCACATCTTAAGTAAATGATGGGGGTCTAGGCAGGAAGAATTGATATTTGGGGCACAGTCTGAATAGATCCAAGTTTAGAGGACAATTTGTACGGAAATTGTGTCAGAAATTGAAGGATAGCTGGCACAGTGGCTCACACTTGTAATCCCAGCACTTTGGGACGTCAAAGTGGGAGGATCTCTTGAGCCCAGGAGTTCCAGGCCAGCCTGGGAAACGTAGGGAGACGCTGTCTTTACAAAAAAAAAATTTTTTTTAATTACCCAGGCATGCCTGTAGTCTAAGCTACTTGGTTGGGAGGCTGAGGTGGGAGGATCACTTGAGGCTGGGAGTTCGAGCTGCCGGGAGCTGTGATCGTATCACAGCACTCCAGCCTGGGTGGCAGAATGAGACCCTATCTCAAAAAATAATAATAACAGTAGCAGAGGCACAGTCTGGAGGTAATCAGCATTTCGGGGAATATTTTGGAAGAGGCAATATTTAGAGGAATGGAAATGGTTAGGTGATACTGGCTGAGGCTCTCCTGAGCCTTCCCATCAAATGAGCCCACCTCTTCCCCTTGGGTCAGAACAATGGGGAGAGAAATATCTACACTCAGCCAGCAGCTGAGAGCTGAGAGGGTCCCCAAACCACTTGTTGCCCATAGCACCCTCCCGCTCGGGTGACCCAGCTTGCTGTGTGGAAGGAACTTGGAAAGTTACCATCCCGGGATATCCCTGTTGGTCTCAGGTTCTTACACATTAGCTGGTCTAGCTGCACCCCTATTTTAGAGGTAGTAACTCTGAAGCCCCGCACGCAGAACACTGGGGTCCTGGGTTGGGTCTGGGACTAGAAACTTGGCTTCTGGCTTCACACTGCCTTCCTCTGCTCCCTGTCACACCCTTCTCCAGAGACAATAAGGAAATGAAAGAGGAGAAATTCCAGTCTCCTGGTGTGGGGGTGCAGGTCCCCCAAGGGCTTCCCCCCAATCTCAGCCCCACCCTGGCAGGGGAGATCCGGTTCAGACCCGGACACCAGGGGTTCATCCCAGCCCCGGGGCGTGGGAAAGCCTAGGGTGGATTAGAGCAGCTGGAGTGCTTGAGGTCGGACCTCAAGGAGGACTTCCGGGTGGGTGGGGAGCCAGGAAGGAGGGCCCTGGGGTCCCTATCTGTCTTACTGTTCAATACCAGAGAGCCTGACTGGGTTGGAGAAATGGGGGGTGGGGGTATAGGGGGATTTAGAAACTCTGTGGACCCCTCTAATCCATAACCTTCTCACCTCATCTCTTCTTTTTCTGGGGAGGGGACCTGAAGCCACCAACCAGGGGGAGAGATTGCATGGGGGAAGGGAGTAACTGTGGCTGCAATTTTACTGTTGCAAGACTTGGGGTGAGGAGGAATGGATTCATTGAAGGGAGGGCGGGAGGGAGATAGATAGATAGATGCTTGGATGGATGGATAGATAGATGGATAGGAAGATGGTGGCTGGGCACAGTGGCTTATGACTGTAATCCCAGCACTTTGGGAGGCCGAAGAGGATGGATCACTTGAGGTCAGGAGTTCAAGACCAGCCTGGCCAACATGGTGAAACACCGTCTCTACTAAAAATACAAAAATTAGCTGGGCGTGGTGGCGCATGCCTATAATCCCAGTTACTTGGGAGATTGAGACAGGAGAATCGCTTGAACCCTGGAGGCAGAGGTTGCAGTGAGCCAAGATGGAGTCACTGCACTCCAGCCTGGGTGACGGAGTGAGACTCTATCTCAAAAAAAAAAGACAAGAAGATGGGCTGAAGGAGGAAGAGAGGTGGGAGTTGGGGGTGGGAGGGGAGTGGGGTAGAGTCGGGTAATGAGAGAGAGTGCCTAGGAAGGGAGAAAGAGATGGAAGGCTGGAGAGAGAGACAGGCGCCAAGATGGAGGGGAAAGAAAGATGGGAGAGGACTCGGGAGGGGTGGGGGGTAGGGAGGAAGAGCAAAAGAGGTTAGGGAGGAGACAGAAGGGAAAACAATGCGGGGTGGGGAGGGAGATGGGAGAGGGGAATGTGGGTACTGGTACTGAGACAGGTAACACAAAGGCAAAAATAGCCAACAGAGATTCAAAGAGACGTGATGAAAGAGCTCCTTGGAGAGACATGAAAAGGAAAGAGCGGAGGATTTCTCCGCTGGAACTCAGACTTAGGGTTGAGTTGGTTGCCCCCTCTCCCTGATTGCCTAAGCCACCCTGGCAAGACTCATTTCTCCCCGGACCTTGTGACCTGCAGAAGCTTACAGTGGTAGGGCCAGACAAGGTGGCTCATGGCTGTAATCCCAACACTTTGGGAGGCTGAGGTGGGAGGATCACCTGAGCTCAGGAATTCGAGACTAGCCTAACCAACATGGCGAAACCCTGTCTTTATTAAAAATACAAAAATTAGCCGAGTGTTGTGGTGCCTGCCTGTAATCCCAGCTACTCAGGAGGCTGAGGCAGGAGAATCGCTTGAACCTGGGAGGCAGAGGTTGCAGTGAGCTAAGATGGCACCACAGCACTCCAGACTGGGCGATGGAGTGAGACTCTGTCTCAAAAAACCAAAAAAGGCTTACAGTGGCAGGAGACTAGGCGGTATCCAGTTAACTCACATTTGGTGGCTCTAGCCAGTGCTACATATAGCAGCATTCCCCCAACCCGCGCAGTGCCATGAGACCCCAGCTGGGCCTCAGAGGAGGCAGTGGGGAAACATCCGGATGGAGGATGGGGCAGAGAGGATGGGAGACAGTGGTTGAGAAGGGATAGGTAGATACAAACAAAGAAACAACCTTCTAGCATGCCTATGTTTTCCCGGCATGTTCTGTTCACTGTTGTGTTCCTGCTAGACTGTTAGCACCAAGAGGGCAGGCATTTCTGTCTTAGTCACTGCTTTTATTTTATTTTATGATTATTATTTTTTGAGATGGAGCCTTGCTCTGTTGCCCAGGCTGGAGTGCAGTGGCGCGATCTTGGCTCACCACAACCTCTGCCTCCTGGGTTCAAGCAATTATCCTGCCTCAGCCTCCCTGGTAGCTGGGATTGCAGGCATGTGCCACCACGTCTGGCTAATTTTGTAGTTTTAGTAGAGACAGGGTTTCTCCCTGTTGGTCAGGCTGGTCTTGAACTCCCGATCTCAAGCGATCCGCCCACCTCAGCCTCCCAAAGTGCTGGGATTACAGGCGTGAGCCACCGCACCTCACCTAGTCACTGCGTTTATAGCGTGACCTGGAACAGGTCTGGAGCCAGACTGCCTGGTTGCAGAATCCCAGTTCTACCCCCGTTCTTGCTGTGTGACCCCAACAACCTCTCTGGGCCTCAGCTAGCTCAGCGGTAAAATGGGCATCATCATAACACCTCCTCCCATAGTACGGTTGTCAAGATTAAAGGAGACCATTCTTGTGAAGTGCCTGGGACAGCACCTGGCACGGAGCAGCTAACTGATAAATATTGGTTGAATGAATGAAAGAATATACAGAGGGTTACTTTGAAAGGCATTGCAATATCTACCATGTTCTATTGACCTAGGATCCTCCTTTTTCCCCCATTTGAACATTTCCAAAAATGGGATGTATTTTACAGTCAATGGTGTCCAATGATTTTAACTGTTTTTCCCATTTGTATTAATAATATAAAGTAATGCTGCGGCTTCCAGAGAAGTCTTAGATTTGAAGATATATAGTAAATAGATAAATAATATTAGGTTGAAAAGTGATTTCTGATATTCAAACACTTTTATGTGTAAATACAGTAATATTTATTTATTTATTTATTTATTTATTTATTTTTTTGAGACAGAATCTTGCTCTGTCGCCCAGGCTGGAGTACAGTGGTGCAATCTTGGCTCACTGCAACCTCTACCTCCTGGGTTCAAGCAATTCTCCTGCCGTAGCCTCCTGAATAGCTGGGACTATAGGCACGTGCCACCATACCCTGCTGTTTTTTGTATTTTTAGTAGAGACAGGGTTTTGCCATGTTGGCCAGGCTGGTCTTGAACTCCTGATCTCAAGTGATCCGTCTGCCTCGACCTCCCCAAGTGCTGGGATTACAGGTGTCAGCCACCATGCCTGGCCTAAATACAGTAATTTTATAAGCTAAAAGATTGAAAAGAGCTACACATATATGTTAGATTGTCACAGAGTTATAATAACTGTTTTTTGTTTGTTTGTTTTTGAGACGGAGTCTCACTCTGTCGCCCAGGCTGGAGTGCAGTGGCGTGATCTCAGCTGACTGCAAGCTCCGCCTCCCGGGTTCATGCCATTCTCCTGCCTCAGCCTCCTGAGTAGCTGGGACTACAAGCGCCCGCCACCACGCCCAGCTAATTTTGTTTTTGTATTTTTAGTAGAGACTGGGTTTCACCGTGTTAGCCAGAATGGTCTCGATCTCCTGACCTCGTGATCCGCCCGCCTCGGCCTCCCAAAGTGCTGGGATGACAGGCGTGAGCCACTGCGCCTGGCCTGTAATAACTCTTTACGATTACTAAAATTGAGAACTGCTGATTTATCTAATAAACCAGCAGTTATTAAATTTTCTGGTCTCAGGACTCTGCCCCCGCTGTTGTTGTTGTTGTTATTTTGTGTGTGTGTGTGATGGAGTCTTGCTTTGTTGCCCCGGCTGGAGTACAGTGGTGAGGTCTCATCTCAGCTCACTGCAGCCTGAGACTCCTGGGCTCAAGCAATCCTCCTGCCTCAACCTCCCGAGTAGCTGGGATTACAGGCGTGTGCCACGATGCCTGGCTGATTTTTGTATTTTTGGTAGAGACAGGGTCTTCCCATGTTGCCAGGCTGGTCTTGAACTCCTGACCTCAAGTGATCCACACTCCTCAGCTCCCAAAGTCCTGGGATTACTTTGGGAGGCTGAGGCAGGAGGATTACTTGAGACCAGGAGTTTGAGAAGAGCCTGGGCAACGTGGTGAATCCCCGTCTCTACTAAAAATACAAAAAAATTAGCTGGGTGTGCAGTGCATGCCCCTAATTCCAGCCACTTGGGAGGCTGAGACATAATAGCTTGAACTTGGGAGGTGAAGGTTGCAGTGAGCCAAGATTGAACCACTGCACTCCAGCCTGGGCAACAGAGTGAGACTCTGTCTCTAAATAAATAAATAATCCCGGTGTAGTGATGCCTGCCTGTAATCCCAGCTACTTAGGTGGCTGAGGCAGGAGGATCACTTGAGCCCCAGAGTTTGAGGCTATAGTGAGCTGTGACTGAACCACTGCACTTCAGCCTGAGTGACAGAGTGAGACCCTGTGGGAAAAAATTATTGAGGAGCCCTAACAGTTTCTGTTGATGTGGGTTATGTCTGTCTACATTTACTGTATTTAAAATTAAAACTGAGAAATGTTAAAATCATGTATTAATTCACTTAAAAATAGCAATCATTTGTTAGTGTAAAAGCATTTCTATTAAAAGAACCAAATTTCAAAAAATTTAGTCAAAAGAGTGGCACTGTTTTCCATTTTTGCAAATCAAGTTTGGCCCAGTGGAAGACAGCTAGATTCTCCTGTCTGCTTCTGTATTCTCTCTGTTGAAATATCAACACCCTCTGGAAAACTCCACTGTACACTTCATGAGAAAGAGAGTGAAAAGGGCTAATAATAATTTAGGATTGTGGGCATGGTGGCTTACGCCTGTAATCTCAGCACTTTGGGGATGCCGAGGTGGGTGGATCACGAGGTCAGGAGTTCAAGACCAGACTGGCCAACATGGAGAAACCCCGTCTCTGCTAAAAATACAAAAAAAAAAAAAAAAAAAAAAAACAGGCCGGGCGCGGTGGCTCAAGCCTGTAATCCCAGCACTTTGGGAGGCCGAGGCGGGCGGATCACGAGGTCAGGAGATCGAGACCATCCTGGCTAACCTGGTGAAACCCTGTCTCTACTAAAAAATACAAAAAACTAGCCGGGCGAGGTGGCGGGCGCCTGTAGTCCCAGCTGCTCGGGAGGCTGAGGCAGGAGAATGGCGTGAACCCGGGAGGCGGAGCTTGCAGTGAGCTGAGATCCGGCCACTGCACTCCAGCTTGGGCGACAGAGCGAGACTCCGTCTCCAGAAAAAAAAGCTGGCGTGGTGGCAGACACCTGTAATCCCAGCTGCTCTGGGGGGGAGGCAGGAGAATCAGTTGAGCCCAGGAGGTGGAGGTTGCACTGAGGCGAGATCGTGCCACTGCACTCCAGCCTGGATGACACAGCAAGACTCTGCCTCGAAAAAAAAAATACTATTATTTTGAAAATAGTGGACATCCTCAAAGGGTTTCAGAGACCCCCCTGGGTGTCCCAAACCCTGGAGAATCACTTAAAGGATGACCTTGAGTGTATGGGAGCCTGGTGGGTGGGAAGGTGGGGGACAGAAAGGGCATGTCTAGGGAGTGAGGGGAGACCTTTAGAGGCCGCATTCTACGGATAGAGGTGATGATGGAAGGGATTTGTGGAGGATGCAAGATGGACGACAGACGGACGTGCGGTGGGTCCTGGGATCCTTCGCTGACCAGCAGAGTGGAGGCCCACTGACCCCTTTCATCTTTCCCTCTAGGTCTACTCTCCGGTGACCCCAGTTCCCACCATGGCCCCCCTCAACTCCTACATGACCCTGAACCCTCTAAGCTCTCCCTATCCCCCTGGGGGGCTCCCTGCCTCCCCACTGCCCTCAGGACCCCTGGCACCCCCAGCACCTGCAGCATCCCTGGGGCCCACCTTCCCAGGCCTGGGTGCCAGTGGTGGCAGCAGCAGCTCAGGGTATGGGGCCCCGGGTCCTGGGCTGGTGCACGGGAAGGAGATGCCGAAGGGGTATCGGCGGCCCCTGGCACACGCCAAGCCACCGTATTCCTACATCTCGCTCATCACCATGGCCATCCAGCAGGCACCGGGCAAGATGCTGACCTTGAGTGAAATCTACCAGTGGATCATGGACCTCTTCCCTTACTACCGGGAGAATCAGCAGCGCTGGCAGAACTCCATTCGCCACTCGCTGTCTTTCAACGACTGCTTCGTCAAGGTGGCGCGCTCCCCAGACAAGCCTGGCAAGGGCTCCTACTGGGCCCTGCACCCCAGCTCAGGGAACATGTTTGAGAACGGCTGCTACCTGCGCCGCCAGAAGCGCTTCAAGCTGGAGGAGAAGGTGAAGAAAGGGGGCAGTGGAGCTGCTACCACCGCTAGGAACGGGACAGGGTCTGCTGCCTCGACCACCACCCCCGTGGCCACAGTCACCTCCCCGCCCCAGCCCCCGCCTCCGGCCCCCGAGCCTGAGGCCCAGGGTGGGGAAGATGTGGGGGCTCTGGACTGTGGCTCACCCCCTTCCTCCACACCCTATTTCACTGGCCTGGAGCTCCCAGGGGAGCTGAAGCTAGACGCGCCCTACAACTTCAACCACCCTTTCTCCATCAACAACCTGATGTCAGAACAGACACCAGCGCCTCCCAAACTGGACGTGGGGTTTGGGGGCTACGGGGCTGAGGGTGGGGAGGCCGGAGTCTACTACCAGGGCCTTTATTCCCGCTCTCTGCTTAATGCATCCTAGCATTCCCATCCAGGGGCTGGGAATATGGTGGTGGGTATGGCTGGAGCTCACACCACAAAGCTCTTGGGGCCTGATCACTTCTGGTGACACTTCGCTTGTCCCGTTGGTTGACATCTGGGTGGGTCTATTACTTACTGTGACAACTGCTGTCTCAGTGAGCATGGTGTTGATCCATTGGGTACTGTGATAACCACCATGGATACATTTTGGTGGCCCACTGGATACTGTGAGGACTGCTACATTAATGCTATTGGCTGATCCACTGCATGGTTTGATAGCCACCATCTTGGTTGGCCCTTTGGGTGTGATGGTGATAGCATTTCCGTGACATCTTTTTTGGCCCCCCATTAGGTGCTGTGCTCACTTCTTTTTTGGTGTACTTCTTGGCACAGTAGGTGCCAAGTTGGCCACCATTCTGTGTAACACCTTTTGTGGCCCATTGGGTGCTTTGATGGACATCATACTGGGTAGGTGACAACGTCAGTGGGCCACCATGGGCCATGATGGCTGCTGCAGCCCCGTGTTGGCCATGTCATCACCATTCTCTTTGGCATGGGTTGGGTAGGGGATGGAGGTAAGAATACTCCTTGGTTTTCTCTGAAGCCCACCCTTTTCCCCAGCTCTGGTCCAGGAGAAACCGGAAAAGGCTGGTTAGGGTATGGGGAATTTCTACTGAAGTCTGATTCTTGCCCGGGAAGCGGGGTACTGGCTGTGTTTAATCATTAAAGGCACCATGTCTGCCTCTTACTGAGTCTCTTTTCCTTGGCCAGTGGGCCCTGTGGGGCTTGAACACCTGAATTCGTGCTCCTCTGTCCCTTCTGCTTCCTGCCCCCAAGAGCTGGCTGCCTCTGGGGGAGGAGTTGGGGGAGGCATCGACCTGACCTTTGGCTCTTTGCTGTCCCTGACCCCGAGGACAGTTTGCTCACAGATAGCAGCCCCCGCAGCAGTGGGGCCAGAGCAGCAGGGGGAGGTGGCTCTGCAGTGACCAAGGCCATCTCCCCACCCCCACCTCCCAGACAGACACACAGACCTCTACCTCTGACGCTCTGGAAGCCTAACGGCCAAATAATCTTTGACTAAGCTGGGGAGGAGGAAAAAGGACAGATGAGATGTCAACTCAATGACTGGAGATCGTGCACGTGTTGGAGTTGATCTGCGTGTGTGTGTGCGTGTGTGTCATAGGATAGCACTATGCCTCCTGGGGTCCTCATGGTCTACCGCAGGGTGTTGTCTGTTGTTGGTATCCCTTGATTGTGTGGGTTTGTGTGTCTGTTCATACCCTGGTTATGTGCTTACTTGCCCCGGGTAGTTGGGAATATCAGACTCTTGTGGATGTATTTTATTTTATTTTTTTGAGACGGGGTCTCCTTCTGTTGCCCAGGCTGGAGTGTGTAGCACAGTCTCGGCTCACGGGAACCTCCGCCTCCTGAGTTCAAGTGATTCTCTTGCCTCAGCCTCCCAAGCAGCTGGGATTACAGGTGCCCGCCACAACACCTGGCTAATTTTTGTATTTTTAGTAGAGACATGGTTTCACCATGTTGACCAGGCTGGTCTCAAACTCCTGACCTCAAGTGATCCACCCACCTCAGGCTTCCAAAGTGCTGGGATTCCAGGTGTAAGCCGCCATGCCCTGCCTTTTGTGTATGTCTTTATCGTGTTGTGTGTGTAGTTCTCTGTGTACACCTATCCCTGGGTCCCTCTGGGTCTCACACTGTTACGTGTATATCTGTATGTCTGTATGTCACTCTCTGCCTAACTCACTGCCTCAGAGAGTGTGTGTGTGGGACAACATGCATATGGCAGGGCTGGCTGTTCTTGTGTGTTCTGTATCTCTGTGAGTCCATGCATGTCTGCATGCTTAAAAGAAAACATGTAGTCTGGGTGTGGTGGCTTATGCCTGTAACCCCAGCACTTTGGGAAGTTGAGGTGGGCGGGTCACTTGAGGTCAGGAGTTCGAGACCAGCTTGGCCAACATGGTGATGTTGGCCTAAAAATACTCTACTAAAATACAATAATTAGGCCGGGCATGGTGGCTTACGCCTGTAGTCCCAGCTACTCAGGAGGCTGAGGCAGGAGAATTGCTTGAACCCAGGAGGCAGAGGTTGCAGTGAACTGAAGGTTGCAGTGAGCCGAGATTGCAACGCTGCACTCCAACCTAGGCGACAGAGCAAGACTGTCTCAAAGGAAAAAAAAAAGAGAGAGAAAGCATGTGTGTTTGTGTGTGTCTGATGGCCACCTTTGCTGTGTACTTGTCACTGTTGCATTTGCATGTGAACATGTGTGGAGAGTAGGCTGGCCTGGTGTCTGTCACTTGCAGGAGGGTGTGTGTGGAAGGAGCTACGTCCTCCTTCAGCCACTGTGAGCCTCTGGGTTTGAGATCTGGGTGTCTGTCCCCCAGGTCTCTCCTGTGACTCTGAGTCAGCCTGTCTGTTGCTCAGATTGGCTGTCCCGGAAACATAACTGTGCACCTTCCACCTCTCCTTTCAGAATGGAAACTGAGGCCCAGATGGGATGAGACTGGGCTAAGGTCATTCAGCGGGGCTGGAGTGGGTGGGCAAGGTTGATCTGATTATGTCTTTTCCTTATCTGTCATCTGCCTTTCCTGGTTGCTGGCTCTCTGGTTGCTCATTCATTTATTCAGTCAGCCAGCCAGCCATTTAGTCATTTGAAGACCAAAGACTGCCTAATCCACCTGTATGTGTGTGTGTGTGTGTGCGTGTGCACGCATGCACACTGGTGTGATATGTCTTTCGGTTTCCGTGAGTCCATCTTTCTCCTTGTCTCTTAGTGTCCTTTTTTTCCTCTTTTTCTTTCCCTCCCTTCCTCCTTCCTTTCTTCCTTCTTTCTTTTTTTTTTTCGACAGGGTCTTGCTCTATCACCCATACTGGAGTGCAGTGGCATAATCACAGCTCACTGCAGCGTCGACTTCCGGGCTCAAGCAATTCTCCCTCCTCAGCCTCTCGAGTAGCTAGGACTACAGGTGCACACCACCACGCCTGGTTAATTTTTAAATTTTTTATAGAGAAGGGGTCTCCCTGTGTTGCTCGGGCTACTCTTGAACTCCTGGCCTCAAGTGATCCTTCTGCCTCAGCCTCCCAAAGTGCTGAGATTACAGACATGAGCCACCGTGCCTGGCCAGTGTCATTTCTTTCTGTATCAATCTGTCCCTGACCCTCTTTCTGTGCTTTTATCTGTTATCTGTGTCTCTTAGTTTCACTGAGTTGCTGGTGCTGTCTCTGTGTATCTCTCCTATGGCTCACTTCATTCTCTCTCTCTCTCTCTCCCCCCCCCCCCCCCCACCCCGCCGCGCACTGCCCCTTTTCTCTCTACTGCTTTGACTTGCCCCCACCCTTCCCCTGGGTCTCTGGGTTTCTCCCTCCTATCAGAGTGACTCTTTCCTGGGGTCCGTCTCCCCCTACTCCTTTCCTGGATCTCTGGTCTCTCTTTCTCTGGCCTCCATCCCTCTCCCAGCTCCCTGGGTTTCCGCCTCTACCTGCCACCTCGCAGGCCAGGCCCTCTATTCCTGTCGCTGCGCCCCGCCTTGCCGGCTGCGTGTCACCCCCGCCCCCTGCCGCGCTGGCTCCCCGTCCGTCCCACCAGCCTCGCTGTCCTGGGCAGGCCGGGGAATTCCTCCCGGTTCCTGGAAAAAACAACTGGGGCCGAGAGAAAGGCCCTCAGTCTCCCCAGGCACCCGCCCCCCTCCCTCAGGCCTGGGGGTCTCTCCCAGAGTCCGCCAGCCCGAGGCAGGAAGCCCTGCGGTTTCTGGCTTCTCCCAGGCGGCCTCCGGATCTGGCCCCCGCCCCCCGGCCAACAGCCCAAATATTATTCCGCGGGAGGAGTCGGTGGTGGCGGGAGGAGGCCCTGGCTGAAAGAGGCTTTCAGGGCGGCCAGGCCTGGGGCTTCCTGTCCCCAGGCTCGGGCCTCAGGCCGCCCCAGTGGGGACCTCAGGTGGCCGGAGGGGCGGGGTGTTGTTGTAGGGTCCTCGGGGGAGGGTGGGGCCATCCATCGGGGTGTCTGGTGGCCACCAGCTCTGTTGGCGTGGGCAGGTGTGACCCCCACCCCAGGGACAGCCGGCTGATGTCCAGCGTGGAAAAGTACCATGGTCAGACATGGGACGCATGGACAGACACGGGACGCCACGCATCAGGGATGTGGGGTGGCCATGGGGACACAGGCGGCCCTGGGCTGTGGGCCTAAGGTGACATGGTCCAGGGGAGGGGCCTGTGGGTAGGGGCAGAGGCTGGGGCAGGGTCCCAGCTGTGAGCAGAGGGCTGTCAGCATTAGGAGGCATGAGATGATGATGATGATGATGATGATGGTGATGGTGATGATGGTGATTATGATAATTAAAAGCTCTTAGGGCTTCCCACGAGTCAGGAATTGTGTTAGCACCTTACAGAACTGATGGGCTGCATCCCTTCTGCTCCCCCCAACTTTACTGTTGAATGAAACCGAGGCACAGAGAGGTGAAGTAACTTGCACAGATAATGAGTGGGGTGCTAGGGCATGAACCCAGGCAGTCTGGGCCCAGAGTCATTGCCCCTAAGCACCCCGCTGTTCTGCAGGATGGGAGGGACAGCAGCAGCGCAGTGTAGTCCTGGGGTCCCAAGCCCTCCCCGGCAGGCACCCCCATTCTCCGCCATAGCCTGCCGTATGGGAGGAGGTGGATTCCCAGAAGCCACATACTCACTGGTGACCAGGCAGTCACAGCTACGCAGGACATGTGTGTCTAAGTGGCTTGTCACTGGGCTTTATTCGCGTGTCTTGCTGTCAGCGTCTCGATGTCACTGTTTCTGTGGGCTTGTGTGTTACTCCATGATGTGTCTCTGTTCAGCGCATGAGTGTGTGTGCTTGGATGCCTCTGTGTTGGTGTCCATTGCTGGGTTTGTGTTGGTGTCACTGACTGTCTCACCGTGTACACGTGTAGGTGACTGTTCTGTCATTGTCTTCTGTGTGGCTGTCACCACGTTCTCTGTGTCTGTTCATTGCTGTGTGCTTTGTTACTGTGCCTCTGTGCCTGACAACACGTTTGCCTGTCATTGTGTTTTCCGTGAGCATGCAGCATGCCTCAGTGTGTCTGTCACTGTGTCTGTGACAGGGTGTCTTAGGGACTGTTTACGTCTCCATCACTCTAGACCTGTCACTGTGGCTCTGTCTATATCTGTCACTGTGTGTCACTGTGTCTGTCCCTCTGTGTGTCACCATCTACCCAGGTGTCACTGTGCATGTGTTACTCATTGCCCAGGCCACAGGTGGGTGTGTCGGGCCCACTGGTGCCAGGACTGTGGCCCAGCCCATCCCAGCCTTGCTGACCGTGGGCCAGGCTGGGCGCCTATTTGTAATCCTGCCCCAGGTAAACACCAAGATCCGGAACCCAAGGGCCACCTCCCTCACCTCCGCTCCTGCCCCTCAGCCTGTTCTGGGCTGGACCAGGGCCCTGCAGACAGTGTGCCACAGACTGGAAATGTGCCGTGACCCTCCCCCTCCCCCTGGGCACCAGCCTCCCCAAGCCTTCAGCCTCGACTCTCTGTCTGTCTGTCTGCTTCTCTCTCTCTCACTGCATGTCCATTTCTCTGTTTCTTTGTGTCCCTGCTTCCTCTCACCTGGGCTTCTCTATGGCTCTGCCTCTCTCTGGAATGACCGTTGTCTTCATTCTGTCACTGTCCCTCTCCCTGTGACTTTTTCTGTCTCTCTGCAGAGAAGTTCCATTTCTCTGGATGTTCGGCTGTTGTGTCTCCATTTAAGTCCGCCTGCTTCCTGACACTTGCTTTCTATCTAGTGCTGGCACAGTCTCTGCAAGTCTCTTTCTGTCCTACTTTGTAAGTTTCTCCCTCTCCTTCTCTCTGTCCACCGTCTCTCTGCCTGAGCCTCTTAGTCTTGGGCACTATCTCTGTAGGTCTCTGAGCCCCCAGCCCCCACAAGGGCCGACTGCCATGCCTGGACCCTTAGGGGAGTATGTGGCCCCCAGCCTCCCCCCACCAGCATGCTGGTATATATATATAAACGTATATGTGCGTATTATTTATATCTGTACCCGGGCAGGAGGGGAAGACACTGGGGCCTTTGTGTAGCCGCAGCCCGCCCGCCCGCCACTCTTCTCCCTTCGTCCCTGCCACCCGCCTGCCTCCACTCCCCCTGCACAGAAAGGTTCCTGTGGGGCCTGCCAGCTTCCTCTGCCTGAGGTGTGAGTGGGCACGCCACGGGTGAGGCGGGCAGGAGGGCCTGGGGGTTTTTTCCAGCTCTAGGAAGCTTTCCGGGTGGGGAGGGTTCTGGAAGGAATGGGAGTTCTCAGCAGGGCTGCCGTAGGTCTGTGTGGACCTGCTGTCCCCGAGTGTCCCTGGGCCCTGAGCTGGCCTCTCCCTGGGGGTCTCTGAGCCCGTCTGTCCATCTAGATGCCATTCTGATGTTTTCTCTGGTGGTTTGGGGTCTCACTCACGCATGCACACAAAGTCATCGGGCATTTGTGCTGGGCTCCGTGTTGAGAATACAGAGATAAATGTCGGTCCCAGTGGGTTCTATGCCATTTCTGTCTCATTTGCTCCATCCCTTTACCCCCTGCTTGAAAGCTCCCACCTGTTCCCATTAAAACAAAATTCAGGCCAGGTGCAGTGACTCATGCCTGCAATCCCAGCACTTTGGGAGGCTAAGGCAGGCAGATCACTTGAGGTCAGGAGTTCTAGACCAGCCTGCCTAACATGGTGAAATCCCATCTCTACTAAAAATACAAACATTAGCCAGGTGTGGTGGTGGGCACCTGTAATCCCAGCTACTCAGGAGGCTGAATCAGGAGAATGGCTTGAACCCTGGAGGCGGAGGTCGCAGTGAGCTGAGATCGTGTCACTGCGCTCCAGCCTGGGCGACAGAGAGCAAGACTCTGTCCCAAAAAATACAAAAAACAAAATGCAAAGTCCTTATCACAGTGTACAGTCCTCTTACTGCTCCCCCACCATCCCTCTGATTCAATTTCCTACTACTCTCCCCCAGCACTGGTCACCTGGTTGCTTCTGGGACAAACCAAGCAGACTCCCACAGCAGGACCTTTGCAGGTGCTATTTACACAGATTTCTGCTGGCTCACTCCCTCCCCTCCTTCAGTTCTTAGTGTCACATGCTCAGTGGGCTCTTCCCTACATCCCTTTCTAAAATAGCAACCCCGGCTGGGCATGTTATCTCATGCTTATAATCCCAGCACTTTGGGAGGCTGAAGCAGACAGATCACATGAGGTCAGGAGTTTGAGATCAACCTGGCCAACATGGTCAAACCCCATCTCTAATAAAAATACAAAAATTAGCCAGGCATGGTGTTGCGTGCCTCTAGTCTCAGCGACCTGGGAGGCTGAGGCAGGAGGATCGCTTGAACCCGGGAGGTGGAGGCTGCAGTGAGCTGGAATCACACGACTGCACTCCAACCTGGGTGACAGAGTGAGACTATGTCTCAAAATAAATAAATACATAATAAAATAAAATAGCAACCCGAGGTGTGAACCTGTAATCCCAGCACTTTGGGAGGCTGAGGCAGGCAGATCGTTTGAGCTCAGGAGTTTGAGACCAGCTTGGCCAACATGGTGAAACCCCATCTCCATTAAGATAAAAAAAGAAAGTAAAATAGCAACTCCCATCACTATCTCCTTTCCCTGGTTTATTTTTTCTTCTTAGGACTGACCACTCTATGGCTGTCTTTTTTTTTTTTTTTTGAGATGGAGTCTTGCTCTGTCACCAGGCTGGAGTGCAGTGGTGTGATCTCAGCTCACTGCAACCTCTGCCTCCTGGGTTCAAGCGATTCCCCTGCCTCAGCCTCCCGAGTAGCTGGGGCTATAGGCGTGCACCACCATGCTCGGCTAATTTTTTGTATTTTAGTAGAGACGGGATTTCACCATGTTGGCCAGTCTGGTCTCAAACCCCTGACCTCAGGTGATCTGCCCGCCTCGGCCTCCCAAAGTGCTGGGATTACAGGCGTGAGCCACCGCGCCCGGCCGGCTGTCATATTTTATTGTCCTGTTTGCATCTCTCACCTGAATGCCAGCTCCATGAGAGCAGGGGCTGGATTCTGTTTCCTGTTCCATCCACATTATCTCCCCCAGTGCTTGTCACATGGTGGATGCTGAATAAACACTTGTTGAGGAAGAGAAGCAGCCCATTAATCTATCCATCCCTTAAGCTGACCCTGTGCTGGGTGATGCTGGGGATGCAGTGGTGATCAAGACAGCCCTGGCCTTGCCCTTCTGGGGCTCACAGTCGGCTTGCTAGACAGCAACACTCCAGAATGGACAGGGCTGGGACTGGGGGAGCACAGAGGGATATGTGGGGTACGGAAATGGCACCTGACGCAGCCTGGGGGTCAGGGTGGGCTTCCTGGAGGAGGTGCCTTGACTGGGGATCAAATGACCCAAACAGATAGAATCTTGCAGTTCCTCCCGTTCCCTGCCTGTCTCACAGAACGTTTGAGTTTGAGGATGTCATCACTCTAGTTCACACCTGTGCCTTTTCCTGATTTCAGTCTTTCTCACCTCTCCTTTTTTTTTTCTTTTTTCTTTTTTTTTGAGACGGAGTCTCGCTGTGTCGCCCAGGCTGGAGTGCAGTGGCCGGATCTCAGCTCACTGCAAGCTCCGCCTCCCGGGTTTACGCCATTCTCCTGCCTCAGCCTCCCGAGTAGCTGGGGCTACAGGCGCCCGCCGCCTCACCCGGCTAGTTTTTTGTATTATTTAGTAGAGACGGGGTTTCACCGTATTAGCCAGGATGGTCTCCATCTCCTGACCTCGTGATCCGCCCGTCTTGGCCTCCCAAAGTGCTGGGATTACAGGCTTGAGCCACCGCGCCCAGCCTTTTTTTCTCATCTCTTCTTTATTGCCTTCTCTCTGCATCTCAGTCTCCCCTCTTTTGCGTCTGTGTTGTTGGCATCTCATCTGTTATCTCAGTCTGGCTCAATCTATCAGAATATTGTCCATTTCCTTTTCTTTTCTGTCTCTCCTTCTCTGCGTCTGCTTCATCTCTGAGGTTCTCTCGAGTCTCTCCCTGTCTCGCTGGGTCTCCGGCTCCTGTGTCTCCTTGTCTCTTTCAGTGAGCTGGTCTCTGCATCTCTCCCTCCCCACCTCTGTTGTCTCCCATCATTCCCTGAGTGTCTCTCTGTGTTTCCCGTTTGCCGCGAAGTCTCTGCACCTGCTCCCTGATTCCCAAATAAATCCAGAACCCCTCCACCCTGGCCCCACCCTGGCACTGGGGGAAGGGGGGCTGATCCAGCCCCCACACCCACACAGGTCAGGCCTTCTGCTCTGTTAATGGTTAACTCAACCTCTATCTAGAATACACACCAGCCAGGCTGGGGGTGACTCCCCTGCCCCCCACCCACTTACCAGCTGTTCTTAAAGGACCAGGTGTCCTCCACAGCAATTTAGCTCCCACTGCAGCATAGGAGCCAGGTGTCTAGAGGCCTCCAGCTCTAAAGATTTGGGGATGGGTGAGATACCCAGCACTTGGGTCTGCAGAGCTGGGTCCGGGGAAGCCAGAGGCTTGCCTGGAAGGGGAGCCCCGGCACAGAGCTCCATCCAGGTCTCTCTTGCCCCGGGCTTATCACCTGGTGTATTTAATCAGGGGTGGTTTTCCCAGCCCTGCCCTGAGCCCAGGCTGGCAGTGCCAGGGGTGGCAGAACGCCTGAGAGCTGATGGCTGGGGGGTGAGGAAGGATGGGACCCCTCAGTCCAAGAACAGAGGGTCTTCCAGATGCGAAAGTTGAAGCCCTAGGGATCCCTAATATCTGGGAGTTAGGACATGTAGGTATGCAAGTATGGGTGGGACCCCTGCGTAACCGGGCTGATGGGGCAGGACTTTAGGGGCCTCCAGATTTAGGTGATGGGAACCCTGGGTTCCCAAGGGGATCTGGGGACAACTTCGGGTCCCAGAGCTGTCTGACAGTGCTGGGTGGTGGTAGGACAATCATTCCCTATCTCGGTCCATCCGCGGGCCTTTGAGCCCCGCATTCCCCCTTCCCAGAATCTCTCCACCTCTGCTTGGCCGGGGAGGCCGCAGGGGTGGGGGCTGGGCTCTTGGGGCCGCCCCCTCCCCTTAACCCCTGCTTTGCCGCAGCCCGCTCAGGCCCCGCCCCGTGACGCCAGCGAGCAGGAAGTCCTGGTTAATGATCAGCCACCCGGACAGGTGCGGGACAAGCCCGCGAACATCAGAGGCAGCCGCGGGGCGAGTGCCTTTCGCTCTGCTCTCTAGGGTGGCTGCCGAAGGGGCTTGTCTCCCTTCACGAGGGCGAGGAGTCCAGTTGGGGCTTCCCAGACGTCCGCCTCTGGGGCACCACTAGAGGCGAGAAGTAGCCAAGTTGTTTCTAGGCATCCTGTTAGTTTACCCCGTGGAGGTAAATTTCCTCTTTCCTCAGGTAGTCCCTCTAGCAGTCTACCCTAAATTCTCCCTTCTACTCAGCAAGAACCCCCTGCCCGTTTCTTCTAGGAAACCTCCCACTGCCTCTTTCCCCTCCCCACGTAGGCGCTGAGTCCTCCGCCTTTCAGGTAGATAGGGGATGCGCCAGCTACAGAAGGGTAATCTACTCCCGAGACTATCTGTGGCTCCCCTGCAGGAGACATCCCCTCTCTGAGCCTCAGTTCTTTCATCTGGAAAACGGGCCGATGGCTAAAACGTGACCAGCGGGTCGCACTTGCTGAAGGTCGGCCGGCGGGACCGCCTGGGTGCAGGGCGCCACCTGGAGGCTACCGCGCAACGTCCTCGCCCTCGCAGGACTAGTTCAGTCCCACAGGGGGCGCAGCATCTCACACAACCAAGGGACTAAGAAGAAGAAGAAGAAGAAAAAAACCATCTTTCGGTTTATTGAAGGAGCAGAAGGGGGCGGGAGAGGGGGGGCAATAAAATGCTTTTGCCTCGTTTATAAAGAGCGAATTTTCAGGAGGTCCCTTCTCAAGGAGGAGGGGGGCACCTCTCCCCCAACTACAAGCAGCAGCAAAGCCAAGCCAAGGACAGAGGGAAACTGGAGGGGCCAAGGGACCCCAAACATCCCCTCGGACAGGAGCCACAAGCTTTCTCCCCCCACCCACAATGCATCTACCCCAGGGGACCCATCTGGGTGGAGGAAGGGAGTATGTACACAGATAGGGGTGGCACTGGGCGGGTCGGGGAGGGAATAATTTATCCGCGTCAGCGGTGGGTGGCAAAAGGGCAGAGGGCAGTAGCCTGGAGGCAGTGGTAGCCTAGGGGTCCCGTTCTTTCTTAACCTTGATGTCTCCAGCAAGGATGGTGGCGATTTCGCCCTGCATGAAGGCCCAGGGCACGGAGGAGCCGACCAGCGGGCACTTGTCTCCGCTCGGGCAGTATACCTCCCCGGCTGGGCCCTGCGCCTTGATGAACTCCCGGGAGCAGGGAAAGCAGAACTTGTGTCCGGGCACCGAGGGGCACTGGACGAAGTGGGTGTCTTCTAGCCGCTCCCTGCACAGGGTACAGCACAGGGGAGCCCCAGGGGTCGCCCCAGTGCCGCCGCCACCCCCGCTGACAGCTTCGGCCCCCGCTGTGGGACTGACTTCTGCTTCACCGTTGCGGGCCACAAGGCGATGCTGGGTTGGCGGCTGGGCAGTGGAGGAGGCTGCAGGGCTGGCGCCCCCGGGACGCACAGGCCCTCCACCTCCGCCAGGGTCCTTGGGTGAGTGGCCCAGGGCTTCGGCCACATTCTTCAGGGCGGCAATGGGCGAGGGGACACCAGGGGTCTCAGCGGAGTACGGGCCACCAGGTGCCACCCAGTGCCGTTGTTGCTGCTCCTCGGTGGTCATCTTCCCAGCCGCCTCGCCCTCCGGCTCGGGAGATGCCTTGCGACGGCGCGGCGTGGGCGCCAGGTTCCGGGATGGGGCTCGCGGTGGTGGGCCACAGAGAGCCGCAGGGGCGGGCTCTGGGTACTGCTGGGGCAGGGCCTCCGCGGGAGCTGGCTCGCGAAAGCTGCGGACGCCGTCGGTAAGCAGCTCGCCCAGCTGCCGCCATTCTCCTGAGCCATGCCGGCGTTCATATTCGAGGTACTTGAAGCCCGAAGAAGCCAGTGCCTTGCCCGGCTCCCGCAGAGCATCGTGGAACATCTGGCGAGCCACCGCCAGGACGCCGGCATACACATTGCCCGAACCACAGGGGTATTCGGTGAAGAGCTTCAGCTCGAACTCGTATCCTGGAGGACGGGCAGTAGCATCGAAGGCGAACACTCGCCCCACCAGCCCGTGATCCTTCTTGAAGCGCACATTGAACGGGGCGCAGGCGGACAGCGCCAGTAGCTGTTCCCGCACTGCTTTGGGGCGCCCGTGCCATTCCTCTGCCCGGCCCCGCATGGCCTCGTTCAGTTCTGCCAGACAGTCCGCATTCCTCTGCTGCTTCTCTTTCTCGAAATCGGAGCCGAAGAGGGGACGGGCAGGACTCAAGCCGGGTGCCAGCGTCAGGCCTCGGCTTCCCAGGCCAGACACTGCAGCTGCCAGCAGCCCAGGGGGCATCAAGCCAGGCATAGAGCCAAGCAAGGCCCTTCGCGCCCCCTCAGCCACGGCCTCCTCACGGCCCAGCCCATTGGCCAGGCGGGACCCCAGAGTGTACTCCAGGGCGGGCGAGGGCAGGGGGAGGCGGCCCGATGATGTGGCCCTGTCATAGCGGTCCTGGCCCGAGACGCCGCCGCCGGTCCCTGATGGCTGGGGCTGGGCCTGCGGGGGCGGCAGCTGGGGCCCCTGTGCGGCGGCCGCAGCCAGGTCCTTGGTGGCCGGGTGCTTAAGGGCCGGGGGCCCGGGCGAGCGGCCCTCGGGAAGCACGTGGCTGCGCTTGAGCTGGCGGGCAGCATCGATGAGCAGTTCGATGCGGTCCGCGCCCTCGAAGTTCACGCAGCCGCGGCACACGGCCTCGCTGAAGTCCCACACCATGGCCCACGGCATCTTCGGCAGGTCGCACAGGTAGCACCACTGGCGGCGGGACGCCTGCACAGACGCCATGGCCCCAGTCCGCGCGCCGCCCGGCTCCCGCGTTCCACCGGCCGCCGACGTGCGATCCGCGCCGCCGACGTTCGATCCGCGTCCCCGGGACAGCGCGAGCCACGGTCGGGCCTCCGGCTCGGCCTCCCTGCCGGATCCAGGCCCGGCCCCCCTTCCCCGCCCCCTGGGCCCTAAGCCTTTCTGCTCACTCCCGCCTCCCTCGCAAAGGCAGGCTGAGGCACGTCGGCGCCCCCGCCCGGTCCGGGCTCCGAGCCGAGGCGCACAGCTCGGGCCCCACGATGGGCCGCGAGCGCAGCCGCCTCAAGCTCCCGCCGCTCTCGCCGCCGCCGCTGCAACGGCCGCCACCGCCTCCACCTCCTTCTTCTGCCCCAGAGGCCGCTTCGCAGGGAAAGTTACATAACGCGCCAGCAAAGCCTTCTGGGAAACGTAGTCCCGCCGGGGCCGGCTCTTAAAGGGAACGGCGGGCAAAGGCGGGCTGGGGCGGGGAGGGGGGTCGTCGCCTCTCCTCGCGCAGCCCTTATAACCGTCTCCGCGGGGCCGGAGTTCCGCGCGCCGCAAGATGCTGGGACACAAAGGTGGGAGGCGAGTTTGCAATACGAATGATCAGAGCTACTCCGGATTCAGAAATTTTGGGGGTGGGTGGACAGGCTTCCGGGCTTCCAACTTCTACTCCGATTTGTTGTGCAGCTTTGGGCAAAATGTCTTGCCCTCTCTGAACCTCAGTTTCCCCGCCCAGCAAAGGTGGGCCAATGACGGATTAGGAAGGTAGCAGCTTCTGGGGCGGGGCAGAGAAGCCCTGATTGGCTTCAGAGCAGGGAAGGGAAGCTAGCAACTAGGTGGGGGTGGGGGTGGCCACTTGGCACTTCGTCCTCCCCCGGAATCCTAGATATATGCCTCTGGGGCCCGCCACAGCCAGCGAAGGAAGAGGACTAAGGGCTCCCGAGCCAGAGCCTTGCCTCAGTTTTCTCTGCTAAAGAAGGGGGAACTGACCGCCCTCTAATCCTGTCCCAGCTCTGCCCGCGCGCTCTGGTCTCTAAAGGGTTACACCGTCGGCTGCTCGGCGTCCGCCACCTGCTTCACTACAATTCCCAAAATGCACTGCGGGCGCGGATAAAGTGACGCACTTCCGCTGCCTGGGAGGTTGGGGTAGGCCTTTGAGATTCACGCTGCCTTACCCGCGCCCCCCCCCCCCCACATTTCTGGGGGCTCTTTACGTGCATTCGGAGCATGGCGTTTGGGGGATCCTTATCCTCTATTGCTCCCCAATTTGAGGGAAGAGTAAGGGGTTAAGAAGTGACGGGCAAGAGGAAGGAGTTGCTGGGGAAGGGCAAACACTAGACTGCCTTTCCCCAACCCTGAGCGCTCACTACCTGCAAGGCCCAGTCAGGCTTTGAGGACCCTCCTGTCTTATTTCCCAGGCATTGGGAACGGGACGAGGCTGTCTTTGGGGAAGGGCGGAGGCGGGTCTCCAGGTTCTAACCCACAACAGCCCCTTTCTCTAGCCCTGGGTCCGTGTTAGGTGCTCAAAAATATTTGAATGACGTGCCAGTTGGCCCTGGTTTTCAGTCTAGTGGGGGGCTGCTTGTCCCTTCTCCCGTCCCACTGGAACCGCAGCAACTCTGATTCTGTTACCCAGACTTCAAATTTCAAAATGGTTTCACAATTTTGTCTACTACCTGTATTTGAACACTTTTCTCCCTTAAAGATTTATCAGGGTGAGGTGAGAGGACTGCTCGAGTCTGGAGGTAACAGGATGCAGTGAACCATGTTTGCGTCACTGCACTCCAGCCTGGGCAACACAGCAAGACCTTGTCTCAAAAAAATAAATAAAAATAAAAAGATGTATCTATTTTTACTTCATCCTAGGTAATACGTTCACAATCATGGGTTTCATGTACTGGTTACCTTAAAAAAAATCAGTGAAAACTATCGACTAATTCAAGAAGACATTCATATGTCACTTAAAATTGCCTTTAGGCTATTATTTACGAAACACTAAAGGGAGTTAAGACTTCTGGCCAGATTCAGCCTTCAGGTGGACTGGACTGGCCTCTGACCAGCTGTGGCCTTGGGCAAGTCTCTAAACTTCTTGGAAAAAATGGAGACCCCCTCGAGTCTGTTTTTATTTGGGTACCTTCAGATTGAATGCAAACATGCATATAAATACTTAGCTTGGTGCTTGGCACAGAAAAGAAGTGCCATAAAGGGAAGTTGTTTTTAAGCTGGACAGTTATTCAAATATTCAACCCCTCTTCCGTGGTGGGCAATGCTGGGGACATAGCAGTGACTGAGACAGGCTTAAGCCTTGCCCCTGAGAAGCCCCAGCCTGGTGATGGAGGCAGATACTAAATTTACTCAAATGATGAACTAAAATTTGTGATGACTGCTGTGGGGAGTGTGTGTCAGGAAAAGCTTTCCTGCCCAGGCATGGTGGCTTATGCCTGTAATCCCAGCACTTTGGGAGGCCAAGGAGGGCGGATCACTTGAGGTCAGAAGTTCGAGACCAGACTGGCCAATGTGGTGAAACCTTGTCTCTACTAAAAATTAAAAAATTAGGCCGGGTGGTGGCAGTGGCTCACTCCTATAATCCCGGCACTTTGGGAGGTCCATCATTTGAGGTCAGGGGTTCGAGACCAGCCTGGCCAACATGGTAAAACCCCATCTCTACTAAAAAATACAAAAATTAGCCAGGTGTGGTGGCACACACCTGTAATCCCAGCTACTCAGGAGGCTGAGGCAGGAGAATTCCGTGAACCCAGGAGATGGGTTCACACCACTGCATTCCAGCCTGGTGGACAGATGCAAGACCCCGTCTAAAAAAAAAAAAAAAAAAAAAAAAAACTAAGTAAAAATACAAAAATTAGCCAGGTGTAGTAGCATGCGCCTGTAGTCCCAGCTACTTGGGAAGCTGAGGCAGGAGAATCACTTGAACCCGGGAGGCAGAAGTTGCAGTGAGCCAAGACTGCGCCATTGCACTCCAGCCTGGGCAACAGAGGGAGACTCCATCTCAAAAAAAAAAAAAAAAGTATAATCTAATTATAGGAGGAAAGACTCTGACATCTTTATGCCCATTCTACAGGTAAGGACACTGGACGTCAATGGTTACACAGTTGGCCAGGGCAGCACCAGCACTTGAGCCACGTCTGAGTCCAGAGTGGTGGTGATTGTCTATTTTGTTACCTGGCCCTGCAGCAGAGTAAAAGAACCAGTTCCTGCCTTCATGACATTATGGGGCAAATGTGCCTTAAATAGATAAAGGCCTGCGTTCATTTAAAGACACTATGAAAAAAGAACCCAGCTGTGTGTGGTGGTTCATGCTTGTAATCCCAGCACTTTGGGAGGCTGAGGTGGGAGGACTGCCACAGCCCATGAGTTTGAGATCTGCCTGGACAACATAGGAAAACCCCATCTCTAGAAAAATAAAACAAGTAGCTGAGTATGGTGGCACATGCCTGTGGTCCCAGCTACTTGGGAGGCTGAGGTAGGAGGATTGCTTGAGCCTGGGAGGTCGAGGCTGCAGTGAGCTGTGATCATGTCACTGCACTCCAGCTGGGGCAACAGAGCGAGATCCTGTCTCAAAACAAAACAAAACGAAAAACCAGAAATAAGAAAAGAGAAAAGAAAAAGAACCACAGGACACTGAGAGAGACTCTAAGAGGCAAACCCATGTTACCCTTGGGAAGGAATCTAGGACTTTCTCCTGGAGGTGACATTTAGACTGGTATCTAAAGGATGAGTAGGAAGATTTCATGTAAACACAAGACTTCATGGCTTTAATTTAAAAAAAAAAAAAAAAAAAAAAGGCTGGAAAACCACTAGCCTCCCAATTGCCTACCTGTGGAGGGGGCAGGGCAGGTGTAGGTGCTGGTCCCCCAGGCCTGTCTCAGACAGAGCCTCAAGTAATTGTATTAAAAATAAGTTTATTGATATCTTGTCACCACTGGGAGAAAGGAGGGGGTTGAGCTCCAGAAGTCAGAGACAGCAATGGTAGGCAGAGAACCCAACCTATACCTCTCCCATCAGAACTCGGTGCCTCCTCTCCCTGGGGTATACACGGCTATATCCTCTTTGTCATCCATATTTTGATTTGTCTCACAACTCCCACGCGCTCCAAAGTCTGGGTTGGGCAGGTGGGGAGTCCCCCACGGGTCAATTCTCTTCAAGTCAAGAACAGGAACTGTTAGGGAAGGGGAGATGTGCAGACCCGAGAGGTTCCCTCCCCACCCCACATAGGGCAATAATAAATAACATGAAATTGATGGCTTAGAAGTCAGGGTTAAGGGAGGCAGCCAGGCAGACAGCACTGTACCAGAGAAAGGGGTTGGGGGGGGCCCATTACTGAGGCTCCCCCAGAGAATCAGGCACTAACTAGCACAGGGAGTGGGTGCTCACATCCCTGGAGCAGGGAGCTAGGGTGCAGCTGGGATGGGCAGAGAGCATCGCCCCCCTCGACTGCGCCAAGCTGGGGAGAGGGGGTGCAGGCAGGAGCATAGATAGTAGATTTCACGGAGATTTCCATCGGCCTCGCCTTTTCCGTGTAGGGAAACCTTTTCTCCGCTTGTGTGGCGGGGAGTCGTGTGGAGGGAGTGGGGCTGGGGGTGGCCGGGGCGCCCCCTCCTCGCTCCTTGGGGCAATGATCACTCCCCTGGCTGCCACCACTGCCCCGTCCACCACAGCAGCCACCACAGACACGGGCTCTGGGGTGATCTCCACCTTGGGGGCTGGTGGGGGCAGGACGGGCCTGGGAGGTGGGGGTGGGGGTGGGGGTGGGGGCAGAGGTGGGGGCAGGGAGTCGACTGGGGTTCCTGGCAGAAGGGGCAGCAGAGCGCTCAGGGCCTCGCTCAGTTTGGCCAGTCCCTGTCGAAGGGTGCCGGCCAGCTCCCGGATGGCGTTGGCAGTCTCCTGCTGGGCCCGCAGGAAGTCCAGGGAGGGGTCTGAGGCCGAGAGCGTGGGTGGCGGCCGAGGAGGGGGTGGGGGGCTAGGGGGCGAGGGTGCCACTTGGGCCAGTGGCAGTGGGGGTGGCAGTGGAGGGGCTGGGGGTGGTGGAGACAAGGCCAGGCGAGGCAGCTGGACCGGCTGCAGGGCTGAAGGGGGTGGGGACTCACGCTCCTTGGGCCGTGGGCAGCCCCCTTCCTGGGGAGTGCAGGAGGGCCGGGCCCATGGCTCCGGGCTGCTGGAGCCCCCCTTGCTGTGGGCTGATGTATCTGTAGAGAGAGAAGTGCAGGTAAAGGGTGAGTGACCCTCAATGCTGCCTTGATTTCCCCTTTCCCCCTTCCTTCCCTAACCTCCCCGCTACCGGAACCCAGAACTATCCTTCCTACCCCCCACCCCCCAGCCCCAAGACAGTCTTGCTCTGTCACCCTGGCTGGAGTACAGTGGTATGATCTTGGCTCACTGCAACCTCCAACTCCTGGGTTCAAGAGATTATCCTGTCTCAGCCTCCTGAGTAGCTGAGGTGTCAGGTGCCTGCCACCACACCCGGCTACTTTTTGTATTTTTAGTAGAGACGGGTTTTCACCATGTTGGCCAGGCTGGTCTCAAATCCCTGACCTCAGGTGATCCGCCCGCCTAGGCCTCCCAAAGTGCTGGGATTACAGGTGTGAGCCACCGTGCCTGGCCCCAGAATGATCCTTTTAAAACCTACATCAGATCACGCCTTGGAAGAGAAGCTCCATGGCAGGCCAGTCTTTGTACCCAGAGGAGAGACAGTCGTGCCAGCTTTAGTGGAAGCAGGTCCTGGAAGTCCCTTGCTGGGCCAGGCAGCTCCCATCTCACTGACAGTAAGAGTCAACAGTTTTTCTAGTTTTTTAATTTATTTTGAGACAGAGTCTCACTTTGTAGCCTACACTGGAGTGCAGTGGCGTGATCTCAGCTTACTGCAACCTTCGTCTTACGGCTTCAAATGATTATCTTGCCTCAGCCTCCCAAGAAGCCGGGACTACAGGCAGGTGCCACCCTGCCCGGCTAAATTTTTGTATTTTTAGTAGAGATGGGGTTTTGCCATGTTGGCCAGGTTGGTCTGAAACTCCTGACCTCAAGCAATCCACCTGCCTCGGCCTCCCAAAGTTCTGGGATTACAGGCGTGAACCACTGCGCCCGGAGAAGGGCCAATATTTGATGAGGCTCTGAACTATCGGGATACTGCATCACACTGCTGGATCCTAAGGAGGTGAGAGAGGGGCCTGGGAGAGAGCTGGGGTGGCTGGGCACTGATGGACACTTCCCTGAGACTCTCTCCAACCAGGACAGCAGGATTTTCCAGTTCAGCCTCTAGCCTGGTAGGCTTCCTCAGTCTGTACTCACCTGGGGTCTCGTTCACACTCATGGGCTTGAACAGTTTGCATACAGGGGCTCCCAGCTTCCTGGGCTCAGCCTGAACCTCTGCCTGGGCTCCAGACTCCTGTCTCCAGCTGTGTACTCTTGATTGTCTAAAAACGCCCCAAACTCACTTGCTCAGAGCTGGGCTTCTGATCCTCCCCCAACCTGCTCCTCCCTCAGCCACCCCCATCTCAGCTGATGCAGCTCCATCCTCCCAGCTGCTCAGGTTAAACACCTTCACTGTTTTGTTTACTAAGACACCATCCGCATACAGAAGCTATTGTCTCTGCCTTCAAATTAAATACATCCAACTTCTTTCTCAATGGTCCCCACCCTGGTCTAACCACCATCATCTCCCACCAGGACCACTGCGGTCATCTCCTCCCTGAGGGCTCTCTGCTTCCACCCCCGTCCCTGACAGTATCTTTTTCCACCAGCACCCTGAGGGGTCCAACTAAAATACAAGTCAGTTAGGCTACGGGAAACAAGCTAGTCACAAAGAACCACAGATCATAGGGGCCATTTATATGAAATGTCCAAAATAGGCAAATTTGGCCGGACGCGGTGGCTCATGCCTGTAATCCCAGCACTTTGGGAGGCCAAAGTGGGTGGATCACCTGAGGTCAGGACTTCAAGACCAGCCTGGCCAACATGGTGAAACCCCATCTCTACTAAAAATACAAAAAATTAGCCAGGCATGGTGGCATATACCTGTAATCCCAGCTACCGGGGAGGCTGAGGCAGGAGAATTGCTTGAACCGGGAAGGTGGAGGTTGTAGTGAGCCAAGATCACGCTACTGCACTCCATCCTGGGCAACAGAGCGAGACTGTCTCAAAAATAAAAAATAGGACAGGTGCAGTGGCTCATGCCTGTAATCCCAGCACTTTGGGAAGCCGAGGTGGGCAGATCACCTGAGGTTGGGAGTTTGAGACTAGCCTGACCAACATGGAGAAATCCTGTCTCTACTAAAAATACAAAGTTAGCTGGGCATGGTGGCGCATGCCTGTAATCCCAGCTACTCAGGAGGCTAAGGCAGGAGTATTGCTTGGACCCGAGAGGCAGAAGTTGCGGTCAGCTGAGATTGCTTCACTGCACTCCAGCCTGGGCAACAAGAGCGAAACTCTGTCTCAAAAAAAAAACAAAAAACAAAAAAAACCAAAACGCAAATCTATAGAAACAGAAAATAGATGAGTGGCTGCCAGGAGCTGGGGGAAGATGGGAGATTGGGGATGGCTAAGAAGTGCAGGGTTTCTTTATGGAGTGATGAAAATGTTCTAAAATTGATCGTGGCGATGGTTGCACAACTCTGAATATACTACAAGCCATTGAATTGTACACTTTACTTTTTTTTTTTTGAAATGGCGTCTCGCTCTGTCGCCCAGGCTGGAGTGCAGTGGCGCGATCTCAGCTCACTGCAAGCTCCGCCTCCTGGGTTCATGCCACTCTCCTGCCTCAGCCTCCCGAATAGCTGGGACTATAGGTGCCCGCCACCACGCCCGGCTAATTTTTTGTATTTTTAGTAGAGACGGTATTTCACCGTGTTAGCCAGGATGGTCTCAATCTCCTGACCTCGTGATCCGCCCGCCTTGGCGGCCTCCCGAAGTGCTGGGATTACAGGCGTGAACCACTGCGCCTGGCCCTGTACACTTTATTTTTAATTTTAATTTTTTTTTATTCTTTGAGACGGAGTCTCCCTCTGTCGCCCAGGCTGGAGTGCACTGGTGCGATCTTGGCTCACTGCAAGCTCCATCTCCTGGGTTCACACCATTCTCCTGCCTCAGCCTCCCGAGTAGCTGGGACTACAGGCGCCTGCCACCACACCTGGCTAATGTTTTTGTATTTTTAGTAAAGACAGGGTTTCACCGTGTTAGCCAGGATGGTCTCAGTCTCCCGACCTCGTGATCCACCCACCTTGGCCTCCCAAAGTGCTGGGATTATAGGCGTGAGCTCCCGCGCTTGGCCTTGATTTTTATTTTTTTGAGATGGAGTCTTGCTCTGTCATTCAGGCTGGAATGTAGGGGTGAGATCTCAGCTCACTGCAGCCTTAGTCTCTTCAGCTTAAGTGATCCTCCCATCTCAGCCTCCTGAGCTGCTGGGACCACTGATGTGCGACTCCACACCAGGTTAATTTTATTTTTTTGTAGAGATGAGGTCTCACTGTGTTCCTCAGGCTGGTCTCAAACTCTTGGGCTCAAGCAAATTGTACACTGAGTTGATTGTATAGTATGGAAATTATATTGCCAATATATGTATATCTTTTTTTGTTTCTTTTCTTTTTTCTTTTTTTGAGATGGAGTCTCACTCAGCTGCCCAGGCTGGAATGCAGTGGTGAGATCTCGGCTCACTGCAACCTCTGCCTCCCGGGTTGGAGTCATTCTCCACCCTCAGCTTCCTGAGTAGCTGGAACTACAGGCGCGCACCACCATGCCTAGCTAATTTTTGTATTTTTAGTAGAGACGGGGTTTCACCATGTTGGCCAGATGGTCTCGATCTCTCGACCTCGTGATCTGCCCGCCTCGGCCTCCCAAAGTGCTGGGATTACAGGCATGAGCCACTGCACATGGCTGTATATCGCACTATAATTGTTTAAAAAAATACAAGTCGGATATTGTTTCTATGCTCAAACCGTCCTGTGGCTCCCACCTCACTCAGGGTAAAGGCAAAGTCCCTGAGGCCTCTAGGGCCCCGCACAATCTGCCCCCATTGCCTCCCTGACCTCAGCTCCCATCCCTCCCTCTTGGGTTACCTGGCTTTAGCCACGTTGGCCTCCTTGCTGATCCTCACATGCATCAGGCCTACTTTTTTTTTTTTTGAGATGGAGTCTCATTCTGTCGCCCAGGCTGGAGTACAGTGGTGCAATCTCGGCTCGCTGCAACCTCTGCCTCCTAGGCTCAAGCGATTCTCTCACCTCAGCCTCCAGAGTAGCTATAGCTGGGACTACAGGTGTGTACCACCACGCTTGGCTAATTTTTTTTGTTTTGTTTTTGTAGAGACAGGTTTTTGCCATGTTGCTCAGGCTGGCCCCGTCACCTTTTTTTTTCTCCCCTAACCCTACCTGATTTCTCTCCCAGCACTTATCTCCACCTGGCACGGTATGGCTCTGTGTCTGCTGTCTGTCTCCTCCTCCTGATGTCAGCTCCATCAGGCAGGGCTTTGTATTGCTCCCTTCTGTTTACCCGGCGCCTAGAACAATGTCCAGCACAACATTTTTTCTTTAATGAGAAAAGAACTGGGGCTTCCAGAGACTCAGCGCTGATTGTGTCCCAGGCCCCAGAGCTCCCAGCACCCACAGGAGAAAGTCCAGCCTCTTCCCACGGCTATGGGGCCTCAGTGCTTGCCCCCACCTCCTCCTTTCTGTCTGTCTTCCCACGTGCTGCTCCCTGGGCCAGGCTCACACTGCCTCTTGCATCAGCTCGGATGTTTTTTCGGATGTTCCTTCCTCAGGGAAGCTGGCCACCCGCTCCTTGGCCAAATCAGATCACCCTGCTCTTCTCTCAAAAAGCTCCAGCCAAAGAAAGAGAGAGAGAGAGAAATAAAAAGAGTAACAAAAACAAAAAACCAGCCATCCAGGCCAGGCGTGGTGGCTCAGCCTGTAATCCCAGGACGTTGGGAGGCCCAGGCAGGCGGATCACCTGAGGTCAGGAGTTCGAGACCAGTTTGGCCAACATGGTGAAATCCGTCTCTACTCAAATACAAAAATTAGCCGGGCCTGGTGTTACATGCCTGCAGCACGAGAATCGCTTGAACCCTGGAGGCTGAGGTTGCAGTGAACCAAGATCTCACCATTACACTCCAGCCCTGGGCAACAGAGCAAGACCCTGTCTCAAAAACAAACAAACCAGCCACTTTCTGCCCTGACTGCTGGGGGTCCAGCCCCCCTGGGCCAGCCACGAGCAGGAGGTAGGGAGGCTGGGAGGGAGATGAGCAGAGCTGACAGTGACAGGACACCTGCTCCAGCCAGGACCTAGGCTAAGCTCTGGGCTAAGCTCCCCACTTATTTCACTGAGTCCTCCCAGCCATTCTCTGGGGTAGGTGCTACCATGATCATCGCCCCATTTTATAGATGAGGTGACTTGAGGCTCAGAGAGAGGTGTCATAGAGTGATATGCAGAAAAGGGATTTGAACCTAGGTTGATTCCATAGTCCATTCTTTTGTTTGTTTTATAGAGATGGGAGCCTCGCTGTATTGCCCAGGCTGGTCTCAAATTCCTGGCCTCAAATGATCCTCCCTCCTTGGCCTCCTAAAGTCCTGGGATTACAGGTGTGAGCCACTGCTCCTGGCCAGAATCCATGCTCTTTTTTTTTTTTTTTTTTTGAGATGGAGTCTGACTCCATCACCCAGGCTCGAGTGCAGTGGCGTAATCTCAGCTTACTGCAACTTCTACCTCCCAGGTGCCAGCAGTTCTCCTGCCTCAGCCTCCCAAGGAGCTGGAATTATAGGCATGTGCCATCATGCCTAGCTAGTTTTTTTATTTTTAGTAGAGATGAGGTTTCACTGCATTGGCCAGGCTGGTCTCAAACTCCTGGCCTCAAGGGATCTGCCTACCTCGGCCTCCCAGAGTGCTGGGATTACAGGTGTGAGCCACCACACCAGGCCAGAGTTCATGCTCTTAACCACTCCTTGGGCAAGGGCTGTGGGCCTGGAGTATGGGTGTGGATGGTAAGTCTTCCTTATGAGGAACGTGGGAATTGCAGCCACACAGAAATGTAGCTTTTCCAGTCTACTAAGTAAAAAGGAACAGAAAGTAGCCTTCGCGCCCACAAGGCTCATAGGAGTCACAGAAGTGCCCCTACAAGAGTTTGTTTTTGGTTGTTTTGAGGAAGGGTCTTGCTGTGTTGCCCAGGTTGGAGTGCAGTGGTGTGATCATGGCTCACTGCAACCTCCGCCTCCCAGGTTCAAGGGATCCTCATGCCTCAACCTCATGTGTAGCTGGGCCCAAGGTGCCGTACCACCATGCCTGGCTAATTTTTGGATTATTTTGTAGAGATGGGGTCTCACTTTGTTGCCCAGGCTGGTCTTGCCCTCCTGGGATCAAGCAATCCTCCTGCCTCAGCCTCCCAAAGTGCTGAGATTACAGGCATGCCTCTGTGCCTAGCTTCACTGTTTAAGAGTTAAAATCATATTTATTTGCAAACTTTGGCTCTCAGTTTCCCTACTTTTTTTTTTTTTTTTTGAGATGGAGTCTCGTTCTGTCACCCAGGCTAGAGTGCAGTGGCACAATCTCAACTCACTGCAACCTCCACCTCCCAGGTTCAAGTGATTCTCCAGCCTCAGCCTCCTGAGTAGCTGGGATTACAGGCATATGCCACCACGTCCGGCTAATTCTTGTGTTTTTTAGTAGAGACGGGGTTTCACCATGTTGGCCAGGCTGGTCTCGAACTCCTAACCTCAGGTGATCTGCTCGCCTTGGCCTCCCAAAGTGCTGGGATTACAGGCATGAGCCACTGCACCTGGCCCTCATTTTCCTTACTTTTAAATGAGTGTGTGAGCTGGGACTACACAGAGCACTGGGATTATAGGTGTGAACCACCATGCCAGGCCTGTGTAAGGTTCTTTTTTTTTTTTTTTGAGACGGAGTTTCGCTCTTGTTGCCCAGGCTGGGGTGCAATGGTGCAATCGCATCTCACTGCAACCTCCGCCTCCCAGTTCAAGTGATTCTCCTGCCTCAGCTTTCCTGAGGAGCTGGGACTACAGGCATACACCACCATGCCTGGCTAATTTTGTATTTTTAGTAGAGACGGGGTTTCTCCATGTCAGTCAAACTGGCCTTGAACTGAAATGTGGCTTCAGGTCATCCACCTGCCTCAGCCTCCCAAAGAGCTGGGATTACAGGCGTGAGCCACCACGCCTGGCCAGGCCTGTGTAAGGTTCTAATCAAGGATGCCGTACACGTGTTCCTGCCTCAGAGCCTTTGCATGTCCGTTTCCTCTGGCAGGAGTGCCCTTCTCCCAGCTGTCTGTCAGGCTTACTGTATTCCCATCTCTACTTGAATTTCACCACCTCAGAGAAGCCCTCCTTGACTACCCTGTCTGTATAGCCCCCTTCCATGACTCACCATCCTCTGAATATGCCTTATTTATCCTCTTAGTTCTCACTACCTCCTGGTATACAGTCTGTTTTGGGGGTTACTTCTTTGTGGTCTGTTTCCTCCAACTACATAGAATGTCAGTTCCAGGCCGGGTGTGGTGGCTCACGCCTGTAATCCCAGCACTTTGGGTGGCTGAGGCGGGCGGATCACCTGAGGTCGGGAGTTCAAGATCAGCCTGAGCAACATGCAGAAACCCCATTTCTAATAAAAATACAAAATTAGCCAGGCATGGTGGCACATGCCTGTAATCCCAGCTACTCGGGAGGCTGAGGCAGGAGAATTGCTTGAACCTGGGAGGTGGAGGTTGCGGTGAGCCGAGATTGCGCCATTTCACTCCAGCCTGGGCAACAAGAGTAAAACTCAGCCTCAAATAAATAAATAAATAAATAATAATAATAATGTCAGCTCCATAAGGGAAGGGAATTTTGTCTTGTTCTCTACGGTATTCCCTGCACCTACCACAGTGTCTGCCTTGGATGAGGTTCTCAATATATATTTGTTAAATGAGTGAATGAAGCAGTAACAAGCTTCTGAAAAAATAAGTTGACCATCTCTGCTCTGGTCCTATGGGGCCATCTCACAGATGGAAACACTGAGGTTTGATTCAAGGTTTGAGAACAAGGGTCCCATGTGATTGTGTCACCTTCCTACTTAAGAGACTTTCATGCCTCCTGAATGCCCTCAAGAGCAAGTCCAGGCCGGGCATGGTGACTCAGGCCTGTCATCTCAGCACTTTGGGAGGCCGAGGTGGGTGGATCACCTGACGTCAGGAGTTCAGACCAGTATGGTCAACATGGTGAAATCCCATCTATACTAAAAATACAAATATTTACTTGGGCATGGTGGTGGGTGCCTGCAGTCCCAGCTACTCAGGAGGCTGAGGCAGGAGAATCACTTGAACCTGGGGAGGCGGAGGTTGCAGCAAGCCAAGATTTTGCCACTGCACTCCAGCCTGGGCAACAGAGCAAGACTCCGTCTCAAAACAAAAAACAAAACAAAACAAAATAGTAAGTCCAAATTCCTAACCTTAACTTCCAAGCCATGTATAATCTAATTCTGGCACACTCACTACTGTGGTCAATATTAACTCTTGTTATTGCTGGGCAATCTTGCTCAGTGGTTAAGTGCCATGGACTAGGAGTTGGATGCACACTTATGATTGAGTCCTGACTCTGTCGCTTATTTGCTGTGTGACTTTGGGTTGGTGAATGAACCTCTCTGAATCACATAATCTTGAACTGTCCTGTTTGATCATGCCCATGTTCCTCCCCTTCTCCGCACTCTTCAGTGGCTCCTCATAGCAGTCAGGATAAAATCCAAACTCCTCACCTTGGCCTAAAGGCCCAGTATGGTCTGGCCTTTGCTGACCTCTCTGAACTCATCTCAAAATGTTACTTTTCTTCAACCTTTCCACTCTAAACCCTCTGCCCAAGTTCTTTTAGTTTCCCAAACTGGCCAAGCTTTCTTGCCTCCAAGCCATTGCACATGCTGTTCCCTCTACCAAAAATACTTTCCCAGTTCTTCATTCTTACTCTTTGTATCTCAGCTGTGATGTCCCCTCCTCCAGGAAGCCCTCCTGGACACCCCCCCCACCTCACCCACCAAAATCAGAAACCCTCTCTGGGCTCCCACAGTCCCTAGGATCCCCTACCCCAGCCCTGACCCCTCAAGTCATCACTGTCTTCCCCACCCCTCTACTAGACTGGCTCAGTCATCCATGTGTCCCCAACCTCATCGAGCATGGGGCAGGTGCTCAGGGAGGAACGGCTGTAGAAGAAATAATCCAGAATCAAGGCTAAGCAGGAAGGCTCTGTAGTCAGCTCTCCACACCTCTATCCCAGGCATGACGTTGGGAAAATTACCAAACATGTCTGAGTCATATATACGAAATAGTGAAATAGTATGCATCTCACCGCATTGACGATTCTATCAAGAACTAACAGTGAGAGTTCAGGAGGTGCTGAACTAAGCAACTTACCTGTATTAGCTCATTTAATCTTCACAGAAACGCTTTGAGGTGCAGACTATTTTTATCTCCATTTTACAGATGCAGCAACTGAAGTACAGTAACTTACTCAGATGACACAGTTGAGTGGCAAAGTTGTGACAGGAGCCCAGGCAGCCTGCCTCCAGTCACTACTCTACACTGCATTTCATGAAATCCTGCCTGCGCTGATGAGCCCAGGTGTGGACCTGAGTCAGGCCTCCTAGGTCTGGTTCCATTCCTGACTCTTGACAGTTACTAGCTAAGGGACCTGGGCCAAGTCATTTCATTTTTCTGAGCTTCAGCTTCCCTAGCTATAAAATGGGGAAAAGGACAGCATCCACCTCACAGGACTGCAGCAAGGCGGGAACAGCGCAGGCACACAGCCGACTCTGTGTTTGCTCTCGCTAAGCGATGCCGCCGAAGACACTCACCTGCACGTCGGTCCTCCCGGCGGTCTTCCGACAACACGTAGCGCTGGGGGCAGGCACTTGGGGGCGGCGGCTGTGAAGAGGGGGCTGCAGGGGGCTCCTCCGCCCCAGCACCTGTCCCTGGCCCCGCCACACCTGGCCCCAGGATGGCAAAAATGGTCTCCTCTTCCGCGGAGAAGGCGTCCTCCGCGGCGGGCCCTGCGCCCTGTGTGGAGTGCGGCACGCGAGCGAGCTTCTCCTTGGTGCGGCGCTTGAAGTCGTTCCAGCGCTTCTGCACCTCCTGGCCCGTGCGCTTCCAGCTGGTGATACCGTTGATCTTGGCGGCGATGCCGTCCCACACGCGCCGTCGCTCGGCCACGCTCACCCGACGGCTCTGCGCGCCGTAGAGCTGCGGGTAGTGGGCGCGCACCTCACGGATCAGAATCTGGTTCTCTTCGAACGAGAAGCGCGGCTTGCGCAACCGGGTGGTTTCCTCCGCTTCGCCCGCCGCCGCCGAGGCCATGGCGCCCCCCGACGCCGCCGTCCTGCCGTCTGGCGCATGGGGGGCGCCGGCGCTGCGGGCAAAGGGCGCACGGGGCTGGCGGGGGCTCGGAGTCCCCCCGCCGCCGCCCCGCCCGGACCCCCAGGCCGCGAGCTTCTTCGTCCCCGGGGCAGGAGTGGGGGCGGGAGGCGGGCGGGGGCTTCGGGCACCCGGGGCAGTCGGAAGCGCCTAAGAATAGCTGACACCGGCCGAGTGCTCGGCTCGGACTTCGCGCGGGGCGAAGTGCCACGCTGAAGAGTTGATAGAAATTGGGGGAGGGTCTGGAGGGATGGAGGGAAAGGAGGAAAAGTGCGAGGAGAGGAGGTGTCTGCAGGAGTTAGATAATGGGGGCACGGGAGGATAGGAAATGGAGGGAGGATGGGGGTGCCTCGGGGGGTCTTAGATGCATGAAGGTAAGGAGATGCGGAAGGGGCGATGCAGCAAGAAGGGGGGAATCTGGAGCAGAGGAGGCGCTCTAGGAGCTCCAGGGGGCAACGGGGCCATCTGTAAGACTGATATGAGAAGGGCCTTAGAGGGGATGTCCAGGAATAATGGTGAGGTGGGAGCTCCTGTATCACTGGAAGAGCTGGAACGATCAAATATTAGGGATCAGGGTCTGCGGGGGTTGTGGGGGCTCTGGGGATTGCTAGAAATTAAGGGGAGCTCTAGAGATAACGGAAGTCTCGTATCACAAGGAGACAGCGGAGGCTACCGGGGACGGCAGGGAGAGCGAGGGTCGCGGAGGGTGGGGACCGAGTTGGGCCACGGGTCACTCACCGGCGCCGCCGCAGCCGCCGGTGGGTCAGGGCTCGGGCTTCTGCGGCCTGTTCCCACCCCCCGCCTCCCTCCCTCCCCTCTTTGGGCCCCGCCTCCGGCCGCCCCGCATGCCACGGCGCAAGCGCGCCCAGGGCCAGTCGGCCACAACGCCCTTACCGCCTAGGTTTCAGTCCCACCTCCCCCAGCAAAGCGCAGGCGCAGAACTGCGAACCGCCGAGCCCCACCAGCAGGCCGCAACTGCGCAGCCGTAAGATTAGCGCCGCGCGGGTACCCCAGGCCCCTGGGGCCACAACGGCGCACGCGCAAAAACTCCGTCGCGCGCATGCGCCTGTCCCGGGTCGTACCCGGGACGGGGTCTTGGCGCAGGCGTAGCGAGCCTTGGTGGGAGAGATACTGGGAGCGCGCCAGTACTCAGCCTTTCGGACAGTCTTCCAGCCCACCCTGCTCTCTAACTACGCAACTGTGCCTTTCTCTAGGAGAAAGGGGAGGGAGGCAGCACTGAAGCGAAGCGTTTTGTCTCTTTGACAAGTGCGTGGGTGGGGTGGAGGCGTGAGGAAACCGCTTTGCCTCCGGGCTTGCCCGCCCCTGCGCTTGGCAGCTCCAGAGCTTCCCACCTCACACCCCTAGAGGCGGCGCGTCCTGAGGATGTCCCGCCCCGGGCGGATGCGGTAACCATAGCAACCCACATGCCTTCCAATCACGCCTTGGGGGCCCTTCTGTCCGCACCTTTGCCTCGTGGAGCGGGGAAGATAAGAGGGAATAGCTTCTTGGCTGGTAGGGAGGGAAATCCTGACGCCGGCATGACTTTCAGCAAGTGCACGGAGACAGGAAAGAAGCCAGAACGCAGGTGGGGTGAGCCGAATGGCAGGATGATGGAGCTCAGTCCGGCTGAGAAATGTGTTCGTTAGCATCCTACAGGAGTCCTCAAGGTCATGCGACAAGCGGTGCTTCATTCATGGACTCAATAAATATAAATTATTTATTGAGTTCCTGGTACAATGAACATAAAAGCTGAAATCCGTAGCCTGGGCCGGGCGAGGTGGATCTCACGCCTGTGATCCCAGCACTTTGGGAGGCCGAGGCGGACGGATCACCTGAGGTCAGAGATTCGAGACAAGCCTGGCCAGCATAGTGAAACCCCGTCTCTACTGAAAATACAAAAATTAGCCAGGTATGGTGGTGCATGCCTGTAATACCAGCTACTCTAGAGGCTGAGGCGCGGGAATCGCTTAAACCCGGGAGGTGGAGGTTGCAGTGAGCTGAGATTGCACCACTGCACTCCACCTGGGTGACAGAGTGAGACTCTGTCTCAAAAAAAAAAAAATACATGCCTGTGGTCCCAGTTACTTGGGAGGCTGAGGCGGGAGGATTACTTGAGCCCAGGAGCTGGAGGCCGCAGTGAGCTATGCTCAGGCCACTGCTCTCCAGCTTGGGTAACAGAGTGAGACCCTGTCTAAAAAGAAGAGAGAGAGAAAAATAAAAGGCCCCTCTGCCTGTTGTGTGGAGGGTGGGTGGAAGGGAGCAAGACTACTGGGCAGAGTCAAAAAAAAGTCATGAGCAGGGGTAAGGAAAGGATTAGGAATGGGGCATGGGGGGGACTAGATTAAGACAGGGACAGTGTCAAGGGGGGACATGGAGAGACGTTTGAGAGAATATATGGAAAGCATGGTGAGTGTCGGGCTAGGGAAGGAAAGGAAGATATCTAGGTGAAACCCAAGTCTCTGGCCCAGGTCCCACTTGGGGGTGTGGGATCAGGTAAGATATGGTGAATATAAGGCTGGGCACAGTGGCTCACGCCTGTAATCTCAGCACTTTGGGAGGCCGAGATGGGTGGATCATCTGAAGTCAGGAGTTCAAGACCAGCCTGGTCAACATGGTGAAACCCTGTCTCTACTAAAAATTAAAAAAAAAAGCCGGGCGCGGTGGCTCAAGCCTGTAATCCCAGCACTTTGGGAGGCCGAGGCGGGTGGATCACGAGGTCAGGAGATCAAGACCATCCTGGCTAACATGGTGAAACCCCGTCTCTACTAAAAATACAAAAAAAAACTAGCCGGGCGAGGTGGTGGGCGCCTGTAGTCCCAGCTACTCCGGAGGCTGAGGCGGGAGAATGGCGTAAACTCGGGAGGCGGAACTTGCAGTGAGCTGAGATCCGGCCACTGCACTCCAGCCTGGGCGACACAGAGAGACTCTGTCTCAAAAAAAAAAAAAAAAACATGCCTGTGGTCCCGGGTGCGTGGGAGGCTGCCGCGGGAGGATTACTTGAGCCCAGGAGCTGGAGGCCGCAGTGAGCTATGCTCAGGCCACTGCTCTCCAGCTTGGGTAACAGAGTGAGACCCTGTCTAAAAAGAAGAGTTTTTTTTTTTTTTTTGTTTTTATTTTTTTGAGATCCCAGCACTTTGAGAGGCCGAGGTGGATGGATCAGGAGGTCAGGAGATCGAGACCATCCTGGCTAACACGGTGAAACCCCGTCTCTACTAAAAATACAAAAAATTAGCTGGGGGTGGTGGTGGGCGCCTGTAATCCCAGCTACTCGGGAGGTGGAGGCAGGAGAATCGCTTGAACCAGAGCAGAGGTTGCAGTGAGCGGAGATCGTGCCACTGCACTCTAGCCGGGCAACAAGAGCGAAACTCCATCTCAAAAAAAGAAAAAGAAAAAGAAAAAAAGTGCCGCCCTAGGCACCTGGGGTACAGCAGTGAACAAAATACTGATTTCCACTCTCAGAATTTCCTTTCTAGCAGGGGATGAGGGATGGACAGGAAGTAAATCACTTCATCAATCAGGTATAACACAGAGGAACGCAACCAGTAGGGGGTATGTATGAAGCAATTTGTTGCAAGGAATTGGCTTACAGGATTGTAGGGCTGGCTAAGCACCTTCAATATCCATACAAAGGGCACCCATCGGGAAGTGCAGGCTGGAGCTTTGGGCGTGAACTGAAGCTGCTCTCTACAGGTGGAATTTCCTCAGGGAAGCTTTGGCACTGCTCTGAAAACCTTTTGACTGATTGTAGCAGGTCCACTCAGATGATGATGGTGATGGTGATGATGATGATGATGATTATTTATAGAGACGGAGTCTTGCTGTGTCATCCAGGCTGGAGTGCAGTAACACGATTTTGGCTCACTGCCAACCTCCGCTGCCCCGGTTCGAGCAATTCTCCTGCCTCAGCCTCCCGAATAGCTGTGATTGCAGGCGCCCACCACCACACCCAGCTAATTTTTTTGTATTTTTAGTAGAGACGGGGTTTCACCATGTTGGCCAGGCTGGTCTTGAACTCCTGACCTCAGGTGATCCGCCTGCCTCGGCCTCCCAAAGTGTTGGGATTACAGACGTGAGCCACTGTGCTGGCCTATTATTTTTATTACTTGAGACAGAGTCTCATTCTGTCACCCAGGCTGGAGTGTGGTGGTGCGATCTCGGCTCACTGCAACCTCCGCCTCCCAGGCTCAGGCAACTCTCCTGCCTCAGCCTTCCAAGTAGCTGGGACTACAGGTGCGTGCTACCATGCCTGGCTGATTTTTGTATTTTTAGTGGAGACAGGGTTTCACTATGTTGGCCAATCTGTCTTGAACTCCTGACTTCAGGGGATCCACCTGCCTTGGCCTCCCAAAGTGCTGGGATTACAGGCATGAGCCACCGCACCCGGCCCCCTCAGATTGTCTAGGATAAATTTCCTTCTTTAAGGTAAACTAATTATAGGCTTTAATCACATCTATGAGATATCTTCACAGCAGCAGCTGGATTCATATTTGACTGAATGACGGCACAGCGGTCTAGACAAGCTGACAAGTGAAACTGACCGTTGCAACCAGAGACATAAACTACTCAGCTGCACGGCATGTTAGATGGTGATAAGTGCTAAGGAGGAAAGAAAAGTAGAGATGGGTTGGAGGGATCAGGAATATGTGGGTGGGAAGGCCTCGGGGAGAAGGTGACCTTTGAGCAAAGGCTTGCAGGAAGTGGCAGAGTAGGCTATGTAGGTAGGTATCTGGGCCAAGAGCTGTCCAAGGAGCCAGAAGGGTGAATGCAAAGGCCCCGAGGCCAGAATGTTCCAGAAGTGTTCAGCTTAGAGGACAAAGTGGCTTGAGAAGATTGAGCAAACGGGAGAGGGTGGGAAAAGAGCCAGACTTGGGTGAGAGGCAGATTGTGTGGGGTCTTGTGGGCCGAGATGAGGATTTTGGCTTTTAGTTGGAGTGAGACAGTGACCACAGGAGGGCTCTGAGAGAGGAGGGAGATGAGCTGGCTTGTGTTTTAATGGGATCACTTTTGTTGGGTTTTAAAAATATACTCTTGGCTGGGCGCAGTGGCTCATGCCTGTAATCCCAACACTTTGGGAGGCCGAGACAGATGGATCACTTGAGGTCAGAAGTTTGAGACCAGCCTGGTCAACATGGCAAAACCCCGTTTCTACTAAAAATACGAAAATTAGCCAGGCGTGATAGCAGGCACCTGTAATCCCAGCTCCTCGGGAGCCTGAGGCAGGAGACTCACTTAAACTTGGGAGGTGGAGGTTGCAGTGAGCCAAGATCATGCTACTGCAGTCCAACCTGGGTGACTGAGCGAGACTCCATCTCAACAACAAAAAGAAAAGAAAAGAAAATATACTCTCTTTTTTTTTTTTGAGACAGTCTCCCTCTGTTGCTCAGGATGAAGTGCAGTGGTGCCTTCTTGGCTCACTGCAAACTCTGCCTCCCAGGCTCAAGTGATTTTTGTGCCTCAGCTTCCCGGGTAGCTGGGATCACAGGTGTGCACCACCATGCCCTGCTAATTTTTGTATTTTTGTATTTTTAGTACAGATGGGGTTTTGCCATGTTGGCCAGGGTGGTCCCGAACTCCTGGCCTCAAGTGATCCACCTGCCTTGGCCTCCCAAAGCGCTGGGATTACAGAAATGAGCCACTGTGCCCAGCCTGAAAACAGAACCTAAGGGGTTGAGAGTAGAAGGAGGAAGATCATTGAGGAGGTGGCTGCAGTACTCTGGGTGAGAGGTGGTGGGGCATTGGAGGGTAGTGCACTGGAGAAGAGATGGCCAGATTTGGGATGGATGTTGAGGCTAGAGCCAAGGGGATTTACTAATGAGTGTGAGATTTCTGTCTTGGACTGGATAAGAGGGAAGGAAGGAAGGAAGGAAGGAATGTGGGGAGGGAGAAAGGAGAAAGGAAGGAGGGCAGAGGAAGAAGGCAAAAACGACAGATGGAGAGACACATTAAGAGAGAATCTGGATCAGGCACAGTGGCTCATGCCTGTAATCCCAGCACTTTGTGAGGCCTAGCAGGGAGGATTGCTTGAGGCCAGGAGTTCGAGGCTGTTGTAAACTATGACCACTCCATTGCATTCCAGCTTGGGTGACAGAGCAAGACTTTTTGTGGGAGGGTAGAGAAATGGAGAAACTGAATGATAAACCTAAAAGTGATCTCTCAACATTCTCAGTACAAATTAAAAATAAAGACTTTTGTTAATAATGTGATCTTGGCCGGATGCAGTGGCTCACTCCTGTAATCCCAGCATTTTGGGAGGCCTAGGCGGGTGGATCATTTGAGGCCAGGAGTTCGAGACCAGCCTGGGCAACATGGTGAAACCCCGTCTGTACTAAAAATACAAAAATTAGCCGGGCGTGGTGGCACATGCCTGTAGTCCCAGTTACTTGGTAAGCTGGACAGGAGAATTGCTTAAACTTGGGAGGTGGATGTTGCAGTGAGCCAAGATCATGGCACTGCACTCCAGCCTGGGCGACAGAGAGAGACTCTGTCTCAAAAAAAAAAAAAAACCTGCAATCTTTTCCCTTCGTGTGTATAAAATTCTCCAGAATGGGCCAGATACTGGTTAGCATTGGAAATCAGGTCTAATCTATGGTCACCACTCACCAGAAGCCCTGGAACCCCACGCGTGCACAAATCCAGTTTCAGAAACCAACACAGTGGTAGGCACTCTTGGCCACTGTGGGAGTGTGAGGTGCAGAGACAAAGCCTTGGCCTTATATACTTCAGGGTACAATGGGGACTCTGTGAAGCTCTAGGTCTATCCTTAGTGGATCTAATTTTCCTTCCCTGGTTCTATGTGGGTGTAGAACTATTCCTCTCTTCTCTCTCCTAAGCCCAAAGTGCTGGAGGGAAGAGGCCATTCTGAAGCATTTGCTTCTCTGCACGGAGAAGCTGCTGTCCTCTGATTTCCTCAGGGGTGGGCAAGGTGGCGTCTGATGCACACAGGCGCCATGCAGAAGTCTCCAGTGGCCCCTGCATGCCCACTCTGCCCCTGTGTATCTCCTCTGAGCCCAGGAGGCTGCCCTGTGTGCTCTCCATCTGCCTGCCTCCCTGGTCTCTGGTTCATGGGAGGTAACTGCAGGAGATAGGGCAGTTGCAGGAGAATCACCAACTGTCCTGCATCTGGCCTCGACCTGTCCACACCTGCAGAGCTCTCTGTACCTCTTCCCATAACTCTCTGCATGCAGGCTTCTCACAGGCTCCAGGCCGGACTTTGACACAACACCTACTTCAGTCCAGACTCCCTGGATGCCTCCCCGGAGCCCCAGTTTTCCTGTGGCTGTCATGACAAGGTACTGCAAACTGAGTGGTTTAAAACAAGGGAAACAGGCCAGGTGTGTTGGCTCACGCCTGTAATCCCAACACTTTGGGGCTGAGGTGGGAGGATCGCTTGAAGCCAAATGTTCAAGACCAGCTTGGGCAACAAAGCAAGACTCTTGTGTCTACACAAAAAAAAAAAAAAAAAAAAGGAAAAAGAAAAAAAAATTAGCTAGGTGGGGTGAGGTGTGCCTGTAGTTGTAGCTACATGGGAGGCTGAGGTGGGAGGATGGCTTAAGCCCAGGAGTTTGAGGCTGCAGTGAACCATGATCACACCACTGCACTGTAGCTTTGAGGACAGAGCAGAACCCTACCCGAAAAAAAAAAAAAGAGAAACACAAAACTTGACAACCACTATTTCTCTCTCTCTAGCTCTCTCCTGTCTCACTTTTCCAGGTGTAAAGCAGCCTCCACCACCAGCCCCATCATAATCCCTCTGAGTACCAGGGACACTATCCCTGTTGCTCTCTGAACTGCTGTGCACTTTGGCAGAGATCAATCTATTTATTTATTTATTTATTTATTTATTTATTTATTTATTTATTTACTGAGACGGAGTCTCGCTCTGTCGCCCAAGCTGGAGTGCAGTGGCCGGATCTCAGCTCACTGCAAGCTCCGCCTCCCGGGTTCATGCCATTCTCCTGCCTC